>NW_010972742.1:8094499-8483299 GCF_000737465.1 Haliaeetus leucocephalus | reverse complement strand
TTAAAGGGCCCCCCCCCCCCCCCCCCCGGCCGCAGGAGCCCTAGGATGGATGGGAATGAACTTTGTCAGGTGCTTAGAGTAAAAGGAATTGTCGGATACCTGGCTCCCTGTCGGTCCTGACAAATCACTCAGGGGCCTTGTGTCTCAGGTTGCTTGATCTGCAAAGCAAGGCTAATATTTATTTCCATTATATATATTAATAGCACTTAGTAACTTTGAACAAGGTCAGGACTTCACTGCATTACATACTGTGCTAAGACATGCATATATTAGTTCCTGTCTCTTGCCTCCTGTAAAGAAGTGATGTAAGAATGCCTGAGAGATGCAAGAAATAATCCATAATGCATGATGTATTCTGACGTTCTGTCCTGTCACTCTGACTCATCTGATGAAGTGCATTATGGGTGGGAGATAACTTGAGGTGGCTTTTCATAACTTGATTATCTTATTTCAGTGTTAATACTTATGATAAGGATTCATGACTAAAGGGAGTCAAATGTCTGAAAAACCTTTGCAAAGTTTCGGTGCTGCTGCTGGTGATATAAACGAGGGAGAATAAAGCAGCAGTGCCAAAGCATGTGTACCTCCACCAAAGCTGACCCACGTTTTCTCTAAATTTAAGCCTCTCATTTTCATCACTGCCTTAGGTACTAGGCTCTCTAGGTGATCCCATGCTCCTTCAAGTTCAGACCAACGACTCTGAATTAATAGATGAGTAGATAACAGCTCTGTGAACCTACAGTATGTATTAATAAATAGGCTGTCTCTAACCACCGTTAATGCATCCTAGATTTAGGGCTGCCTGACAAGCAATGTTCTGCCATTGCCACCATGACTTTGTTCTGTACTTTAAACTTGGAAGCCGTGGTTAAAATAAAGAATAGTTTGGAACCTCTGGTTGTTAAATCACTGCAAGCTCCCATTGTGGATGCACAGTGACACCACGGTTGCTAATGTCTATAAAACTGCTTTACAGGACTAACTTATTCTGGTGGGACCCACACTATGTTAGTTCCTTTGCAGACAGGATGAGGGACATTTGTGTGCAAAAGTGACGTGTTGGGGTAGCATTGCTGAGGTTATGGAGATGTGAGCTTGAATCTGTGATGGGATATGATTTTTTTAGCTCCTTCTATAAATGGACAATATTGATAAACGGTGCTTCCTTCTAGTATCATGATGCCCGTATATTCTGGTTTCGTACTTGGAGGCAATAGTTAAAAGTTCAGGGTGGGAACAAAGGCAACTGGATGTGCTGTTTGATCATGTAACTTTGTTGGTGACAGACAGTCCTCGGTCCAGGATTGGACTAAAGTGGAGTGGGTGCTTGTCTCTGAAATATTAAAGCAGGAGTTGCTAGCACTTGAGGAAAGAGTGCTTTAAGCAAAACTGTAGTAAATTGTCATCCTCTGTAAGGCATAGGGATGGACCTGCAAAACCAGTTCAGCAGCAGCAGAGCTAAACCTTTGTATTAGCAGGACTGCAGCGAGGCTACCAATGTACTGATAGAGATGTCAACAGGACATCGTATGCTGAACAGAAATGGTTGTAATGGAGCAAAATCAGGGTGCGTGAGCTCTGAAAGTGGAATGAATCTGAGATTAGCAACACTGTATGGAGAGCTACAGTTTAACCTTGTATGAAAAGATATAAAAAATAATTTATGAAATGAAGGCCTCGTTGTGAGATGGTAATCGGTTGCTGAACTGCAATATTCTGCAGGTTTGTTTAATGCAGAATTAGTCAGAAATCTTTAAAGGGTGATTAAAATATCCTTTTAGCTTTCCATTTATAGATATATATATTTTTATAATCCCACTTTATAAAGTTTGAAAGTGAGATACAAGTTTAGTGAAAGCAATTAATACAGTTTGAGAG
Organism: Haliaeetus leucocephalus; assembly: GCF_000737465.1. Taxonomy (NCBI): domain Eukaryota; kingdom Metazoa; phylum Chordata; class Aves; order Accipitriformes; family Accipitridae; genus Haliaeetus; species Haliaeetus leucocephalus. The sequence continues at coordinate 8,481,421 of NW_010972742.1, read as the reverse complement.
ATGCTGGCTCTTCATGTCTTGCAGTCATGCAGGGCAGTACTTGGGGGGAAAAAAGGAAAATGATCCAGAGCCTTCATTCCAAGAAAGAGTCTAGACATTAAGCCACTGCATAAAAAGCTATTGGAAATTCAGGGATTTCCTTACAAGTAGTTGCATCTTTCTTTCCTGGCTTCTTCTGGAAGTTGCAAAGAGGTCCACTGACTTCTCTGAGATTCACAGTACCACATAAATTAGACAGAAAGACTCTATGGGAAGTGGGCCAAAGGAAAAGACAGTTCTTAAATATATTATCTATTTCACTCCTTTCCTTTATACATTTTCTCCACGGCAAGTCTTCCTCTGTACTTAGTGAAATATGCTTTGAAGTAAGTTGAATTGCCAAAAAAGTAAGATAAAATGCCACAAAATAGTTAAGTTATATTTTCATTCTCTGTTCTGTATGAAATAATTCCACAGAACTAGTAAATACAAGAGTCACGTTACTTAGTGTTGATGCAGTGGGCTCAAAAGTCACCTCAAATTGTTCTGCCCATCTCCCTAAGTGATGAGGTGACAACAATACCAAACAAGCAACAAAGCAAGCAGAAGATCCTATTGAGCACTTTGAACACTGGGTCTTTTTTAGAGCTGGTGGTTGTTTGGATAAAGGAATTCATGGAAATAAACCACAGCTGTACAGCTGGTATCCACTAATAGTCCTTTGGAGCAGAAAATAGGCTAGTCACAAGTGAGGTGTCCATGGCTGGTAGCAAGCAGGGACCATCCACGCCTGATAGAAATGTAACTGGAAAGGTAATTTTTTCTGTTGACTGTTTCAGGGTTTAGGGGCATGGAGTGCGGCTGTCTTCTGATTGTTCGTGTTGGCCAGCTCCCAGCTGCTTTTTGAAGATACTTATTTTTGTAACTGTTGCATTTATCAGGGTGGATTAGCCAAGTCTGTTGACTTCAGTGCTTTGGCACAGGCTGTCAGAAATTATTTTAGCAATGCTCTGCCCTGGACAAAGCGCATTTACTTTTCAACCTCTGCTCTCACTTCCAAGCAATAAGCTACTGAGGGTTTCATTTACAGTCAAACATTCAGTGGAGTTCTTATCTGCAGCTCTTTGTTGAACATTGGATTTTTGTTTGTTGAAATCTAAGAGAAAGGACCATCTCCACCTAATGGCTTCTGGCTACCAGTAAATGGTGGCTATTCCACAAGGAGGTATAAAGCACAGTAGGATGTTTTCAGAGAGGTAATAAATCTGCTGGGATTGTCATGAGGAGTGCCAACATAATTTGAGAGGAACTTGTGGCATTTCCTTTGCTCCATCTTGGGCGTCATCTCCACAAAGGCTTGAATATATGGGCCAAATTCTCTGCTCAGCAGATCTATGATTTTCCAGCACCAAAGGGCTGGGCCCATCCTCTGCAAATTGTTCAGGGTAATACCATGCTTTATTTTCACTTCCAGTGTTTTAGGGGAACTAAAAAACCAACCCTCTTCTTGGGTAAGCTGATTGACCTTTGATAGTACATTCAGGGCTGTGAAGAACTTGTTTTTAATGGAACATATTTACCCTAATGTTGTTCAAGGTAAGGAAGAATTTAATCTGAAGTAAAGGCTCATTGTTTAAGAGACATTCATTGGAAATTGAATATCCTCTCTGTGCCATTATCTCCAGCAAAAAGTTCACTAATTTTCTCTCACATGACTCAGGCTAACCTTTACAGTCACAGGTACCTTTATATTCATACATACCTTTAAAGTAAATGCAACTACTCACTTCAGAAAGGTTTCTCGCTCACACGAATTAGTTTGTTCGTTCTCTTAATAATTCCACTTGCCTCCCCTGCAGATGAATGTCACCGCAATCTCTGTGCTTCCATACTAAAACCTGATCTCGTCACTCACTTCAAAGATGCAATTCACTGCCAAATACCTCACCTTCATCCATCTCAATCTAAACTCAGCAAAATGACCTCTCAAAAAGTACTCTACAGAGGCACTCTTTAATCAACATCTGTTTAGAGCTTTCCCTGTTAACTTCACATAGGCAGATTGTTTTCCATAATTAGACACGGATAGGCTTTGATATAACCAGCTGACATATAGAATACATATTCATTTCTCCCTCTGACTTCTTGAAGGATCTGAGTAATGCAGAAGAAACACCTAGTGCATTTAATACTAGTCTCAAGAGCTTCAGACTTGTCTAAGAGAGTCACTGAAGCACTTCAGGTAAAACTCTCATCTCTTGTCAAAATGAGAGGCTTAGGACAGTGTGATGCTCTTGATGAACTAAGAGGCTGTATTTAGATAAGAAATGGAGAGGAACTTGGAGCTCGTGTCTGCTTATTTTCGTTTGCTAGATGGGCTATAAGGGGCAGAAACGTTCTTTAGGGACAAGAAAATTCTGACATTAATAGAGCTATCACTGCAAAGAGTTTATGGTTTTGCAATTATAGCCCTGAACAGCTACTTGGGGCTCATTGATGCTCACAGCTCTGGGCTTTGCTTGATCTGTATTGTCTTAGGCCATTTATAGAGACTCTAGTTCAGATAAACACTTAAACATATGCTTAAAGTTATTCCTATGTAAAATATCCCTTAAGCTTCTCTACTAAACATGACCTTGATCTCTTGGTGCTGCAGTTCCCCAGTGAAAAATAGAAATACGATAACAGCTTTATCAGTCTGAAAACTCCCAGCAGTCCCATGCTACTATTTCTCATGTAACATAACAAAACATATCTATAAATGTGATAGTATTTACTGGCTTGATTCTGCCCTTTCCCTTCAGTGAAATTAAATAACAGCTGACTCCAGAGGCAGGCTGATTGATTTCAGTGAAACTAATGCTACTACTCAACAAGAGTAAAGGCAGAAGTAGCGGAGTCAGGCACTGAGCAGGTTCTGTTATTACCCTGTTACTGCCACAGAGCTCTGGTTATTTTGAGAAAGCCTGTTCATATTTTCTCTTTCACTGTCTCCTCCTGATCTTTTCTTTTCGCCTTTTCTCAGCTTCATAGAATAGTCTCAAAACTTACCAGTTGACTGTCAGCTTTAAAAATCTCCTATTTCTGGAATTTTCAGGCTCCTTAAGTGAGCATTTAGAGCCACTGTATCTCCAAACCATCTGCTATTATTGGGAAAAAAAACCAACCCCAAAACACTTTAAAAGCTGACAGCTGACTTTCAGAAGTCTTCAGTTATTGCAGCCCCAGTTGAAATTATTGAGAACTAATAAAATGTTTTGGAAAGTCAGGGCACGGAAGGGTTCATTTGCATTCTGCTGCCTCCAGCCCCATAATTTTCTACTGTTTTTCAATGTGTTATTGTTGAAGGTATCAAAGTTTGGAGGTGATTAAAACTCAGTAGTTCGTTTGGTCTTTAGCATATTGTTTTCAAACATTTCCAACAGAAGTAAATGCTTAAATCCCATTAAATTGGAGTCTAAATGCCTTAGGTTTCTTTACAAATCCTTCTGGTAGGCATCAGATATCAAACAGACAAAACAAAAAAATTAAGCTGAAGCCAGGGTATTTTTCTTTCCCTATGGGGAAAAGGGCATCCATTATGCAATGAATCTTCTTTTATAATGGTTTGGTGGCTTTGACAAAATTCATTTTACTTCATTGTCCTTTTACTTTACATAATGTCCATAAAATGGCAAACCAGAAGATGTTATTGCTGATCAGAACAATTAGTGTAAAGCTCTTGAGTAGAATAACGTTGGGAAGAAAGCAACCTTTCGAGCCGGAGCAACTTTCTCAGGAACTGTATTCTGCATGAAGGGATATGACTTGTCTTGCAGTCCCCCAAAGTAGTTTTCATCTGTTGTCTTCATATCAGGGAAAAAAAAAAAAAAGGAAAAAAAATTGCTGACTTAGTTCCCCTCACATTGTAATACCCAGCATGTTGCATGATACCAGAATAAATGTTACAAGACAGGTAAAGCTTAATTCTACCATTATCCCAAGGGATGCTGGAAACTCTAGTAAAATGAGATTCTATGAAATTGAAACAATTAAATAAGCTTTTTTAACATGAGGCTAGGGAAGACCTGAAACGGGATCCGTTTGGGAGACCCTGCTCTCATATGGATGCCTCTGGATTTCAGAGCAGTTCCAGCCAGGTGTGGGGGTGTACCCACATGGATAAAGTTACAAAGAGGCTTAAAGATCTTTCAGAGCAGAGAGAAAACTAATAAACCTATAGTTCATATAATCTGGGTTTACCTTGTAGTGCACAAGTCCTCCGTAGGTAAGTCCCTGTGGTGCAGAGGACACATTTAAGAAGGACAGCTAAGCTGATGCCCCAGTTCCCATTGATTTTTACTGGGAATGTATTTGTCTTGATTATTGGCCCCTGGTTTCCAATGAATATAACCACCCTGCTTTCATACGAACCGTGGTGTGTTCACCTGTGGATTGTCCTCTTCTCCTGCTATGTAACCCTCATGGCAGGCTTTGAGGAGCTCTGCCCAAAGCCCAGGGAGAGCGGTGACGGGAGGGAGCAAGGAGCTTTGGCTGGCTTAATGCGGAAAACTCCAGGAGCATAGGCGGGAGATGCTAAAACTGTTGCGGGAGGCCTTGTAATTGGAATACAGTTCTGTAGATGGTTATTTCATTGGAGACTAGTCCTTAATTAATACAGAGCCTCCAGAGCACACTTTCTCATCTCTTTCTTCCCATCCCTCCCCTCACGTATATGTCTACATGCATTAATCAAATCACTCTTCTGTTCCGTCCATGAGTTGAACACGGGGACTGGATTTCTTGCCAGCTTATGCATAAGTTAAAGCCGAGGTATTTGATCTGTGAAAGCCGGCTGAGCTGCGGCACTCTGCAGCAAGCGGGTCTCAGTCTCTGAAGGCTCCCTCCCTCTATCCGTCCCTGATCCTTCATTTCCTCTGATGTCATCACTCCAATTTAAACAGAGGGGCCAAGCTAAAAAGGCAGCAATTTCTTTTGGCTTTAACCTCCGGCAAGTTCGGGCCTGTTCGGACATGTCCACGGATATTTCAAGAAGCGGGAGTTTCTCTAGCAAACGCAGTGCGTTCCTGCCCCCCTCCCCGGCACAAAGCTGTTTGGCATAAGTTCATTCTTCTGAAACCTCAGTATTTACACAGGCTCTGTGACTGTGATTTACTTGGGGTCCAGCTGCGGATACTTATCTTCAGTTTTCTGAAATAAAAGGTTGAAATCAAAAGCTACAGGAGAGTGCTTCTGTTTGTCATGCAATTCATGTTTCCCCCCCGCAGCTTGCTCCACGTTAGCCTGTTTGCAGCCAAATGGGGTCTGCAAAAACCACATCCAGCAGCTTGGCATGGGATGACATCCTGAGGTGGGAAACAAAGGGGTTTGGAAAGGTGTGGCTGCTGTCCATGTGTAAGCAGGCCACCTCTCCCCCTGGAAAATCTTTGCACACAATCGTTTGAATACTGATCTGAAGTTCTTTTCCTTGGGATCATGCTTTCTGTTCAGAGAAAGATACTGCAGTCAGCACACATGTCCGAATGTTTTACAGGAGCAGTAAAGAAGTTCATAGGATATAGAAGGACCTGAATGCAGCTCTTCAGTACAAAAGGGCAGTGTGAAATTAGCAAATATTTTTCATTAATATTTCTAGTAGAAACAACAATAACTCTCTTCTAGGCCTGTGATTATTTTTTAGGAAGTCTTTCACCAACTTTCAATGAGTTTTAAACCTCAAATTTTGAAGTTTTTTGTGTTTCAGCTTGGGATGGAGAACAAGAATCATCCTCATCAGAGGTATAATTTTTAGAAGTTGGAATTTCTTGAAAATGTAGAGTTTTAACCAAAAATTGAGGGCTTTTGTCCAGAACAGGAACACCCTTAAATAATAATGCTAATCTTCCAGATAAAAAGAAATCCTATTTTCAAGTAATACACTGGAAAAACCCCACAGTATTTTAATTAAATTAAATCACAATGAAATGCAGAAGACTTAAATAGATTGGCTCTCTGGTATAGCTGCTAATCTGTCTCGTGTTCAGTGATCTGGTTCACCCTGCATAATCATAATCTATTCTGCATATGTTGTTCCAGACTGACTACATCCCAAAATATTTTGCAGAGTTAATCAAATGCAGCCTGAAATTCAAAGAAAAGGAGAACAGTTACGATGTATATGCAAGAGATAAATGTATTGCTTTCAGGTACAGCTTGGAAATAGATAAAAAGCCTCAGATCTATAAGGGAACTTTCTCAGAGCTCCTGTAAGCATATTCAGTGGCTCCTGTAAGTGCACAGAGGATTGCAGTGATTCCAGGTGCTCTGCAGTTTGGTTTCTATATCTGGGGTCTACGCGTTGATAAAGAGGAGATAGAAGGTGTTCCATCATCCTGCTACGGCCAAGCAAAGTTCAGGAGTCAAGATTTCTTTTGTGCTTATAGGATGCGGCTTGTCTGAAGGAATTAGCAATACTGCCTTGGAAATCAGCAGTGTCTCCGTTGCCTTCACTCCAGCAACATTCATTTACACCAGTGAAGAGTTTAGGCTGAGACCTCCAAAGAGAGCTAGGCACCCAGCTTTCTTTGAAAATATGGCATTTTTTGTCCCAGATGCTTTTCAGAGCTTTTGTGATTGCCTGACTCTTTCCATTTCTTAAATTCCACTTTTTTTTTTTCCCCTGCCCTCCTCTGACCCAACCTTATCCTTCTTTCCTTTCTTGATGTCTCTAACCTGCTTCTGAGCCATTAGGCGTTTCTCTGATCAGAGTATATTTTTGTCCGAGTTTGGGAAGAAATTCTTTTTAGTCAGTCTGATTCAGAACACTTGGCCTTGTGCTACCAGTCCACATTGGCGTTATCATTCTTAACCGGGTTTATTCGAATTTGCACATAAGCCTGTTTTAAGTAGGAAATAGGGCAGAAGCAAGCTCTCTGGTTTCATCCAGACACGTTGTTCAGAAGTCCTCCCTTCAAATTTCAACCATTTCTAATTAAGAGCTCATCAAACCTCATAAAACCCGCAGGATTTCCAAGGATCTCTTGCTAATGGCTACACTTGGAAAAAAAAGTACTTTGAGTTATTTTGCTTCCAAAGTGCACTGTGTACTTTTGTCATCATCTTCCTTTTCTTTCCATGACATCTGTGGACAAAAGGTATTTGGATATGATTTGGTCAGTTAGATGAGAAATTATATATTGAACTCATTAGCATATAAATTTGGTTTTCAAAATGCTTTTGGTCATCAGCTCCTACACAGACGCACAAGCATATGCACACATGGTCTTGTGTATACTGGTTACATGATAAACTTTCTTAAAAGGAAAGCAGAAACTTTTGCATATGTATTTATATTATTTAGACTTCTGTTCAATTTCTAAGGGAATGTTGTCTTTTTTTTTAATTATTTAAATGTCTCTGAGTTATTTTTGAAGCCAAAAATGATGCATAAACTCATCTGCTCAAGATACCTCAGTTTCTAGATAGTACAGATCCTGCTCTTGCATTGCTTTACCCCCCATAAATCAGTCTCTGTGTCAAAACCCCTTAAAACATAAATGCAAACATAAACCCAACAAATGTTAGGATAGTTAGTCCATTACTTAAAAAGGAAGGAGAGGAAATAACAAATGATACAGAAGAATGAAGTATTCAATGCCTTTTTTGGTTGCTTCTCCAAAAAAAAAAAGTTGGTTGTGGTTGTATACTAATGCAATAAGTTTTAACAAGGGGATCATCTAAAATAGCAAAAGACTATGCTGGCTAAAATTTAGGTAATTTAGATGTTCTGCAATTCAGCAAGACCTGATGAAATCTACCCTAGAGTACTTTAGGATCTAGCTGAAACAATCCCAGAGTGATTAGAGATTATCTTTCAGAGTTCACAGATGACCAAGGTAGAGTCAGAGGCCCAGGGAAGGGTAAACATAAGGCCTATTTTTAAATAGGGGGAAAACGAGAACCAGGGGGATTATGGAACAGTAAAACTAACTTCAATACCCAAAAAGTTTCTAGAATTAGCTGTTACAGGCGCTCAGAGAATAAGAAGTTAATAAGAAACAGCAAATACGGATTTGTCAAGAGCAAATCACATCAAACCAGTACAATTTCTTTGCAGGGTAGATGAACTAGTAAATAAAAACCAAGAAGTGGATATGATGTTTGTTAGTAAGGTTTGAATGCTGTCATTCATGGCATCCTCATAGTCAAAGTAGAGATATGTGCTCCATTTCAAATTTCCACATTCTGGGGGCACAACTAGTTGTAAATTAAGGCTCAAAAAGTAGATGTAGATAGTTTCCTGTCAAGGTTGGAGGGCATCTCAAATGGGGTCCCTCAAGGGTCTGCCCAGTAAGTTAGTGACTGTCTTGTATGATGATATAAAGCGCATACTAATAAAATTTTCTAAGGTAGTGTTGCATGGGATTGCAGCATTTTGGAAAGGAGAAGTAGAACTCAGAATGATTTTTATACCTGGTTATATGAAATTAGCAACTTGAAATGTGATAAAACCAAATCATAATGGTTAATGAAATAAATGCAAGTGCAGAATAGAATGCAAAAGAGAAAATAATTTGCAAGAGCAGTAGTATTTAAAAATTAAGACAATTAATGATGCAGAGTGCTGGAAAATCATAAACTGAATTTGACATAACGTCATAAAACTGCTTCAGAAAAGACAAGTTATGCAACAGAGAGTTTTAGTGGGACTTGTGGATAAAAGACAAGGTGTAAATTTTGGTTTTCAGGCAACCTTCGTACAGCCTTGGCTGCGTTCCACTTTGGTTGTGCAGTTCAAGAAAAATCTTGACAAATTGGAGAGGGACCAAAGGAGAGCCATAGGAATGATAAGAGGTTTGGAAAACGCAGCCTATGAGGAAAGATTGAAAGAATTGGATTTGTTTAGTCTAGAGAAGGGAAGACTGACAGAATGTGATAACATTTGTCCAATATGTAAAACATTGCTAGAAAGAGAATGATGATGAATTGTTCTTCATAGGAACAATGAGTAGGAGAAAAATAATTGCTGTAATTTTTAGCAGAAAGGCTTTACTTTAGATATTAGAAAAAGTTTTCCAGCTTCAAGGATATTTCAGTACTAAAATAAGCTGTATGAGAAGGTTACTGGATCTGCTTCCTTGGAGGTCTTTACAAACAAATTAGTCATCTGTCAGGGATGGTCTGGGAGTATTTTGTATTGCCCTTTATGAGGAACAGGCTAGACTGCAGCTTTGGGTATCTTCTGGCTCTTACGTCTTTGTAATCGCAAGTGCATTTAAAGACTAGACTGAATAAAATATTAGCAACTGGCAGGTAGATGGAGTGTTGATCGTCTGTCTACTGTGTTTTTCAAAGGGATGGTGCTGTAGATAGGCATCTAAGTTCTTGTAATCATGAAAGATTTTATTCAGCACTTGTGCGAGGTAAGTGACTATAACACTTCTTACAGTAAGCGAGGAACAAAGTAGATTAAGTAGTTTCATCAAGGTTATTCTGTATTATATGAGCTAACTAGTTTATATAACCAGGCTAGGTGCCCTTTCAACTAAAATATCCTTCAGGTTTTGTGAGAAGTAATTGTGCCTGTCTCATCTCTGGTTATTTGGACAGTAGACAATTGGGAATAGTTGTTCCATATGATCAGGGTCTTCCTCAGCAGTTGTGGTTCTCATACGTTTCTCTACCTTTGTTTTACTTTTCTTCTTCATCGTGCTGTGATTAGTAATTAATGTGCTTAGTTTTTTAAATGGCTTAATTTGTTATTTACGGTTGACTGCAAGGTAACTGTGACCGAGTAGAAGCGGTGTGATGATATATATACAACTTTCCATTCCCAAGCTCACCACTAGCAGGTGAACACTGCTGCCTGTAAACTGAGTCCTCTCATTTTAAATCACAGATGACTTTTTGATACTAAGGTCAAGGGAGGCTGGGATTTTAAGAGGTCCAGACACATACAACTTCCTGAGACTGATGAACATCTTGTTACTGAAACAAGGACAATTTTGGATGTAATCCTGTCTTCCCTCTTTCTAGAATCGTGACTAGAGGATATAAATGTTATTGTATGCTATTTGTTTTTCATGCATGAACCCAGAAGTCTAAAAGGGACATAAAGGTAGCGAAAGCACATTTGTTGCACACGGGTTTTGAGTAGATGGAAGCGGCCTCTGGAAAGGCCAAATATCTAAAACCATCAGCATTTGAAATTTCATGACACTGTTTATAAAAAAAACCCTGAAGAACAAAACGCATTTCTGCCCTTTCAACCTGAAACGCTTTTGTAGCGTTTCCTCAGGACCGTTCTGTGCTGACTTGGTGGGGAGGCTCTGCCAGGTGAGGTCCAGCCGAGCCGGGGCTGGCAGTCCGGCACTGTGTTATCCCACTCTGAACTGCCTTTCCCCAGGGATCCCGTGGCCTCTGCGAAGCCCAGCTTGTGCAGTTACAGGAAACCAAGACACAACAAGGCTATCGTCACTACTAAATGCCCATGGTCGTTTTGGCACAGCAGTGTGAGGTATACCGGACACCTGTACCTTGGAGGTTAAGTGATTTTGTTAAGAGATCACCCTAATGACAAGCTGAGAGAAGAAGCGGAGATTGGCAGCTCTTCTGCCATCACGGCACCCTGTCTTCCCTTACGTGATGTTGCTTTGTGCATCTCAGCAGCAGGAAGCAATTGTCCAAGTAACAAGAGCTGGGTCCTCACCACTGATGTGTGCGTTTAGCATTGGGATTGCCGTTTTTCATGCCTTGGGAGTTGAGATGCAGAATTAGGTAGCCTGATGGTAGGTTTGAGGGAGGTTGCGCAGCGTAGCTGGCTGCCCCAGCACATGACCCTCGCTAGGGCTGGACCAGCATGATCCAGACGGGATGTTTTCCAGCTGCATCAACCGGTTCCCAAATTCCAGTTTTAAACCTGGGACCAAACAAAGCCATATCCAGAAGGTTTCTTGTTTGGGGTGGGTGTGTGTTCATGTGTGTTGTTTTGCTACACAGCTGCAACATCCCAGAATAAACTATCCTAACTAGAGACAGACTGTATGGACCAAGGAGACCTCTATCTCTGAATCGGTGCTTACAAGCAGCAAGCCTCTGTAAAATCCCACCTTCACACTTTGCCTGGGGAACACAAAAGGTTAAAAGCCAAAGCTGTGTGTTATTTTCCTGCAGTGAACTTAACTTCTTTTCTGATAAAGATAACAGGCGAGATGTTCCCCCTCCCCACACACCTTTTTTTTTCCACTCCCCCCCCACCCCTTACCGGTCCCTTCTTCTCACCCTGCTGCTGCACACACCATTTCTTCTGCACTACACATTACAAGTGGGGGAGATTTCTTGAACCAGGGGCCTCCTGCTTAATGCACTAAGGATTCAGTCAGGCCAAAAATGCCTGTAGCATATGGGGAAGGAAAGGGCCAGCAGTGAGCAAGCTTGGACAGATGTGCTATAGAGGGAGGGTGGTGTTAGTGGGGGTGGACAAAGCTCCCCCCCCCCAGCCATTTCGGAGGGTGGCCAATCAGGAGAAACGGACCCTTTTTAGGACCCCAACAGTTAGGGAGAGCCCCTGAGGCATTTTTGGCCGGGAGGTTGTGCGCGCACACACACGGAACAGTTCAGCAGCAGTCCAATCCCCAGTGACATGGAGATTTTTCTTAATTCAGAGCATATTTCAGGCTTCAGTTTAAGGGGGGGTAAGGAAAAAAAAAAAAAACAACCCACCACCAAAAACCAACCCATAAACCATAAAGAATCTATTGAAACAATTGTAAGGGGAAAAAATAGAATGTGGCTGCAGCCGAAGTTGTTAGGGAGGAGATGTAGGGGAGAGATGAAAAATAAAAGAAACAATTACCATTTTCCTCACTGGCCTCCAATCAGCCTGGCAAAATACAGATCTGTGCAGGCACTTTCCAAAAAACCAGAGAGGTGTCTCCCCCAGAAACACTGCTGTCCTCAGCTGGGCTTCTGGTTGAACTGGGCTTCCTGATAGATGCGGCTCTGCTCATTCACTCTTACTTGCATGGCAGCATCTCTTGTGTTTCTCAGTGTTGTTTTTCAAACAGCAGCTTAAATCCGGTGATCAGTTGTTTATCTTCTTGTTTGTTTGTTCTTACTGAGCACCTTCATTTGGGGATCTCAAAGCATATTCGAAGCAAGAGGCTCACAAGCTTTCCGGTGAAGCGAGGCCATCTGATAAGAGTCCACTTCATAGATGCAGAAACAGCCTCTTCAAAGTGTTCAAGTGATTTTTTTTAAAGGATGCCTGGCAAGACTGGGAATGGTATCTACATAATGCCAACCCACCTGCATAGAATCTCTCTGCAGTGGGATCTTTTGTGACAGTTGTTTTGTTTTGTTTGCTGTTAGGAATTAACGTGCCTGGATGCTGGCATCCTACGCAAAGAGCAATTGAGTTAGTCCCTGCCCCAAATAGCTGGAAGCCCCTGCTTCCAGTCTTTGCTCTCAGACACAATTTTCCTCTAAAGACAATTTAGATGCACAGGACTCTTATCACAGCTTGTTCATTACTGCCAAGGACCTGCAGTGCAGGATGTGACTCCTCAGTTAACATCTGTTTTTTTGACCAAATTGCCTCAGTTTGTGCATGGGCCCACAGCTGATATAAAGTGCTGAGAAATGATGACTATTTTTGTTGTTTGGGTGTATTTATTTATTTATTTTTAAACCTGCAGTTCATTTTGGCATACTGAGCTGGATTTACTTACAATTGTACCCAGGCAATTACCATGTTAAAAAAATTACTCCCAACTTACCCCAGTGCAAGGAGGTGAAAAAACAGGGGAGGTGCGTGTGTCTCACGAAGGGTTCTTTGGCATCAGACCAACAGGAGCAATTGGCATTTGGAGGGCAAAGATGCATGTGCATATTAGGAGGCAACTTGTGGTCCTAGGGCCACACGTTCAAATGCTGGCCTTCAGTCTGCTGCCACAAAAGAGAAACGCTGCCTCTGCACTGTCATTCTGCGTGTGGCATTGGGTCTCTGTGGGCAAAGGGGGTTGGGGTGAGCAAGGTGTCTGTGCGGGATGTTTAGGCACACTAGCCCAGATTTTTAGTTGTTTTTCTCTGTCAAATCAGTCAAGAAGAAAGCAAGCAGGCAAACAAAGTCCAATTTCAGAAGGGAACTGGGCACCTGAGATATTTCTGTCACCCTGTTTTTAAATGTTCATTATGCACTTAAAAGCTTAAGGGGCTGCATAAGCGACTCTTTGCTGTCTGGGCTCGAATTCCAATTCAAATCAGTGAGAAATTAATAAGAGTTAGATGCCTGGAAATTGCTCTCCTATTGAGGACTTGAAACAGTGGGTGGAGTAATGCTTTGTGTCTTTGACAATGAAGCAGCACTTTGTCACCCAACATTAATTGTCCCATCAGCCCTGCAGCTCTGTTCCAAGGAGTTCCTGTTAGGGTTATTTCTGACCACGTTTTACTGCTTTGCTGTTCCGGGTCTCTATCTAGTGCTCACCAGAATTGTCCAAGGCAGATAGGAAGACTTTGTACTAAAAGCAGTAGCAGCAATTTCCTTGGCTTTAGTGGCAGCCTTTGGGGAATCTAGCATCAGTTGTTTCGTCTGAAGTTAAACTTTGGATCTGATGGCCCTGATTTAGGAATCTAGATTCAGCTTTGCATCACCTAAGGCAATAAAATGCCTGGCAGCCTTGAAGACTAATTATTGAGATTAAAAGGAGACAATGTGGCTTGCTTGCCTTTTCCAGGGGATGCAAGACATGCAACCTCAAAACAAAATGTCACTTATTGTCAGAGTCTCTCTAGTGAATTTGGAAATCTTGAATGCAAGACAGAAAGAAACCAAAGTGCAAGGACAGGAGATCTCTTTTCTTTGTCCCTTACTTGATATTAAAGAATAAGTTGTTAATTTTTATACTCTGCATTTCCTCACACCTTTGGGCATATTACGCTTCTTTGTGTAACTCCCTTTGGACCAAATCTGGATTACCTGCCAGACCTCCTCAGTTTAGATTTAACTCTGTGTTGTATTTGTAGTGTTATGCTGAAGTCTTGTTTTGCTTCAGCCCTACCTTCCACTCATGTGCAGAAATCCTGATCATAAGGTGAGCAGGGCTGCAAGCTGAATCCATCTGGGCGATGCTGCTGGATAAAAGGGTTGAACCTGTGCTGCAGGTAGCAGGGAAAAGAACAAATTAGAAGACTGCCAGCATCTTTTAATCCTGTCCCCTTGTGCCTGTGGGACGTTATTGTGCAGTGTGGCCATCCTCACCCAAGGAGCTCAGTGTGACCTAACTGTAGTAGAGACCAGTTTGTAAGGAAATGGTGCTTCTCCTCTTCGTCAGTCCTCAGCTTGTGCTCCAGACCCACGTTGTCTTCTGCAGGGATAAAAGCTGAGCACATCACTGCTGCCGGCCTGGCACCTCGGCTCTCAGAGGCTGTGGTTACAGTGCTCTCTATAAGAGTATCTCCGTTTTCTTGGCCAAATATCTATGTGGGTAACTCCATACTTCCTTGCTAAATTCCTCTTGGAGTTTTATTTTGATTTGTGTCTGTTCCTTGTGCGATATAAAGTTTTACTTTGTCTGGACTAGCACTTGCTGTAAATACATTTTTTTTTTCCCCAGTAGTGGTAAAAGCCTGAGTCTGGAAAGTGAGAGCTTTTGAGAAGGTGTTGCAGAATGTTACCTTTTCTCCAGTGCTCTTAATTTTCATCCACTGTCAGGGAAGGGGATGGTGAGTAGACTAAATAGGCCCAAAGGAGTTTAGAAAATGCAAAAGGAGTTAAAAAGCCAATGCCGTAGCAGGTTAAGGGATGAATTTGAGATCCTCTGGGTATCCAGATATCTGGATATGCTGGTGAAATCAAAGAACTGTAAGTTCAAGTGAGTGTTTACAGGCTCCCAAATTCGGTTAATTTATGACATGTTTAATACGTTTTTACAAATGTTTGCTGTACTCAAGTAGTGTCGGTGCTTTATTTGGTCAGTAAAATTCCATCCTGCCTGCAGTACGCAAAGACCTGAATGTCACAAGGATGTTCTGTGTCTAAGGAAAAATATTCACTCTCATTTTAAACAGATATTCCAAATTCTTTTTCTTTTTTTAATAGAAACTTAAACCTGTTACTGTAACTACCAACAGGACTTTACAATTCTCACTAACATTAAGGGATATTTCTGGTTTTTCTGGTTTCCTTTTTTCCCCTTTTCCTTTTTTTTTCTTTTTTTTTTTTTTTTTCTCTCTTCACCCTCTTTCTTCAGCATAACAAGATTGGAAATTAGTGCTGGCTTGAGGCCATAGCTGCATCTATAAGGCCATTTAAAGTTATTGCTCTCTACTCCCTCTGGGCCAGTAGGAAGTTCAGCTGTGATCACAGAGGAAAAAAAACACCCCAAAATGCTAGAAATAATAATTAAAAAAAAATAAATCAGAAGAATATGGAGTTGCTTTTATGCACTCTGAGTTTTGGGTGAAAAGAATTGTGAAAGCAGCTAGAAATACTGAAAAGCAGCTTTTTGCACTGAGGTGCTGGGATTGCTCTGGTGAGATTTGTGGTCACGGCTAGAAGAGAAAGTCTGTTTTACTTCGGACTGAGTTTGAGCTTCTGGCCTCTGACTTTTACATAGGAATAATCAGGAATAGCCCTACTGAAGCTGGTGGGGTTCAGCTGCTGTGTAGTTGGAGCAAGGGAAAGGTCTGAGCATCTGGGCGGGTGGGAAAGGAATTGCAGCTTCATTCTCGTCCTAGTTCTGAATTTTGCAAATCACCTTATGCAAGAATCTGACCTGGAGCAAGCCTTTTATTATAGCAGCATGGCTTGGACTAGGATTTGGGAATGTAGATGTAAGATTGGTTAGTATGGGCTAAAATTTTAGTGAAAGAGCCTGCCACCTTAGAATATATCCTCTCTTGTAAATAGAAGACTTTTTGGCTGTAGACAGTTTGCTGAAGATGAAGAACTGGTCTGTACATGTTCACACAGATAATCTTTTTGCATGTACAAGTTGGTAGCTTTTCCAAACAGTTTGTACACACGTCTGTGAAAGCATCTGGCTTGGTCTAGTGAGTATGAAAAAAACAGATCCTGGCTTATATGAGTGAATGGGCACCCCTAAGCCCTCACCCTCTTTTTTTGCCTGAAGCTGAATGGCCTGGTCCTGTGAAATCTATCCCCACAAGCTTTCTTTTCACTTTTGTACAGCAGTGGCTGCTGAGCAATATTTGGGCTAGTTACTCTTGGGATAGGAGTGGAGTTTTTGCCTTTGCAGACAAAAGAAGTTTTCTAGGAGGGAATGAGGGGAAACCTCAAGCACATTCACTTTCAGTGAAAAGGTGAAGGAGTTTTCAGAGTCCATGTATGAAGAGGGAGGGATGTAGCTTAATGGATTTAGATGTTCTCCCAGCACCAAATAAAGAAACCCTGTTCCAGATCCATGAAACAAGTTGTGGGGCAGGGCAACAATGAAACTTTTAAAGAAATGAGTCATCAGAATGTTTTGGGTCCACGTGATGTTTTTTTGACTTGTAGTAGCTCTGGACTTCTATTCCTTTGAAAATTTCAACTTTCCACTCAATTCTAAAATTATTAAATCCAGTCTTTGATGGAGCTATGTTCCTACTTGCTATCACCTGTCCAAAAGGCTCCACAGTTGAAAAGCAGCTCAGGACAATATGTGATGATTTAGCATTATTTTGGTGTTATTTACATCACAGAACCTCCATAGACTCTGACCTTGTTGACATTCTCATTCTTGATGCTACGCACATGAAGTCGATGTTCCTTCTTGTCCCCCCAAATTTACAGTCAATATAGGTGAGGCAAAGAGAGTCTTGCATCACATCTTTGGTTAATAGCAAATTCAGACTGTTCTACTTTAAGACCGCTTATCCTACAGCTCAATTCAGTGCCATATCCTACAGCTCAATTCAATGGCATGTCCACTTCTCAGACTATTTTAAATGAACACAGGAGCTCTCTTCACTGAACAGAGATTTTGCCATAAATTTTAAAGTTTAGGAGAATTCTTTAAATTCCCGCCCTTGGGTTTCCCGTTTCTCCTGTGGTCAACAGTTGGCAGATCCTGTGTAAGAAACCCCTTGCTTTCCTGTTTGTCATGAAGGGTTAAAAAATAAATAGCGGCGTGTGTTCTGGGGTGCCAAACTTTTTCTTCTGCTCTGTCTCCTTTTGATTTAAAAGCTTTGTTTATCTCTCTGTAAAGTCACTGGCAGGCCATAAAGAGATATATTGCCTTGGTGCAGACAGCACAGACTCCGCTCCTGGGAAAGCAATGGACTGTGAAGTTGAGTGTGCGCGTGTGTGGGCCCGCTCATAATTCAGGAGGGATTCTCTTTTGGGAAGCTCCCAATGGACGCTGCCTGCAGCCACTTGTGGCTCCTTGTAGGAGAAGCATGCATGTATCCAGGAGGGTTGGTCAGGCTCACTGCTTTTGATGTTCTCATAAAGCCATCACTCCAAAGCTTGGAATCGCAAGGCTATTGAACTCAGTCATAATAGAGTGGATAAAGTACTCCCAATGGTTGTTGGTTTGTTTTTTTGGTTTGTTTGGTTTTTTGTTGGTTTTTTTTTTAATAGAGAAATAATTGTCATGTCAGAGCCCAGCTTGCTTGGGCACTCCCTCTTTGGCCAGCATTGAGTAGTGAGATTCAACATCAGTATTACTGCTTTGCTTCGCAGACACTGCCATCAGTTGAACCTGCGAGTGTACATTCCTTTACAGGAGCTGTACTCTGTTGTGTGTTTGCAAACTGTATGTTCCCCCTGCAGATCCCCAGCTGCTCCCATGGGTGCTCCTGCAAGTGTGGGGCAGCCGCGCTCTTGGCTGGGATGCAAGGTAGGCGCTTTAGTAGGAGAGATGGAAGAGGTGAATTATTTCTGTCTGGCATTTAGACTGCAGAAACTGCTTATTTAGCTGAGCAGAGGACACTTGGGTTTAATCTTCAATGGAATTGACTTGTAAGGTCCTTTTTGCTTATCACTAGAGGAGGAATCTACTCAAAAAGAGGGCAGAGCACCAAATGCAGCTGAACTATTGCCAGCAGAAAGGTTATTGATTCCCTGCAAGAGGAGATGGGAAGCTACCTCTTTCCTTTTTTTAAGAGCAAGTCATGCTTTGTGGGAATTCCCTACCTGGAATCATGGATTTCCAAAGATCTGAGTCTAAGTCTTGAGAAAGGGAGTTGGGAAGAAGCAGACCCCTCTCTTGGAGAACTTCCTCCACACAGAGGGTTAGCATGAGAACGGCAGATCATTTCAATCCCACTGCCTTTCTCAATACGTTAAGTGAGACATAGCCTAGAGAAGGCCCCTGAAGATTAATGCTTTCCACAGATTCCGTTTATCTTTGGAAACTCTACCAGCATATGTAGAACATGGCCCGCAGCCTGCCACCTCCTCGTCTCCGGCAGGCCTTCCCCACCCTGTTTTTCCTTGTGCCTGACGCAGAAGGGGTTCCAGGCTCGCTGTGTCTTCTGCAGCTCTGGGTCGCTGTACTGAAAAGGCTGTTAATCACAGCCTCTGTGTAAGCTTGTTTGCCTGGGGAGAAATCCCTAGTACCTTTTTTACAGTGAGGATAAATCTGAGAATCGCCTGAAAATCTGCAGGAAATTACTTTTCAAGTGACCGATGAGATGACCTCTAATTTCCTAATGATCTAGGAAGAGTTCAAGCCCAAGTGCTTGTATATGCAGAATGCCAAATTTATATATACAAAGCATCATAATTACTGTCATGGAGATTTACAGCGCTTTACAAATCATTAATAATCATAATAATAATATTTACCATAACTCTTTCTGGCAGATTAATTGCAATTCTCTTTGACCATCCTCAAACTACTTTTCTTACAACATCTTTCCCATTGGCATGAAAATGAAGTACACACAACATAATTTATTGACATAAAGGGTGGCTTTATTTGCATGTGTTTATTTGAGACAAAACCAGATATTCGCTATTGAAGTGAAAGCATAAGCATCAACGAATCTGCAGATCTTTTAAGAGAGTGCTGCGTGTTGCTACATTTCAATATGGCATTAGCAGGTGATTTGCTTTTATGTGGTTGTGACAGACAGGTGTGATTCTTACTGCTCAGTTAAGGTACCATTTGCAGTAATGAGTGCGTAAAAGACATACATACATAGTCATTTGCATGAGAATCTTGTAGGTCTTTCATGCCTGTTTTGGGGTGGAATATCCACAGATGATAAATGTCAAGATTAGGCTACACTGACTGATGTATAATTAATGGACTGAGGTGATAGAATCTTCTCATCCTTCTAAATACTGTGAAAATTATGAGATTTGGAGAAAGGAGAAAAGTAAGAAAATGTTTTCCCATTTCCTGTGCTTTCCTATTCCTCAGTATACAAAATTTTCAAGCAATTTCAGATGGGATAGAAAATAAATGTCAGCATGCAATGGCATTTTTTAATTTGAAATTTTTTATGTTAGTATATTTTCTTATGTTTCCTAATATATTTATAAGATAAAAGTCTTTATAAGCTATTTTATTGTAGCGGTTTTATGAATTTTCCTGCCATTTTTTGACAACATGTACTATTCCTGCCAATGCCATGGGTATTGTTTCTCTCTTACGAATTATTCTGTCTCAGTCTGGTTTCATCCATTACTAGAAAACTGGTATTAATAGACCTTTATCCTATGGCAGATTGATTAATTTGAAAGGGCAGTTAAATTATTGTTTATGCTTTTTGACATTGTTCTGTTATCTATTAAAAAAAAAAAAAAAGTCAGGCAATATTAACATTTTAGTTTCATGCTTCTCATTGTTTATTCATCCGAAACATGTTTTGGGTGTAAAATGATCATCCACTTGCTGTGGTAGCACAGCTGTGGGGTAGAAGAAATCATCTGCTGAATTGTTTACAAGAATACTACCCACTGGTTGATGGTTAAATAAAGTCTGGCTCTAAGATGTACCAACCACTAGCATCTCTGGTTGAACTCACTGGGAGCTGCGAGTAACATGTGTGAGTCTAAGTTGCAAAAACATGTAACCTCATATTGAAATACCGCTTCAAATATATTATACAGTAATTTAATAATTTGTCAGACCAACACAACCTTTAACTGCATTCAGTGTTGCAGTATCAGACGCCCTACTGAGGTACAACAACCTGGATATTAGGAAAACTTCCACAGGATGACAGAGAGAAATCTCAGACACCCCTAACTTCAGCTCTGTCTCATCAAACTTTCATCTCTGTGAGACAATTACAAAAGCTCATGTATTATAATGCAAAACGTTGAACTATTAGTGCCTGTTGACATGGAGAAAAACGGCAACAGTATTTCTCTCCCACCTGCCTGTCCTTCAATTTAATTTTATAGCGGGTGTCTCATAATTTTTTTAAGTTTCCAAAAAAAGACTTGAAGAATATTTTCTAAAAGAAAGCGTTAAGCAAGCTGAATGTAGGAAGTTGCTGCCAATTCCAATCCCGCCTTTAATGCTTTTAAAACAAATACAAATTTACAGGCGCACTCGTACCAAAGCTGTGTGCCAAAGGCCATCAGAACTAAAGACATGTTTTAGAATATATATGTATAAAGTGGGTCTGGTGATTCACATAATTTGATGCCTGGAGACAGAACACATTTACGTGATGGTCTTTAATCTATTTCTAATTTATACGATGTTCCTTGGTCTAATCTGTTGGTTCCTCATTCTGTGTGTCAAGCAATAGATGGTGCGTGTTTGTGCGAGACACGATGGCTCGGCTAACAAGGACTGTTCTGTGTTTATTCATATATTCTCTGTTCAGTGTAATTCCAGAGAGACAATTACCCATGAACGCGTTCTCCTTTCTCAAGTAAATTAAAGGGTTTCCCATATGGTGCGTCTTCCTGAGACCACAAGGAGTTTTCTGAGAATCTGCAACGGTTCAGGTACGAGGAGACTCCAAGCTTAGCTGTAACCTTTGAGGTCCTTCCTATTTTCATACCGACACCTATGTCATCAATCCCATTACAGAAAAATTCCTCTAATTGGAAAAACCTGCTGGTGGAAAACCTGTCCTCATCCTATGAAAAGTAAGACGTACCATGGGGATGTTTTTGTTGTTAGTGAATCATATCTGGTAGGAGTTGTTTCTTTTTCTTGTGCCACACCTCCAGCCCCCTCCAAGCCATCCAGCCAATTGCTTTGGCTGAAACAGCCCGTGGAAGTATAGCATACAGTAATTGCTTCATTGTGTTGCTTTTAGAGGAAAGGAAAATAGCTATTACTGTGAGCAAGTGCTTCTGTTGTTGGTTTTTTGTTTTTTTTTTCCCCCCTATTGCTGTGTGTTTTGGTTACAAAACGTATCCTATTCTGAAACTGGTTTCTTAAGACTTTCTGTTGTTCACGTGAAAGGTTGAGAATGGGCATCTGTCAGTAGCGTAGCTGCTGGTAAAGAGAGAAAACATTGGGTTAGAGAATTACTCTTAATTTATAAAAAGGGAGTGAAACTATTACTGATTAATTTTTGTCCTGATCTCTTTATGTCAGGTAACAAAGGAGCATAGTTTTATTCCTGGAAAGCGTGCTGAGGCTAGGCTTGATGCCTATGTACTTTCATCTCATCTTCAGTTACATAAAAGTTAATGGAGATTTGACTTTTAAAATTATGGTACTTACTTGTTTACCCATTTGCCTATAGATGCAAATATGGAATTTAATGGTTAGTCAGTAGCTGAGATAAAGCTCTATAAATTCGGGGTACTGCCTGTAAAGAAGCTGTTCTGCCATAAGGCTATTCTGAGAAAAATGAACAAAAAAAGCCCAGCTCCAGTAAACTGAGATCAGACCTATTGCTGGAGATACCTAGAAATTTATGACTGGAAAAGGTATTAGGTTGTGACCTGATGGTCTCCTGCTGCTGAGCCTCCAATGGCAATTAGGAAGAAGTGATTTCATTGCCATACGAAGGCTGCTGCCCTCATCCCTGTTTTTTTTTCTCATTGAGAAGCTGAATGTGGTATTCAGGACTAAGAGAAAAAATGTCTCCCCACACATATACACAAAGTGTTGTCACTGCCAGCTCCTCATCTTCAAAGACCCCTGACTGAAGCTCTGTGTGACTAAGTCCGCTTAATTCCCCACCTAAGAGAAAAAGGTAGAGTTCAGAAGTTCAAGGAACTTGTGCTAACCACACGCTTGTGGTTGTCTGGACTGCAGGGTAAAGAGTTAGGCTGAATTGCCCAGTATTTCGGACCTGGTTACAGTCATGTAACGTCTTCTTTTGAGGCAATGAATGGCCAAAAAGGTGGAAGGCTTCACATGCTGCTGGCGGGACCTGAGCACTCTTGGAAGTTAGCCTTAGATGTCACCTTGGGAGCTGTTCGATATGAAGTATCTGGAAGTCTCATCCCAAGTTCTGGGAATGTTTAGCATAAGATTGTGTATTCATGGCCTTGATAGGCTCATATATAACCCTGTATAGCATCCCCCTTTCCTCTCAACTTGTGTAACTGTTAATAGTAGTAGTCTCTTATAAAGCTTAAAGTACGTAGAGCATTTAAAGCTTATAACGTTTATAGATTGCTACAGTAGCAGGAGAATCAAGCTAATGAAAGGATTGGGTGGGTGCCCTGAATTAATATGACCATAATCTAATTCATTTTAACTTCTTTTTTGCTGCATATAAAACCTTCCTCTTTCCTCCAGCAGCACACTTAGGGCCCACTTCACAGGCTTGTGGCAGATAATGGGCAGGTTCCCGCAGAGTGGGGCTCCGAGTCAGGTTTTCAGCAGGAGGCCCTTGGCAAGGGCAGAGTAGCAATGGTAGAGTTAGCAGAGGTCTTCCGCAGAGGGCGGCAGGAGGTCTAGGAAAGGGGGATTTGGAATAGGAGAATCTGAGCCAGGAGGTGTAGATAAAGCAGTGAGTTTTGAAAGAGGGTATCTGCTGTAATTTGAAATAGAGATACTTTTTTTTTTTCTTAAAAATTTCCTTAATATAGAGCCTACTTGCACCCAGTGATTGTGTTATAGGCTGCTCCTTTCTATTTATGATCATATAGCATTTTACCTTCTCTTCTGTGTCCTTGCCATTCCCTGGAGAAATTGTGTTTGGAGATTACTTCTTCTAAGTGCAGTGAAATGTATTTCATTGTGCTGTCTACTTTTGTTCTTTGTTTCATCTCCATCTCCCATCTGTTTTGTTTGTTTCAGCCAAAAAGGAAGGATTATTGAGTGCTCTATAGATCATCCCTTGGAAGCTTGGAGGGTGGTGAGGGAGCTCAGGACCTGCAAGCAGTCAGGCTGAGGAGCTGGAGGGGAAAGCAGTGATTTTGAGAGTGAGCAAGGCTTTGTGGATTGCTCTGACAGATTTTGTTGAACTGTGTTATTGGATCACTGAGTCCAAGAAAATATTACAGCACATGTGCATGTAACAGCCAGTTCATACTTCTGACCTTTTCATATTCTTCTCAGAAGCTATGTATGACACTGTTTTCTGTTTTCTATGTACGTACTTTGACAGCCCTCCCTATCTACTAGAGAGTTATGGAAAATAATATTATATAATAACATAACAAAGGACTATCAAGGTTTTTTTCTTAAACCTGAATCTGTGCATACGATGCTAGGGTTTCGGTAGCTTCTGAGTGTTCATAAGCTAAGGGATGGGCCTGTTCTAGGATGTGGAAAATTCAGTGAAAAACAAGGCATTAAAGAAAGTAATAGCTGGACATGATTGAATGAGGAGCACTGTTCTTCATGGACCTGTCCTGAACTCGTGCCCCAGCACAGTTTGAGGACTGGTGTTGTGCTTGGAGTAAACCTAAAACCAAAGCTGAAGCCACTTGTGCTCATTAAAGAACCGTGGCAGCTTTCACTGTGCTGGATGAGCAACACCTTGCCCTGGTCAGACACTTACTCGAGTGAGTCTCTTCTATATGTTGATTGTGGCTGTTTATAACACCTTATTTAGGAGGCTTTCTCTGTCTCTTTCTCCATTGGGTCAATGAAGGGAGACTACATCTAAATTAAGTTCCTTCTCTTACTTGCCTTCTGGAAGTATGGTTTTTTCCCCCTTACTAAGTATATAAGAAGTCTAGAGAGATTAGCTTCATAATGTAGACTAAAGATAGGTATCTAAAATAAGTGGTGTTTACACCCCGATTCTCGGTGTCCTGCATCCTCACTCAGATAAGAGATGCCTTGTCCCTTCCTCCTAAATTGCTATGTCATGTTAAAGTGTTTCCAAGGTGGCTGCACATCCATCGTGATCTCATGTGCTTCTGTGAATACCCAGATATGTATGGGGGTGATAAAATCTATCTTAT
This sequence comes from Haliaeetus leucocephalus, assembly GCF_000737465.1. Lineage (NCBI taxonomy): Eukaryota > Metazoa > Chordata > Aves > Accipitriformes > Accipitridae > Haliaeetus > Haliaeetus leucocephalus. Next base: position 8,457,168 of record NW_010972742.1, on the reverse strand, counting down.
CTGAAGAGACTTGCAAGCAGCAAAATACTGCCTTAAACAGAGAAATGCTTGCAAGGATCTGTGCATACTGAAGGATGAAGAAATACATGCAGTTGTGGCAAAACATTGTTTTGACACACACACCCCACACCGTCCATCTTCCCCCGCTCCCCAGTAATACAGTTAGCAACCACTACCTCTAGACTTAGGGCTGGATTAACGTTTAAGTGGTTGAATGCAGAGCTGTGCTACCCATAGCTCCTGCTCCTGACAAGGTGAGATCTGGATGATGGGTTCTGCAGGGATGGAGGTGTTTCCCTGCAGTCAAGGACACTACAGGCATATAGTTCTCTGCAGCTTCTCCATTGACAGGCTCCATCTGCTCCATCCGGGATCCCACCGTGAAGTGCATGTGACAGCATTGACATCTCTTGGAGGGCTCTGCATGCTGCCTCGGGTGCTGGTCCTGCTGCTGTCAGCCAGCCTGCAGAGCTGTGGTGCTCACATACACATCTGCCCACTCTGCCTGGTTGAAAGGGATGTGGTCCGGTCCTTCGGGTCTAGGATGCAAGCAGTGAGTACCCACAATTAGCATTTGCTTTGTTAATCCCTTGTGTAATCCTACAGATAATGCAGAGGCCTCACTTGGTGTCTACAGGGGAGAGGAAACCGCAGCTCTCAGGCAGTGTCAGGATTCATGGGATACTCACCATAAAAACACAATGTGGTATGGTGAAATATGCCCATACTAGGCTGAAACCTGCTCACGTTCCTTGTGGAAGAGCCTTATTACAGTCTTCCCTCAAACAAAATATCTGCAGGCAAAGCTGATCAGATCCTACCCCTGAGGAGCACCTGCAAGGCCAGGCCTGTACTCTCCAAGCCATTTCAGGATGCATGGTGGAGCAAAGCTGGTCAGCCTGTAAATGCAATTATTTGTTTGTTTACACAGAAGCTCCCTCGTGTTCCTTGTAGAGCCCTGAAGCCAGAGTTTCATTGGGGAATGTGCGTGCTGGTTTGGGCAGGAAGCATGGCACGGGGGGCACTCGACCTGGTTGAAAGACAGCTCCTCTGACTCATCAGCTGAAAGCAAAATGAGCTGTATATATTTAAAGCAAAGCTCTATTTAAAAAATTAATGATCTGCAAGGGAGAGAGGAGAAACTGCTTCTCTGTAATGCAGAAAAAGGCCCTGATGACCACAGCCTGGGTCCCTTTCCAGATGATGTCATCATCAGTCTAAATAATAAATTTTTAACGATGTGGAAAAAAAAAAAAGGAGGAGGAAATAAAAAAGAGGGGGACTCTGTTTCAATGAGGAGTAAAAGTAGCTCGTGGCAACAGGGTCTGAGGAAAATATATGGTTGGGTGAGGTTTCTGCCCTGTGTAATTAGATTATCCCAAGTGTAGGAGTGTGCTGCAAAAGGCACGTTGAAATGCCAGTAATTGACTGCTCTGTGTCTTCCCCTGCCGCATACCCATGTAGAGTGGAAAATTGGGGTACTTGGGATATATAAGGCAGAGGGGCATTCTATAAATGGTGTTGCTAATAATAGGCAGTTAAGATTAGAAGGGAAAGTATGGGTTCTCATCAGCCCAGAGACTAGGGGATATTTTCCCCTCATAAATAACAGGCCACAAGAAATGTATTCAAACGGATTTGTGTTTGGTTGACAAATGTATGCAGTATATTACCAATGGAGTACTCACACTGGCTCTTTAATGCAGCTTAAATTACTAGCAACACATTCATTTTTAAATGCGCTCAGTTTTGTTTAATAGTACCCTCCTGGAAATGTGTTGCCCATTGCTGTGAGCATGTTGTGCAGGCGAGGAGGGCTCGGGGAGAGCCGGGCTTGGGGACAGCTGGGCAGGCATCAGCAGTGTGGCTTTGGAGGGGGCTGTGGCACCAGCATGGGCTGAATGATTTTTGTTTTTTCAGTTCACGCTGACTCCCCATCGTGGGGAGCCCTCGAGCGTTTTCCATGGGATTCTAGCCAGAATTTTCACAAAAAAAATCCAAACCAAACCTTAGCTAATGCTGGAATTGTGTGGGATATCAGAATGTACCTGATGTCATTTTAAGCTGTATTTTAAGTGATCTGACTTCCAGATCCTATTCAGGGCTTGAGCTCCAGTTTGCTGTGTATTCCTGTGGAGATGACCCTCTCCATGAAGAACTTAGAAGCTAAGGAGACAAGACGGCAGCTATTCCAACCTGGCAGGCAAGGGGGCTTGCTTGTCCAAAGGCAACAAAAATTAATGTCAAAGCTATGGACCAAAACTGCATTTCTTGAATCTCAGTCTTATATTTTCCCAACTAAATGTATTAACCCCAATCAAAGTTTTCATGCATCTCAGCTATCTGAAAGTCAGGCCCTGAAAGGGGCAGATGTGTTTCATGAGGTTTGGGGTTTTGTAATGGGAGATTTCAATGGTTTTAATACCCAAATCTACACCTTCTCCTCAAACTGTAAGGGACAGATTTATGTCATGTTTTGTAGTGGGGTGATCCTAATACCCTTGTCGTGAGACAGATTTACTGTAGTTGTCAAGACAGATTTGCTGTGGAAGTCAATACCTCAGCCTGCCGGTGCCTTAAGGAAAAAAGGACTGGGTGTTTAATGCCGTAAATATTTTATTCTTGCTCTGCCATACAAACCTGGCATGGCCTTTCAAAAACAACTTATTTCTGTTATGCCCCAGTTTCTCATGAGTTAAATGGGGATAACAATACTTCTGAGAGTGGAGTGAATAAGACAGATGAAATAAGAAGACTTCTGACCAGGAAGATGGGAAAAAAAAAAAAGTTTTTTCTCTGCTAGGTCCTATTATTTTGTTTAAATGAATTCTCTCCTTTTTGCTGTTTTCATTGCTCATTAAGTAATCACTTTAATTTCCTTTCAGTTTTGTTCTGGTACGCAAAGGCGCACTGTTTAAACACCCTTCAGTTTTGTGGGTCATTTGGAGTCTCTCCCTCCTGTTGCTGCTACTCTTCCCTTCGGGAGGGAAAAAGACACCTTGGAAAGTAGTTTGGGGGTTTGAGGGTGACGTTGACAGGGCCCAGCAGGGATGCTGAAGTTAGCAAATTCGACACAGGTCTTTCTACAGTTAGCTGGTGGTAACGCAGGGGAAGACAACAAATACTCAGTTTTGCCTGTCAAGTACTTTTGTCCGCTCTGGGTCCCCTTTGAGAAGAGCAGATACTGCCGTACTTACAGCTGGGTTTTTCTTTTCTGCTGGCCAGGCAGGAGGGGACCAAGCAGGACTTAAATCCTCAGGTCACTGATATGTCCTTTGTATTCCCACATTTCTTCCACCGCTGTGAAGGTCATGCGCTAAAGACACTCTCATCCATCTGAGTCTGCTACAAACTAAAACACAACTCACATTTCACTGGTCCGATACGGACACTTACAGGCCATTTTTTATTATTAGCTTGCCCAGAGTTTGCCATGGGTGGGCAGTTTGTTAAATGTTGGCTCAGCTTGTGTGTGCTGTGTGTTTCTTTTGTCTGTTTTGATAGAGCTGGGTGCTCTATCAGTGAGGAGCATACAGGGTAAACATGTCTCTCTTTGTACAGGGCGACAGTCAGTTAATGAAAAAGATGAGCAATTTGGATAGAAAAAGGACACCGAGTTGGCAGTGAAAACTGACAGTACAAGCTGACCCTGTTCGGTGGAAACAAATAACGCTGGAGTCACCTTGCCATTCCTTGTGCGTGTTGCACCGGCTGCAATGGAGTTTCGTTGCCAGCACACTGGATGCAGAGCTGGGAGAAAAAGTGAACGAGTTGCCAGGGGCTGTCTGGATGGGATGCGTGTACAGAGGAAGCGTGAGCCATCGCACCAGCTATTTGGCAGCTGAGGAACCCGTCTGTAGAAACCAAGCCTTCTCTGAAATGTGAGTTATACCGTTTCTCAAAACTGAATGTAGCAAGAAATGACTGGGAGGCCAGTGATTCATTCTGGGTTAATGTAAAGGTACCAGAGGGGCTAATATAAAGGAAGAAAATTGATACTGGCTTTGCAGTGTTTGTGGTGCAGAAATGTGTACAAATGTTTCCCAGGGAAAGAGTGGAACAATCCGATGCAATATTAAAAACAAAAAATACCCACCCAACAACAAATAAACAGCCATGGGGATATAGGGGCTGGTAACAGTGTTTGGATATCTGTAAATCAGTGCAGACTCCACAGGTATTTGCTTACTGCTACACATTTCATTGCAGCTGAAAGGAAAGGGCCCTTGTGAGATGGTAGGAATTGTATGAGAAAACTTTTCTTGAATTGTAGCACTGTGATTATTGTGTCAAATACACTTTGGTGTATATCCATGGGAGTTACATGAGGGACAGATTTGACCCTTTGGGATGAATACTCTGGGGAAATTAAAACTAGCTATAAAAGCTATATATAGTTGAAAAGGCTATGGTAACATTTTATATGGTATGAGGCATGTTCTATTCTTTACAGAAACCCGTATCTGTAAAAAAGCAATTAGAAGTGCTTCCCTGAAAAAAGGCAATTGAATGCAGTGAATGAACTGCAGGAATTGTACAGTTTCCAGAAAATGGTGGTAGTGAAGCATTTGTGGGATCCATAAAGTCACCATAAATTCCTAACTGAATATGGATTCACTCTCCAACTCTAAAACCACAAGATTTATTTCCTGCTGGCAGGGGAGGTGAAGTTTGCAGAGCTAGATCTGTCTCGAGCGTGCCAGCAGGTGGTGAAAGCACCAGGATGTTCCCAAGCGTGTAATGATCCCAACATCACCTTGATTGGCCACGTCCTTTCAAGATGGGAAGAGAAGACAGAACTGGTGTGTTGTGTGGGTTTTTTGTTGTTGTTGTTGAAGACGTGCTTTCAACACATGTAACTGTATATGGGTAGGAAGGTTTACCAGTGTGCAACATGTCCTATTGGAAAAGAAGCATAAGGTAGTGGGCACACTACTGGTTTCACTGAGGAAGATCTAGTTTTGGTTCAAGTGCTGAATTTGAAGTCACACGAGCTGTATCCGTCTGTGCGGTGGGGATGCTTGCTGGCAATTCATGTGTTTTGTGGTACAAACCTAAACAATGTGGTAAAGGTTGCTTTGTTTCCCCCCAGACTAGATTTTTCATGGACATGTGCTTTCAGGAAGAGGTATTGCTGCGGATGGTGGAGGGGTTTGTTTGGTTTTTTTCCCCCTCTCTGCTCATTGCCATTGGTCTGTTCCGCTGGGTCCTGGTTCCAGTGCAGTTCACTTCAGACTCCCATCTTTTAACCGTGCTGTGCTTCTCCTACTGCTGAACGTAAGAAGGACACCATCTCCGGCAGCCAAAACTTTTAGTTGCTGACTGCCTGCAATAGTGATGGAAATATGCATATTAATGTGGATTTGGGGTAGGAAAACTGGAGGATGAGCCACAGCTTCAGGTAGGATGAAGCAAGACAGGGAGATACAGAATAAAAGTCGCTGCACTGAAATGGAGAAGTCTGTGGCTGCAGAAATTTGTAATTATTTGCGCCCTGCCAGAGATGAATGGCTATGTCTCTTTCTGAATTAATCTGCATAGCTGGGTAAATGTGATTGCATTGATTTAGTGTGTCTTCATGACTCTTTTTACAACCACAGGAGCTAGAAATGTCTTTTGTTGTTGTTGCTTTTTTTAATGAAAGCTGATGTTCTGGAGCACAAGTCAGCAGGAAGTGGGGGTAAGTTTATTGGCTGTTTTGGTGGGGCCTGGAGAATAATTCTGCCTTTCTCCTGCCTTTTGTCTATTCAGACTGTAAATTCATTGAAGTAAGGACTGCTTTCTACTGTGTGTCTTTATAGCACTTTCTGCAATGGATCTGTGCTCTCAGCTAAATCCCCTAAGGCTTAACAAAATATAAATTAGGATAATGGTATAATAAGTTAAATGTTAAATGGTTGTGTGGGGTGGTTTATTTACATGAATTATCACCTTAAAAAAACAACAAAAAAAGTCCTTCTGAAATCCTGGTGGGAGTTTTAGCTTTGTGGCAAAAACTGTGCATTATTCTACAGTATTGAGAAGACAGGGCAGTCATATAGTGGTTGTGCCCCATTTTAATGGAGAGGGCATGGGCTGGTTTCAGACTTCCTGTACCCCAAACTTCTCTAAGCTGAGTTTGCTGTTAGCTGTGGGAAATTACTCCCTGCAGTTCCTTTCCACAGACTTCAGTGATTGCTTTGTGTTGCACAGTGCCTTGGGCAGAGCTTCAACACCCAGGAATATATCCTGGAAAGATAAAATAATTTCTCCCTCCTTCAGCTCCTGAGCAGAGGGATCTTCAATGCATTCTCTGTCTGTTTTGTTGAGAGAGAATGTAATGCTATGCTATGCAGATGGGACAGAGAGAAAGAGTGCAATAGAGCTGCAGGAAGCCTGATGTGATGTCACGCTGGTGTAGGATTTGTACCTTTCCTTCACATGAGTGCAAATAAGGCCAGTAATGGTAAAACCTTGGGATACAGACTGTTGTGCATGTGTAGGAGCTCAGAAAAGAGGTGTAGAGTGGTAAGATTCCTTAAAAATCCAGAGCAAATATGCTTATCTCTGTGTGAAAAATGGTAATCTTAATCCCGCGCAGCAATCTGCCAAATCTAAGCCCTCACCAGCAGTTCTCCTGCTTGCAAACCCACAGCCAGTTGTCTGCATCCTGTTAGGTGCTTTGCTTAGGGCAGTGCTGAGACCTGTGGGTCCATCCATAGTTCAAGCTAGTGGAAAGCTGGTGTCTAGCTCTTGTTTTTAGTGTAGTTAAGATCAGCAGCAGCAAAACTTTCTATCGCTCAGATACTGGAAGTCCCCATGAAAGCTAGTGGCCGGCCTGTCTGTCTGCCAGTGTTGCACTGGCTACTTTGAGGTGACTTGCCAGCTGTGTTGTCAGGTCAGCTGGAGACGCCATGTTCTAGGCTTCGCAGTGTGAAGCAGCCCTAAAATTGGCAAACTTTATTACTACAAAACAGCCCTCTTCGCAGGTTGCTCAATGCAGTGATGCAGCACCCATCCCATATCCCTACCCACTCCTTGATAGTTCCTGGAGGCCAGAATACCCCAGCTACATTTTAGCACTGTTTGATTCAAACATTTGTATGCCTGTCTCTCTGAAGCACCCGCTTCTGTGATAGATCACCCTTGTTTTTCCACTTCCAGAGCAGACAGCACAGCTCAGACACAGCAGAGAGCCTCACTCCAAACACAGACCAGTGTAAGAGAGCCAAACTGAGGCCAGTGGTCTGTCAGCAGATAGTCCGGCTTGGGAGGAGGCAGAAACAGGATTTGCTGTCAGCTTCGTGCCAGTGACAGCACCACGACGTTACTTGCTGTAGATTAATGTGGGAGAAGGTCCTTGCCGACAACCCCTGCAAAACAGTTCAGCTTCAAGTGGACTTACAGTGGTCCTTTTAGATAAGTATATTTTTGCCAGCTGATCCCCAACAGCACTCCCAGTGGTGGGGAAAGCTGAAACTATTACTGTAAATACAAAAGGAAAGACATACTTGGCATCCCTTTACATTAGAGCTGGCTCAGAAGAACGTCTGCGTAGCTGTTCCACTGCCAAGATGGATTGTAGTCAGATAGTACACATTGCAAAGGAACCAGAGCACACACTGAGATCTGTTGGGGTTTTTTTAACAATAGTTTATTTGTGTTTCAAAGGGATAGTTACAGGAATCCAGATCAATATGCTTGTCCAGAACTGTGCCTTCCTATTTTAGGGCCTGGATGAATAGGAGGTTACTTGAGTTCACATGCATACTGAGGGATTGGTGCCTGTGGTAATGCAGCCTCCCAGGCTTGTTACTTTTCCTTTTCGAAAGTGAACGTGAAATTGCTGCAAGACTGAAGTTGCCATTGTTCTGGTTCCTGGGGTTTTATTTTTTTCCAGTAAAGTCTGTGTGGCATTGCATGTTATGAATGGTGAGGTCGTGTCTCAACAGGAGGTGGTAGGAGCTGAGCAGTCCCCAATCCAAGGTGTTTAAATAGACTTTGGTTGAACCATTTTAGATGCATGTCCTGCGAACATGTTAAAGGTTTGGACCAAATCAAACACTTCCGAAAGGGAAGGAAGATTGTCTGTTTCAGTTAAATGTTCTGATTTTTTAAATGTAAAATTATATAAGTACAACTTTGCTTTGATGAAAATATGTTTGGTGATTCCCAATCCTAGGTTTTGAAACCATCTGTATATTTTCTTGGCTTCAGCACTCTGTCCCATTTGTTGGGACAAGAAAAATGGTTGACTAATAGAGTTGGTTGCATGGGACCAAAAAAATGACGTCTGATTCGTTCTGTTTCTGAGATCTTTTGAAATGTTGTTTCAGGCAATGAGTTGTAAGTGCTTGAGAATTAGACCTGTAATTGCTTTGAAAGTCTTGGTTTATGACCTGTTTTTTTTCTCTACTGATCTTGATATATTTTTAAGGGACACAGGCAAAACAGGACTTTGAATAGACACAGGTACTTAGATGCTCAGGGTAGAGTAAGATATTTTCCTATATAGAATTTCAAGCCCTGATTTATAGCAAGCAATAGATTCTGACTGTTTTAAGCAAGCATGTACCACTGCTGCACCTGGGTTTTTGAGGGCAAAATTGCGTCCTTTACTTGAGCATATACGGTATCTAGCTGATGATGAATTATGCTGCTCATGCTTTGAATGGTGCCACTGCATTTTTTGTGAAGTGTAGACTCAACAAAGTATATCAGCAGACGGAGCCAGTTTCTTCTGAATTTCAACCTATGACAACTTTCTCAACATACACTGGTCTACGTTGATCCAAGGGGCTATCTTGATGGGTGCGTTCCAATGCAGCAGTGCTTCAGAGTTCAAATTCTGGTGTCATCTGGCATATTTCTGATGTCTCTGGCTTTAGTGATGACATCCTGTTACACGAAGAATTTTGGCTGGTGCATGGTGTTCTCCTTTCAACTGTTTTGCATAGCTGAGGAAGACACCATCCTGACTAAGTCAGTGTAGTTTGCACCAGCGTGTCTGGTCTTTTCTGTGAGGAGGGCTTCTTTAATCTTGGCTTACTTTTCTCCGTTTTTTCTTCTTCTCCATGTGTTTATGCATCGCCCAGCACGAAAGGTGGGGCAGTCACTGGTGGTGGCACTGCTGCAGGAGCAATAAGCACGGTGGCAGTCCCAGTGGAGGGCAAGAGAAAGGAGTTGTGGTTCAGCAGGGATTTCACAGCCATTAATTGTATTAGAAGGTGAATGATTGGGAAGGTTATGAAAAGTATGTGGTTTATCTTCTTTTCTTTGCCACTGGTTTTGTTGACTTGTTTTTACATGAGCTGATGGGATGGGGGGGAGTGGGGAAGACTCTTCCTAGACAGCCCAGCACTATGAGGGGAAGAAATGGTTTATAGGCTTTAAAGAAGCAAGACAAGATTTTCAGATATGCATGAATTAGGAACCAGGCATAACTGTGGGGGATACTCTGAGACCAGAGCTCGATCCAGATCCCTTTAAAAAGAAACTTTCAGCATGTTTCTGACCCCACATAATTAGGGGACTGGTCTACCACTCCTGTGATGAGAGGGACAATGAGAGCACGGTCCAGAAGATGCTTGCACAATCCTTCCTGGCCCTGGCTAGGACTTGAATTCCCTTGCTGTCCTGAGCACAGTACAAAATTCTGCACACTGACATTGCCTTGCAGATAACTGGCTGAGAAAGGATTTCTTCAGGGCTTATACTCCACCTCCACCCACACTTGCAGTCCCAGAGTCACCAAAGAAAGTTTAAAAATATTCTGCCAAATGTTTGCTCAGTTAATTTTTTTAGGCCTTTTTGTATTTAACCCCTGTTTTGATTCTTGATTTTTTTGTCACTGTCTTCCCTTAAAAAAGTTCCCTTTTGGGGGATGATCCTTAGGAGTTGGATGTGTAGGAGACTCATACAGAGATTGCCTTAGCAGTAGTCACCTTGCAAGTACTCCCATGCAATGCTTTTCTCTGTGTACATTTGTGATCTGCGAGTTTTATTTAGCACTTTTTGATGGGAATCAAATCAGGGTTGGATTTCAATATCTCTTGAAGAGAGGGAACGCACGGCACAGACTGCATTGCAGGGAAAAATACCCAGCACGTCATGTGCCTGCTCACTCCTCATTCTTCACTTTGTTCTTACTGTTCCTCAGGTCGAGAGACCAGCCTCTATTTGCCCCTGTTCAGGAGTCAAGTCACTGAACCAGAGGGGTGGCTAAAAGTCAGAGGAGTTCTTGGTTTGGTGTAACAACAGAGATAGTCTTTCATTTCTGCTTTTTCGTGCTTTGCACAACTTTTGGAAGAAACAGTGGGCTTCCACATTTATCATATCTGCAGCATTATACCCCATGTCGAGTCTACCAGTGCTTCCAGTTCAAGAGTGGAAGAGAGGGCAGGGTGCAGCTTCAGGCTCAGCCCAAGTCACTTAATCAACCCCTCACCTTCAGGGGCTGAGAAATGTGCTTAGGACATACTTCCAGCCCCTGCTGGCTCTCGATGTGGAGGATCATGGTCTGTCCCAGAAGTGGTTCCCCCGCCATCGGTGTGGTGGAAGTACAATGTCTTTGATGTACAGTCAGCGGGTCTTGTAGGAAGTTTATAACCTGTTCATTTATCAAGATTTTCAGTGTGTGCACAGCTGGAGAGGAATGAAAGCAACAGATTTATACCTTCAGGAGGTGGGTTAATCCTGTTTCAGCAGTTCCTGGACAGGGGTGGGTAGCAGGAGAGGGAGAGCTGTTTCTGTACGTCCAAGGCAGCATGCTGTGAGGTGCATTCAGATGAGTTTCACCTCAGCATGCACACTGCATTGCCTTGGCTTTCTTAGCAGGCCTGCTCTTCAGCATCCCAAGAGAACCCCCAAACAAATTACCAATTACATTTTGTGCTTTAATTAAACAGAAAGGCGGGCATACGCTCCAGCTTCACTGTGAGCTACAGCATTAAATAATCTCTTGAATGATTACAGAACCAGCAAATTGGGGCACTGATCACTGCTTTTCTTCACATATCAGTGATTTACCTTGAAGACTCCCCCGTGAGTGGTGAGTTCAGTGTCCTCCTAACCTGCCCCAGAGAGGTTTTGAGACTTGGGGATGATATGAAGAGCCTTGAGCATCTGTTGAAGTCAGAGGGAGCCCCATGCCATTAAGGGCTGGCTAGGAGATGCTCACAATCCTACAGTATCTGGGCCTTGTGTGCAAGACCTGATATTAAAACAAGGAGCGTATCCAAAATTTGTGCCACAGAGGGAAGCATTGGCAGCATGACAGGAGCCCAAAGGTTGTGCTTCATTTGCATGTGTATTTGCATAATTGCAAATGCATGAGATGCACATTAATAATCACTCTTGCATCTTTATCATTCTCAATAAGTACAGAGAAAATTTCTTGCTCTTGGAGTTCATCAGCAATAAAAACCTGCAGTGTCCTCATTCTGTAATCACAGGGAATTAGGGACACCTTGGGAGGGACATGTTTTATCATTCTGTTGGATGTGTCTGCCCTTAAGTCTGCAGTCCATAAAATTTAACTCTGGACTAGTTCTGAGCAAAAGAAATTAACTGTGAAGGGAAAAGTACTTTGAAATTTTTATACTAGTAGGTATATTTCGAGAAGCCTAGAAAAGCTGGCACCTGGATCATGTTGAATTTCAGTGGAAGTTACACTGCCTCTTGCTCTGTTCAAAGCCTCAGCAAAACCCTATGGGGCATGACCAAGGATGAGTGTAATTCTTTTTGGGTGTTCTGTGTAAGGACTTAGTGGGACTGACTTAGAGTGGTGTGTCAGGTGGAGCTGATTGCACTAGATGTATAGTCTGATACTGTCCCTGCCACAAAGACTTTATTTCTCAAGTAGGCAGATTATAAAAAGGATTGGAAGAGGGAATGCAGAGACAGAGGGGTTTGCATATCAGAAAAAGCTCTTCTTGACCAGCTTGTCTGTTTTTAACCTTATCAACTAAATTTCTCTCATTCTCCACCTTATATTTACTTTGCAAAGTCGTTCCTTCTGACGCCAGTCTTTTGGCTTACACTGTGATGGCATTACTTAATTGCTGAAAATTGCAGTGGTTTTAGGATGGAGAGTGATAGATGTCTGCAAGTGATTAAATGATGCAGCTGTCTGTTGCAGGAAGGACCTGACTGTGATGGCCTTGATTTGATGGACCAGTGCTGTGTTCCAGCCTGGAAAGTCTGGGCTTTGCTCATGTACTTCGACAATGTTTTTGTTACAGTTGGCCTGAAAATGAGAACTCAATTCAACAAAAAACATTTTTTGACTTTCTAATGTTTGTTTTCATTTTTTCTCAGATTTAAAACTTTTAACATTTTTCAGGACGGGGGAGATGGAAGGATATGATTACATCCACCCGAAACCATCACTGTCCAGTGGCTTGGATTGAGATGACTCAAATTCAGAGTCCTCCTTTTCTTTATTCGGGCCTTCAGTCAAATCTAGGTGGGTACCTTAATCATGTTAGAGGGCATTCTGGAATAGATTCATAAATCTTATCTTGATCTTCTTTTAAAACAACAGTGTAACTGAAACTTATCACTACCGTGTTTGGTTCAACAAATCAGCATTTTCTCCAAAACCAAATAAATATCAATAGGGATCATTGCTAATGTTCCTTTACCTTCCCTGCTCTATATGTTGTAATTATGGAATATTACCTTAATTGGTACTGCTGCAGCATTTTAGTCTAACGTCTCTCTTGGGATATTGGCTCCAGAGTTTTCTCAGTAAAAAAGGAAATCTTCATTAATTTGTCCAAGGAAGTAACAGCCTGTGAAGAAAGGGAAAAGCTACTTGCAAGCCTTGTTCTGCGTGACAGGAGTCCCATGGTTTTGCAACAAGCAACGCCATGTTTCAGGCACCCGCTTTGCCTCAGTGGGATGAATTTGTTATTGGTGATTGTCTGTTCCACTGTATGGTTTCTCAGGGATCTGGAAAACTGCTGAGTTTTTGCATAATTGTCTTTACACTTCCGTTTCAGATGTCTTCAAATGTGTCTAAACTTAACACACAGGAGACTGAGCAAGCATTGATTGGTTTCTCTAAAGCAGAGATCTCACGTTTTTCTTTAACGGGATTTCACGTTACCCTTCAAATAATGTTTGTGCCCTCAGAGTCATTGTGGCTTCCGCGCTTACTTTGAAACTGTATTGATCATGTAATTAAAGTGTCTTCCGACTGCCTCAGGAATCTAGCATGATTGAGACCTAGGCTTTCTCAGCTGGTTTCAGAAACCTCAATATGTCCTTCATTTTAATCTTAACTCCCAATGTGATTCTTGCAGTTACTTACAGATCTTGCAGCCTGTGCTCCTCAGAGTCTTCAGCTGTACAGAATTCAGCCAGCTAGAAGATTTAGATGGACCTCAGTCCTGCACTGTGTTAATTCCAGTTTTGCATTGCAACTGTCTCATTTTAGCAGTAGTAGACTTCTGTCCACAGACCCCAAGGAAGACACGGGGAATCACTGTGCAAACGCATGGAGATACGTTCCCTTGGCCTTTGGCGACTTCCAGCAAAGCAATGGGAATGATTCTAGTACTTCTTATTTAAAATTGTATGTCTAATGGGAAGATTAATGCAATAATCATCATTCACTGTTCAAAACCATCATTGGTTCACTTTATGTTGACTGTGAATAATGCCAAAGGTGCTTGCACAGAAAAAACACTTTGGAAAGATATCTGGTTGATTGACTAAATTAAGTAGTACTACGAAGTGAGCCAATAAAAAAGAAGCAAGACTGTCAACCATTCAATCTCTTTTTATCTCTGCAGTATCTTTCCCAGCTGCTACTTCAAAGCCCTTCACAAAATTATCAGTATTTCTAAAAGCTGTTTGGGATAGATAGTACAATTCCAGATGCAGCTAAATTATTTTGGGAAAGAAAGGGTTTAAAAAAGTTGTTTTAAGGAATAAAATACACACTAGTAACAAGAGGAGGCAAGTCAAGAGTGAATGTGAGTACGCTCTGGCAGAAAGCTTCCCAGCTGAGGAATATAATGCAAAGAGCCTATTGGCCAAAAGTTTTTGTCCAAGACTTCCAAAGTCCAGCATTACCTATAATCATGTCCAATCTCTTGCTTATCCAAAAGCCAATTTTTCAACTCAATTCCGGCTGAAATTAGAAACCCATGTAGAGATCTCAGATTGGTGAAAAAAGCCTGTTGCCATGCATGCCAGAGATCATTCCTGCTGCCACATTCTGGACCAAGTGCAATTTCTTCTAATAAAAACATTTTTGGCAAAGCTGTACATTGAGAGTTAGTGTAATCGAATCTGGATGTGAGGAAAGCATGCAAACTTGCTTCCAAGTCAGCAAGAGTTAGGCAGGATTTAATCCTCCATGTATTTTTATTATGATATAAAAAGCTGTTATATTGGTATTTTTAATACATTTATCAAAAGGAAACTGCAAATCCAAAGTCACTTCCAAATTTCCCACTGATATAGGAATGAGTAGCTGAGACAATTCTGAAGTGAACTAAGGCAATGGGATTTTGTAGTATGGGTTTAGCTGCCAGGAGACCAGCACTCGGATTTGACTTTTAACCAGTTCACACTAGACCTATGCAAACATTTTCCCTGAACATTTGCTGTAGCATGAAGCTGATGTTTTTTTTTTTTTTCCTTCTCCCATCTGCTCTGTTTGTGCTCATTTTTCTGTTGGCTTTTCGTGAACATTTTAGCAACCCATAGGATCTCCTGGGATGACAAAGCCAGTCACCAGCCATGCACCAGCAGCTCCCACCACAGCCAGCACCACTTACTTAGGGGTCTAGGAATAGAAGGCGGCAGACATTTCTATTAAACCCTCTTTTTAAAAAAGAGCTTGGCTCTCATTTACTCATCTAAATAAGGTCCAGATTTTCAGAAGAGCTCAATAGATTGCGTGCTGAACACTTGTGAAAATAGAGTCTACATTTCACGTCTACTCTGGGGCTCAAGGCTTTCAGAAAGCTGGCCTCAAATTTCTTGTTCTTGGACAAACAGTGAATGTTTGGGGATACCTTGGGGTTGATTCTGCCTTCCTTGCCCTGGGGTTTCCAGTGGTGTGACGCCATCCAGTGTGAGTGGCCGGGCTGGCGTGACATCCTGCGGGATGCTGTGGGAGGAAGTGGTAAGGGGCCTCTGGTATGGGAGATGGGCATTTCATACTCTGTTCCGCCACAGATGGCCTTCAGGGTCTTTTGCTGGGATTTTCAGGCTGTTTAATGGATGTTTGAGGGTCAAAAGGAAGTGATTCAGCTTTTGAGTCCTAAAAATAAGATACTTTGAAAGGACCTGATTTTGAGACCTACCTCTGCTCTTTAAGATATATCCCAAATTAGGTGGTGAGAGTGGAGGCACTCACAGTCATCGCTCAGAGTTTTGTTCTCAGTTGGTATGCTCTGACTTCTTGGTTTGTTTGTTTGCTTTTTAAAATTCTTGCCTCCTAGGGATTTGTGAGGACAAATGCGTTAACGCTATAAAAAGTGTTTGGGAACTAAGCTAATAGAGACAGTGTAAATCCCATGTACCGATTCTGAAGCCCAATTTAGAGCAGCCTAGGGGCATCTCACTATCCTTTTATTCCATCTCAGTGCCAATTACTTTTGGATGCTAAACAACCTGTCCTGAAGCCTGACTGTACTACAGTATCTTTCATCCTGAAAAAAACTAAAACTACACAGCAAATATATTACATAAACCATACAGGGATCATTTTACCCATCTTCAGAAAGCAGCCTTTGTGGGTTTGGAAAGTGAGAACAGCAGTGTTATGCAGGAAGCATCATTTTTAATCAGGATGCTTTCATCTACACAGTGAAAAGTCCCTTGCCAAAAGCTCTTTCATCTCTGACCCCTTATGCGGTGATATAATGTAGTTCCTCCTGGGGCATGAGAGATGCTGAGGTCAGCCTTGCCATGTAGTCTGAATTACTGATATTAAAGAGGATAATTGGCATTTCTACCACCTGGTACAGTTAATAAGACAGCATTCAGATCAACTGTCTAGAGCCCTGTAAAATAATCATAAGGAGAATACAGTTCTTTAATAGCAATAAAAGTATAATAAGGTCCTCTAAATAGAGTAACAAAAGTTGAACGAACCCAATATTAAAACACTATATATTATTAGATTTTTTTTTTTGAAAGTCCATAACAAGGAGATCCTTTGGCACACAAGTACAAAATCAAATTTAACAAGCAGGTTAAATAAGCAATTAGGAGTGGGGATTTTAAACTTCTTTCCAGTCTCAATTGCTCTAATTTAGCACTAGTGGAGATCTGCCTTGTGTATGGCAAACACTCCCTGGCTATAACCATTCCTGAACAGTGGCGTTATCAGAGAGATTGGCATTTTTAGAAAAAGATTGAAGACCTGATTCTCATGGTAGGCCAGATTCCCCAAAGTGACCCTTTCTTACATGACAGCCTTGTGTCTGAATGCTCACCCAGGCTGTTGGAGACCCATGTTCAGTTCTCTGTTCTGCCTGGGAGAATTCAGACCAAAATCTCCTTATTTCCAGAAAGATCTCTGTCCAGGGAGCTTGTTACTCTGCACTGGGTGCGTTTTCCAGCACTGCAGTTAGTTTTACTGGTCTCTTAATAAGAATGCAGGAGTCATTGGATAAGGAGGAGGGAAAAAAAATCTGAGGCCTTGTAAAAAGTGCTTTTGCCAGTGGTAGGAGACCTGAGTTCCAGCCGTAACTCCAAGGTTGTTTAAGCGTTTTTCATGGAACAGCTGAGCAAGCAAAGAAGCAAAACCGGAGGAGCTTGGGAAGTTCAAAGGAACTGAGTGAGGTGCCTTTAGGGTTGGTGGAAGTTTTCAGGTTGCT
Source organism: Haliaeetus leucocephalus (assembly GCF_000737465.1). Taxonomy (NCBI): domain Eukaryota; kingdom Metazoa; phylum Chordata; class Aves; order Accipitriformes; family Accipitridae; genus Haliaeetus; species Haliaeetus leucocephalus. The sequence continues at coordinate 8,440,345 of NW_010972742.1, read as the reverse complement.
GTTTTGAGTACAGGACTCTAAATTCAGAATCTAAATCTGAAGATCCAAGTCCTATTTTGGCCTTGTCCTGATGCGCTCTCAAAAAAATTACCTTTGTCTTAAAAAATGCGTATACACCAAGCAACAGGCATATTTTCTGTTGGATGAACTCTCCCAGGAAACCATAGTATCTTTCTAGATCAGCCGTCGGGATTTTACTGGCAAACTGCACACCAGTGTGTGAGGTCCTCCAATGCTGTACACTGGAGGAGCTCCATGACTGATATTGCTGGTATTCACACTTGCACCACTGCCATTTGAAGAATCTGGTTGCTCATAGCCATAAAGAAGACAAGCCATCCTATCTGCTTTTTAATTGATGAATCTGTTGTGGACGTCCTTAAAAGAAGGTGGGATTTTTTTAAGCCATTCTCTTCAAGTGTTGTTACAAGAGGGATTTTAGAGGGATTTTGCAAAGCTGGACTGGTGTGCTGCCATCCCTGGCAATTCTTTGTTGATAATGGACTCCATCACCTTTAAAGTCTCTGTTTCTGCAATTATTGGAAATGTCACGGATGGTAACTGACTGGCAAAGTAAAGACAACCAACTGTTTTGGAGGAGTACAGTGGTTCAGCCACATTTTGCTTTGCCATTTTCATATAGCATCTGTCTTGCTCAGGAGCGTGTCCTGGTTTAACTCTCTGCTGAACAGCAGCAGAGCAGCAGCACTGGCCCTGCAGTCAGCACTAGACATGTCCCTTTTCATTCTCCTTTGTATGACCGAATATTTCCCTTTTGCTATTTTATTTTTTTACAAAGAAACTTTTATCTGTAGCCACATGTGCAAAACTCTCAAATGGGCTGTTTCAAATCTAGTCAAGGTCATTGAAAAAAGATATTTTTAAAGTGGCTAGGGCTCTTAAAAGTCCTTTTGGATTCCCCAGAAGCAAAAAAGCAGCATTTACCCTGTAAGCCATATAGATCAAGGACTCGAGTATCTTTCAACATCCTAAAGCCCGTGCAGACTTTAAACTGGTATTCCCAGCTCATTCGCCAAAAGAAGAGGAGGAAAATGAAATGAACTGAAAGCTTTTGCCTTGAGGTCTGGTGCAATAGGCCTTCTGAAGTCTGGAGTCGGAATTGTTTCAATCTATGTAAATATCGGGAAATTAAATTCCATATGTCCCATGCCAGATGCTCCCAGCTGCTGCTGCTGTGTAGGGAACGGTAAGTAGACAGTTTAGCCTTGTCAGGCAGGGCGGGGAGGAGGGGGGGAATAAAAAATAGAAAGGGTGGGAGGGGGGCGGATTGTCGTTTTGAGGTCAGGAGGGTAATGTGCACAAGTGCCTATGCCAGTGAGCTGACAAGCCAAATCACTGGACAGTTGTAAGTGCTTGTGTGAGGCTTAAAACTGAAAGACCCCAGTGAGAGCGTTACAGGACTTGGCGTGAGAGCTTGACTCTAATGTATATTGTTTATTTCAAAGTGTGTAGAAATTGCGTGCGTATGGGAGACAGTCAGGTTTGGACCGTGAGTGGCTCGAGTGGGTAAATCGGACTTTGTTGTAGCCTGGGAAAAACAGCCCAAAGCAGGCAAAGGCCCATCGCTGAACCAACCAGCCATTGCCAGTGACTGCACAGGCCGCCTGTCACCAGCCCCTGCCCTGTGCCGGGCCGTACCCCACCACCGCCCCTGTTCATCACCCCGGCTCCAGCCTTTTGGCCGGGCCTTCTTTATGTCTGACGGCAGGCTCACACGTTTATTTAATAGGTTCGTTATTTATATCACGAGCCTCGCGCTGCAGAAGGGAAAGAAGTGGAGCGACGCAACCACAATTTTAAATGACCTGTTCTTAAAACAGCACACACGCCCTAATGAAACTAGAGATTTAGGAATCCTCGTGGAAACTCCAGCTGCCTAAAAATAGGCAGTGCCCCTCTCGCGTCCGCACGGATCCTTCGCCGCGCTCCTGGCCGTCAGCGCGGCCGTGCCCCGGCCCAGCCGGAGGCGGGTGGAAGCGCTGCCAGCCCGGCCTGGAGCAGCCCTCTGCCTGGTCCGGCCCACGCTTGGGCGGCTGCTCCAGCTTCCCTCCCCCTTTTTATTTTCCTTTTTTTTCATTTTTTATTTTTTTTCCTAACGCGGTGACAAGTGGAACGGTCTCTGAAAAAGAGCGGCCTTGTGGCTTGCCCCGACATGGCTGCAGACGTTCAGTAAACACGAGGGAAGCCGGAGCCCGGTGGCCGGGGCGCGGGAGGGAGCGGGCGAGGAGGGCCGAGCGGTTACTCAGCATTTACTGTCTGAGAAGGTGAGAGTTACTGTGGAAAAACCCTGCAGCTTTATTGTTCTAACCTTTATTTAAATATAGAATCTATAACCCCTTTTTCCAGAGAATTTAAAATAGCGGTTTTTCTGCTCGCAACCGCCCCGTCCAACTTCTGAGGTATCACATACTTATGTATTATTTTATGGAGCTGACAGAGGGGGAGTCTAGGGGGAAAACATAGTAGAAATAGCCAACGGCGGCGTGCGGAATAAACCCGTGTGCGTGCGCGCGTCTCGGGAGGAAGGTCGGCTGCCCCGAGCCTGCCAAAGCCTGCGCTTGCTTTTACGTGAGCCCGCCAGCCTCCTCCCGCGGCTCCCCGGCACGAGGGGCTTGGGCCTCGGGGCTGCCAACAAAAACCACCGTTTCCCCACACAGCGCCCGCGAGAAGGGCTCGGGCGGGCGCCCTCGCCCCCGCCGTCCCGCCTGAAAGAATTATTTGTAAACTTTGCCAGTGGAGGCATATCATTAGAAGCGATATTTTCTAGCGGCACGCCTGGAAAAAGAAGTGTGTGTGTGTGTAGGGGGGGAGAGGGTATCAAATGAGCGAGGTGGTTTCCTCGGTGCTGCCAGAGCTGCTTAGTCTGGCGCGGTCGTGCCGCTCTGTGGTGGGGTTTGCCCCGTCGCTGCCCATCCGAGACAGGCAGCAGGGTTTTGCTTGTATGTCAGAGGAATCCCTTACAACACCCATTCCTGCTCCTCCAACGTTTCCTTTTAACTTGTTTTCAATACTTTGGAGAAGACTTTTGCTATAGAGAGGCAGAGAAGCCATGAGGACCCCCGCCCCCTTATTCTCAAGCAAACCTGCACATCTGTGGGGTAGCATTTAGTCTGAAGCAAGGCTCTTTTAAGTTACGAATGCTCATACTGCAGTAGTATCTTGATATCCCTGTGGAAACGTGGGCCTCGAGTAGGTAGTTCTGTTCTGACATTCAGGTCTACGTGGGCAAGACAGACAAACTACGTGCAGGGAGGTTGGCGCAGCTCCTGGAGGGTCACGCCAAAGGTTGGTGGCAAAGCCAGGTCTGCTCTGCTGCCAGCGCGGTGCCCGGTGGCTGCTCGGGCATTTTGCACATTCACTGTTTTCTGTACAGCTGTTTGTACCCCATTCTTGCAGTGATGAGTGCTTTGTTCTGTGAATTAATAAAGTTTTTGCTCTTGAAATAATGTATTTTGGGGCCTTAAACTGCATCAAAGCAGTCAAGGTGTGCATATGGGTATGCCAGCAGAATCTCAATAGATGCACTTAGCGCTCATGGATCTGTTCCCCTGGTGCTTCCCTCCCCTTTCTCTGTCAGGTGCTTCCCTGACGTCATGGGATTTAATTCTTAATTTTCTGCGTTTTTGAAAAGTTGACATTTTGATTATCTGATGGCTGACCAAAAGTTGCTTACCCGTCTCCCACTCTTGATAAATAGGGCTGCAGAACTAAAAAAGCATTTGAAAACCATGGTTGAAAGATATGGAGCCAGGAAGTGTAAAATAGAAGTAAGCTATCAAAAGGTGTTAACTAAATCAAAATGGAATGAAGACGGTGGGTGGGTGTGCATTCATCTCATCAGAGTGGGTTTCAGAAAAGTGAGGTTTGTTTGTGGGGAAAAGTTGCACTGTCTCTGAACAAGAAAATGGAAACATTTTACATTTGAGTTGGTTATCTCAAGGTGAAACTGCAGTGTACACAGGGCATGAGGAAGTTTTCCTTCCAGAGTTTGACAAGATCTCTCCACTGATTCTTCCCAAGCAGATTTTTTGTAGCCAGCTAGGTGGACGTGAAAGCGATGATCCTTCATGTCCACCTGGTGTTTTACATGACAGTAGTTATCTTGATGTAAAATTGTAAAGGAATTTTTTGGATTTTTTTTTTCACCCAGGTGAGGTAAAATTACTGGTCTGTTGCCAGTCCTTTTGCTGGATCAAGTCGAGGTAGGGGATTGTTCATGTTTATTTTTTGTTCACAATTTGTATTGCATAGAAAGACACTAAAATCTCTTTGATCCTTCTGGAATAAACTTCCAAACCATTTCAAATAAAGACCATGGCAGCAGGTTAATCGGTGACTCAACCAATATATTCTGGTACAAGTCCTTAGATCAATCATCATTTATTATGGAAATATACAAAAGTGCTAAGACAGGATTGTGTGTGTTATCATGAACAACATACAAATAGTAAATAAAAGGAGACTGCTAAGCTTCTAAGCTGAACAGAAAGTACGGAGATACAGGAATGGGTTTGAAAGATACTCAGAGATCTCTGCCTCTGTTTCCTCTACTGCTGTCCAATATGGCATCTAAGGTATTCACAGGAAAAAGTGACTTTTATGGGGAGTCCCTGTGTGAGCACAAGTTGCTCATAATGTGAGCGTCTTTCTGACCAATGTCTCTAAACATGTGGAATGCTAATTGATCTTTTTTCGACTTCTGTAATCACATGGGATTTAGGTTTCCTTTGAAGTCCTTAGTGAAAGTTCAAGTTGGTTTTTATTTACCATAATTTATTTACCTACTTTTAACTGTGAAAAAAGGGCATTTCTACCATGATGTCAGGGGGGCAGCCTTCCTCTCTGCTCCCCTCCCACAATGTGCCCATTATATCAACATATGGCAAACATTTCTCCTATTCTGTGTTTACTCCCAGCAGTAAAAATTCAGTAAAAAGCCAAGGGCCTTCCATAGAGAGAGGAAAACTCAGCTACAACCTTCAGGACAGGAAAAGCAAATACACTTTTAACAAGAAAGTTATTGGGACATTGCTAAATATTTCCAAGAAATAAAATAACAAAGGAGCTTGTATCCAAGAGGAGTCACATATCTTCAGAAAGTATAAGCATCATGGAAAAAAATCCTGAAGGATTATTATTGAAAGGTTAGCTGAAATTAAAAGCACATTTATGCAGCCAAAGGAGTTTTTGGGCTTTAATTCATTAGCTCAGGTTTCATCTACCAGGATTCCGCCCCCGGCACGTGTAATAAGATTAGTTCATTAATCGTTGAGTCCTTGGGAATTAACATACTGGAGGTGCTTTTCTCCCCCTCTGAAAAGTCCCCCTGGATATATAAACACAGCAGTGATTTTGTTGAACGTGGGATCAGAGTTAGTCGTGCCAGGTTTAGCTTGATGAGAATGACTGAATCCTATAAACAAGTGAACAGTGGGAGAAATGTATTAAGAAAAAACCCCTTGTTTTGTCTTTGAGTTGTACTGCAATGTTTGGCTGATTGCATATGGAAATCCAGTATATTAACTCTCTAAAAAAAAGAAGGGAAAAAAAAAGAAAAAAGGAAATACAGAGTGGTTTGTTTTACGGAATAATTACCCTGGGAACTCTGCTCCCTACCTGCCATCCCATTAGAAAAGTGAGGATGAAAGGTCAGAAGGGGACCCAAGTAGCAGCTGGGCAAGCGTGCAGTATGGATGTGTGCGCATCCTTGGGGCCAGACTTCGGCAGAGTGATGCAGAAGCATTTCTGCCTCCCAGAGAGAGGTGTGGTTTGTACATCCATGGAAGGGACAGCAGCGCTGTCCCAGGGCACCACTGGCCTTGCTCAAAAGGCAGGACAGACAGTCTAGTTGCTCTTACAGCAGATGTCTGAAGGTAGGTGGAGGGAGCGTGTGGTCAGCAATGGGGGAAAAGGAGTTTGGGACTCTTGTCTTTCCTTCCCTCACTCAGAGCCTAAACAAGGTCAAGGCAAGAAGTGGGCCCATCCTGTTCACTGACTGAATGGGAAAGAACCACCTTTGTAATAAAGTCTTTTAAAAATCACTTGGGTCATGCGTCCATTTACATTGTGCCATGTTGTCATGCAATTTAAGCAGATTAAAAACACATTTAACAAAGTGCAAGGAAGGAAATGCCCTGATCTCAGGTGGCAAGGGTCAGAAGAGACATGAATGATTAGGTGCATTATTGGGTATTTTGATATGCCGTTGCTTAGTTCTGAGGTTCTTTAAGGATTTTGAAGCGGGGAACGTAAGGCATGAGGCTCTGGACTCATGGGAATTTTACCTGCCAGAGGATATTCGGCTTTTCTTTTCTTGTAATTTCTGAATCCATTTTTTTCTTCCCTCTGCAATCAGATACAAGCTATTTTGTAACAGAGGCATATTTCACTTTTGGAGCTATAGGAAAACATTCCTGATGTTGGCAAAGGAGACCAGGGTGGGATGATTTACGAGTAGAAGATTAAAAAGAGCTAAATATGGCTGCTTAGTTTAAAATGACTAAGTAGGTATATGATAACTATCTTCAAACACATAAATACTAGAGAGAAACAGAAATGTCTAGTTTGAGCCAAGAGAGGCAAACCTGTAGGCAGTGGAAGGAAAATAAGTAAAACTCAGCCTGAATATCAAGAGAAAATTCCTAGTAGTGAGACCTCTCCAAAAATCTAAAGGTACAACAATGCTCCAGTTGTAATAATGTCGTAAAAGCGCCCCAGTGCTACAAATATTGTAAAGAGTGCTGGGGATTTCCCATTTATTATGCCCAGGTGGGATTAAATAACCCAGGCAAAGGAAGGCTTGATTCGTCATTAGCCCCTGCAAGGATCTGGAAGGAGTGCAGGAGCAAATCAGGTAAACCTCTCAGTGCCAATAAGTGGAGGGAGACGATGACCAAAAGAAAGGTGAATGTGAAATTATCCTATTTAGGCTCAAAGTGCAATTTGAATGGTGAATGCTCTTAATGAAAGCATGGCTGCGTTAGTAACCCAATACCTCCATTACTATTTTAGGCTGTAATTGTAGCTAATAGAAGGAAATGGATTTATATTTTGCTAGAATGCATTATTTATCAGTAAGAGGTTTAGGATTCATGCAGTGTTGTGGTGAGAACTGCTTGATAAAGAGGGCCTAAATAGACTGAGTCAGCTACATTGTATGTACTGGTTTTTTGGGTGTAAACCCTAAGTCCAGAACAAAACAAAAAAAGAGAAGAATAGTTCTGTATTGCCATGGCCAAATGAGACTTTGTAGAGCAAAGGCAGCAAGAAATACAAGTTGAGGGTGTAATGTCACCATGGGATATGGAGCCTGTAAATAAGGAAGAGGGAGCAGGGAGAGGGCAGAACCTCCCAATGTTCCTAAATCAAGGGAGCAATGTGTAGAGAAGGACTGAAAAAAATCACAATTGCAGGGACCCTTTCCAGATCTGCTGAGCTGATGACCAAGCCCTCCTAAGATCATAAAGATCCAGGAGACATCCAGTTTCCTGGAGCAAAATCCTTTACTTATTTCCTTAAAAGAGAAACTTCATCACCACAGGATAAGCCACTGCAATCCCAACAAGGTGAATCCTGCTGAATTTTAATTCTATGCCATCCCCTTGCCAGAGAGGGAGCAGTCTGGGGCTACAAATAATGGAGTAACATAGGAAAGAAATACAATAAATGTGGTTATCAGGAAATGTTTACAAGCGAAGGGCACTGGGCTATGAAACAGTCACTGCAGCACGATAGTGGAATCCCATTGTTTAGGGCTTTTTTTAAAGCAGTCTGGACAAAATCCTAGAAAACGTCTTTGAAGACAAACCTGCACTGGCAGGGAAACGAGCTGGATGATCTAACTGGACTTCTCCACCTCCCGCTCTGGTGATCTGAGCACAACTTCCCGGGAGGAAAGCTGAAGCCCTGCTGCCTGAATCACTTCAGCGGCTGGGTCAGACCCACAGCCCCTTCCACTCATGACGGGCGTCTCCCAGCTTTGCCGACACCAGTGGGACTACTGTGTCGGTAATTCTTCCCTGTGTAAGTTGTTGCACAACCTGGCCCTTCTATTAGGAAGTGAGCCATCCGAATGAACATTTAACCATGCACATCCTAGACGCAATTTCTACACAATCATTGCTATTTTATCATCCGTACTTACGTTTTTGTGGCTGCTGCTGCTTTCAAAAACCCAAGAAAACAAAGCGAGCTGTTTTATATTTTGTTTTTCTTAGTAATTTATGATTAATGGGGTAAACCTTGGAATCTCTACTCAGGGATTTTCACTTTGTGTTACCCAGGTCTTCCATTTATTCATGTTTTGTAACAGCAATAAAAAGTATTTCCTTTTAGCCCAAGGCACCTAATCAGGATTAGGCCTGGAGCAGAATATTTTGCATTCTTGCATTCCAGGAGTACCTTGATGTGGAGTTATCTTTTGTCAGCTGTAGATTGAATATTCAATTACACTAGTGTCTTTTTAAAAAGGTATTTTAGGGCCTGTCTGATCAATTGGTATGGAATAGAGTTATTCTCTGCACCACATTTTGTGGATGTGTGTCTTCTTACAGGTTCATTAGCTGAGAGTTGATAGTTGAAGAAGAATTTGGTTGGTGAAGCTGTGTCTCTGTGGGATCGAGGAATTGGGTGCCACTCATTGCAGTCTGCTCATGTCTGGCACACAAGTTATGGGTCTCAGTCCTATGCTGAGCTCAGACCAGCAACTCATGCATTTAGTCACCAGTGTATGCAGTATCTGTGGCACAGGAGTCACTGTATCTCCTCCTACCTGTTGGCACTTCCTCCTTCTCTGCAGACCAATGAGCGCTATAATGTCTACAAGAAGCTGTGATTTATGTACAAAATCAAAGCTCTTTTGAAACAGCATGTAATTTGCAGTTGCTTGAAATAACAATCTTGTCCTTATATCTCCAGTGGGTGAAGATGAGTGACTTGGAGGGAGACAGATGTCAAATCAAGGCAGAGTGTGTCTTGGATGCTTCTCAGTCAATGCCTCATTATCAAAGCCAAACTGAATTGTAGAGCTTTTCTGCAATTACAATAATAAGCAGCTTTATTTAAATGTAATTGCTTTAACTGAAAATATCCTAATGCAGGGGTTTTTGTTCTGTCTGGTGTTTGGAAAAGTCTCCATAGCTTTGAGTCACCTATTTTGAATTTTTAAAAGGTCTAGTTACAGTACAGACATATTATTACACATCGAAGTCTTAGTCATTTTGTTATGCTCTTGCATCCTGGTGTGCTTATTCACTTTGGTTTATCTGAATAGGGAGGGAGGGAACCTGGAAGGAGTGGGAAGGGTGCACAGATTTGAAGGAAAGGTCCCAGTTATGTTTTGAAACAGTTGGCCTTTACTTTTTTTTTAAAAGATTATTTTTATTTCGCTGACTTACTCTAAGTAGTGATACAATTGTGAAAGAATGACAAGTCCAGAAAACCACTGTTTTTTCTAAGAGAGCTTTCTGAGTTGTATACTGTATTGGAGAATCCCATTGAGTTGTAACAGCAGATCTCACCTCTCCAAACAGCTTTTATATTTACAGTGCATTATTTGCTTTTATTTTTACACAAAGGGATTACTTGTTCCTTTTTTTATTATTATTTTTCCTTTTGCCTTACTGAGTCTGTAATGTACTCAGAAATCTGGGTTGTTACAGTAGTGCTTGGCAGACCTTACTAGGAACTGAGCAAAACTTCCAATCCCTTGACCTTTGGTTTTCCAAAATTAAAATTTGCAGCAGAAGTGTGTACGTTAGGCTTATCGCCTAAATATCCAGGCTGATGCTGCTGGGTTTGGGCTGCAGTGAACCTCGTTCTTCTCTGCTCCGTCGCTCTTGCTCCCCACCCTTCCTGTTTGAGCTGTGGTCTGTTCAGCTACGCAAGAGGCTTTGAATCAGGACTCCTGAACCTCCTCTCGACCCTGTGCGGGACTCTCCGTACAACGTGAGTCACTTCACCAGTCAGTGACGTTTGGCCTCATTTTGCCTGAATATTGGGCAAATTACGTCACTGGGCTCTTGATGGGACAGCTGTGGTCTCTGGGTCTTCCTGGCCTGGTGAGAGAAGCAGTGGGACGACCTGGAGGTGATGCTGCTCAGCAGAAACTGCCACAGCAGTGTCTCTGGGACAGCCTGTGTACCTGTGTGGCTCCCTATCACTTTGTCTTCAGGCAGTGGCAAAATTAGCAAGTGTAAAAAAAGAGGATTATTAAACAAAACTAATGCGGCAGGAGAACTACTTAAGTGCACTATGTGGAGGAAAAGCGTTGGCCAGGTACAAGGATAGGGCATAGGAAAATGGGGAAGGACACATCTGTAAATTAATATGAAGAAAGGAAGCAAATTTCCTTTCAGCCTGTCATGAACACAGCTCTGTTTGCTTGTTGTTGCTTTTACCAACAGGGAAGTCGGCCTTTGAAATCTCTCTCCGGCTGTGCAGGTGGCAGTGTAAGTAGCATAAAACAGAACTTGTCAAATACAGGAATCTGGCTTGTGGAGAGCAAGTCCCAGAAAGAGGAAAAAAACCCCTCAACCTCGAAACAAAACAAAAACACGATACCTAAACCAGACTTCCACTTCTGGGATCAGATCAAAACAACAAAAAGCCCAGAAAGATTAAACTAAGCTCAACTCAAATTAGTTTATTGTGTTGCATGTTTCTCCAGGCAAAGGAGTTTACTTTGGAATTAAAGCACACACACAAAACATAGCCCTCGACTGGACATTCAGCGCGCTAATAGTTTGCAGAGGAGTTCAGGGAAGTTGACTCTAAAAAACAGATGGGTGTTGAGAGGCACCGTTGAGGTCTCCGCATTCCTCTCGGCATATCGACATGGGGTTGTTGTGCTGAGATGGTCAGAAACTATGCAGCTGTTTGATTCCTCTGCTTAAACAGCTCTGTACATGTACGGCCGCCTAACACCCCGTAGAGCCCTATATACCGTATAACGCAGGCTCTGCCAGGGACCAGTCCTGCTGCAAACATGGGGAGGGGGTGGAGGAGAGGGAGGGCACTTTAGGGGGCTGGAGACCTGCTTCAGGGAAGTGTTGATGAAGTGCTCTGGGTGGCTCTTCGAAACTGTGTCTGCCTCCATCGTTTCTTGTGGCTATGGGGTTGTTGTGTGAGAATTCCCCCCAAAGATTTCTCTTGTAGCGCTGGTTGGTAGCATTTTGTAACATTTTGGCAGGCAGGGTCCTGGCCACAAATAATTAGTGCAGAGGTGGCATGAAATTGAAAAATGAATTATGAAAATATTTTCTTTTTAACTTTCAGTAAGATCTTTGGTGTCGTGTTTGGGAATAGTTCCTGTTTGATTCCAGCTGGGTTGAAGTTTTTGTACTTTTCTGGTTCATTCATCTTTTGAGGTGAGAGAAGGGCATTTCTTTACACTGGGGGTGTCCCCACACATCCACCCCCACAAGTCCTTAGTGAATGGGGATGCCATGACAGGAGAGGGTCACTGAACCCCCTGTGCACTGGTCCCCCAAGGAGGTTGCCGTGTTCTCAGCAGATCTGGCACAATGGGGGCTCACAAGCCTGCAACAAGTTCATGTGAAATGATGCTTCCAGGTGGAAGTGAAGCCAATGGTAAACTATTCGGAAACTACTGCCCCGGTGACCCCCTTCTACAGTAGTAGAGGGTGGAACCTTCCCTGTTACTCTGGGGATTGGCAAAGGAATGGAGATATTGCCAGTCTTAGGTTTCTACTTTATTTACTTATTTTTCAGGCTGCAGTCTTGGCAATAGGAAAATGCCAATGGCTATTTGTGCAAGAGCCGCTAAGCTCCCTTCCATAGCATCACTGGGCTGCCTGCCCTGAGAAGGGCATGTCTTTCAAGGTCGTCTCCTGAGGACCAAGGATTGCTGTGTTCAGATGAGGGACAGAGTCCCTCCTCTCCTCCAGGGTTGCTTGGCTGGAAGCAGCGCACAGAGAGCTTCCCGGTCTGACTGACTGGGAGGGCTGGAACGTGACGGATGTGAACGCAAGGGCACTATGGAGAGCAGGAAGAGTGGCTGAAGTGCGGAACTGGCTGCTCTTTTATTCTACTTCCACTGCCCTAACTCCAAGCTCCTCCTTTACCGCATAATATCACCCAAGATACAACTCTGGTCCATTTGGAGAAGGCACAGGTAGGATTACAGGGCTTTCTGGGAGCAATTGAGAGGCCAGCCGTGAGGCCTCGGACACCACTTCCCAGTTGCCCGCAGTAGCAAACCTCCTCGCTGCTCCAGGTTCTCCAGGTCTGGGGAGCACCTGGGCAGACGCCTGTGCTTGCTGGCAGCTAGAAGGAAGGTAAGAAGCAGAGGGTGAACGGTGGGTTGCTTGAAAATGAGTTGCTGAGAAAAAGAGCAGTTTAGAGTCCAAGGACAAGGTGTCAGAGCAGTGAGATGCTTGAGGAAAGGACAGCCTGGTTTTCCTTAGTTTATTTTCACATTTGACCTTTTGGTTAAGGAGTCCAGTCAGTCCAATTTCTTCCAGCATGAAGAAAAGACACTGAATTTAATTGGTGACTGGCAGTGGAAGGTTGTGTTTTGGGGGATGTATACTGAGGGAACATATTCATTAGCTGTCCTAATACTCTGAATATTAGTTGCTGCTACTGTTTTATGATTCTGGTTTCATGTGAACAGTGTTCATGCTAGCACTCTGCTTTGATGGCATTGGATGTATTCCCCAACAGCAACTCCTAAGGTATGGTAAAACAAGGTGGAACTAGAACATGATAAATAGAACCACCTGACTTTGCTATGGCCTCATACGCCCTTGACTCTCTTTGCAGTCAGTTGAGGTGTGATGTGGGGTTTCCCTAGCACTTAATCTTTGTGATTTTATATGGAGTTTGAGGCAAGGGGGGGAAACTACTAGATTAGTTTTGTTTGTGGTTTGTTTTTTTTTTCCTAAAGGCCTAACTCTCTTGAAATAACATGTAAGAGTCAATGGAGTTGTTACTAGCTACAGTGGGGATTATTAATCCCACTTTTGCAGATGAGTGGTGACTGTTAAGGATGGATGCATGGTTAGATCCTCTCTAAACCACAGCTGGGATAATAAGAAAATTTAAATTCTAACCAGTGGTTTAAAGGTTTGATGTTTTCTCCATGTTTGTGCTCCTTGCTAGGGACTTGGCCATAGGAAGGGCTGTATTTATTGACTGTTATGTCCAGTCCCAATGAAAACAGGAAATCCTTAGGAATCACAAGATATCCATCCAAATCTCATCCATTAAATGAGAATCAAGATAGTGAGGAACCAAATTACTGATTCTTCCTAATATCACATTACTGCTGGAGAGGTTGTCCCTGAAATCAGCCAGAAGTTGATAGAAATGGGTGGACTTGAAGCTGGAAACTGGCTTTAGTAGGGCTACAGGGAGTAAGGATTAAATGTTTCTTTCTCCTTTACATATCTGTTTGCTGTACATTCAGACTATCTCCATGTGCCATACTGTGGCATCAGGGTTTTTAATTCCTCATTGATTTGAGGGAGGATTTCTGTTTAAAAATCAAGGGCTCAGCGTGGCTTGTGAGGAACAGGGAAGGAAAGCCCATTTTGTGTTTGTGTAACATTTGCTAGAATTGGTTAAACAGACACACATCAAAATAAATGCTGTAACCTTTCAATAATGTTTAGTCTCCCTGAGAATGAACATACTGTAAGTATGTGTGTTAAGTATACACCATTAATAGTCTCTGTGACATTTGGGCTGGCTCCACAGGGGAGATGAAGGGCATGCACTGAAAATGGTATCAAAAGGGAAAAATAATCACCTCAAGTCACAGAAATAAAATTTACCAGAAGTTGCAGAAATAAAAATAGGTTATTTGGGTTCCCTTGATTGAATTTGATCTCTGTGATGTTGCCATCAGAGGACACAACTTTAGGTCCTTTCATAGCCCAGGTTTCTTCTCTGAAGTTGTGACAGGAATGGGTCCAGAAATTCCTGCAGAAGCGTCACAGATGATGGATAATTTTGGTGTAAGTTACTGCTGTTACTCAGAGGCAGTAATTTTGTCTTAAATTCTGGCTCTCTCTGTTGGTCTTTTCTGTTTCTGTTTCTGTTTGGAATGATATAGCTGTAAGCATAAATACCTAAGGACAAATTCCCACTACAGTGGACTGCCGGTGGAAGTGCTCTTCTGCTTCTGGAAGCATGTGAATGATTGCAGTCTTCCACCCTAAAATGAAAGACAGCAGAGAGGTGAGGCTGGCCTAGGTGTCCATTACATAATTCCATGAAGGAAGAGCAATTTTTGTGGAAAAGATGATAAAGTCAGTGAAGAGTTCTGTTAACGTCAGTGGCCTTGAATACAGCCTTGGAGGAGCATAAGCAGGATTTTTTGTTGTGTTTTTTTTTTTTCTTCTTTTAAGAATCATGCTTTACCAGGTCACTGTTGTCTGCAAAACACTCCCTACCCAACGGGTTTTGGTTTTTTTATGAACTCAATGGCACTAGCTAACTATGTAGGTTTATTTCCACTAAGACTGAAGGTGAAGAAAACCATGACTTAACTGAAACTCTGAGCTGCATCAAGTTTTGCTTAGGCTCCAGAAAGCTTGGTTATTCCCTTTTTATTAACTTTTCTTGTCTCCGTTTATCTCTCAGTGATAAGAATGGTTATTATTTCTGGACCATTGAGCTAAAAATATTTAAATTGTTTATTGTTGTATAAAGGCTGATGCGATTTTTGTGGTGGATTGTATCATCCTACAATAAACAGTTAGATAAAGTGAGATGGGTTGCCTCAACCTGGTGGATTAATGGTGAGTTTTAACGGAACAAGAGTTCCATGTGATGTTCTGGAGGCCCCTGAGTTCACCCAGACCTGGCCAGAGCTGCCATTGAAGGCTTTGGACAGTCTCTAGAGATAAGTCACTAAGGCTTGGCTGCACAGCATGCAACTTTCTCTTTACAGTGGACATATGTTCAGACTCGAGAAAAACTGTTCTTCTTATGGTGCATTGCCCAGCTCTGGGGTGTAGTTTGGGTGAACGTAGTTGTTGTGAGTTTATATAACTCTACTGCATCAACTATGTACATCTTGCATTAGCCACAAGGTTTGATCTGACATTTTTCTGTGGCTCTTAACATAAACTGAACTGACAGAGAGGTGCTGCAGGTGAAATCTTAGGGCCTTTCTGGAATACCCCTGGTAATAGGAGGACTGGGGAGTCAAATGCAGATCTATTAATATTGTATCACCTTTGCATCAGCCGTGGCCTTGGGGAACATTCCAGGGTGGACTGGAATAGCGTGAGATGGGAGCAAATCAGGGCACGGCTCAGACAGACCTACATTTGGCTGTGGCTCTGCCGACAGATTAAACTGGTTTTCCAAAAGATTTTATCATCGGTGTGACTCAGCATCATTAAACTTGAAAGCAGTAGCCAAATTGGTGATCAGAAAGAGAACTTGGGGACCATCACTCAAATTTTGATGGCCTGTAATAAGTCAGAGTGGCATCCAGATGACTCATGTTCTTGCAAGTCTCTAAGCCAATATTTTTTAAACAGAGAAGGGGTTTGGATAAGCTTCTGAACTGGACCCAACCTTCCAATGGTTTGAGGTTCACCTATTACTATTTTCTGTCTAATATAGGCAAAGGCTTAAATTTAGAAAAAGAACTTAGTGTGTAAATATTAAGCACTTTGTTTAAATATTAAGCGTTAAAAGTTGCAGGTTGTTTTTTTCACTTGAGCATGGAAATATGTAACCTAATTTGCAGAGGTGTGGAAGCCAAATCAATTTCGGGACTGGAGTGGGCTCAGCTCATTGCACTTACGATGTCTGTATTGCTTAGAGCTATAACCAAAATGTTTGCAATTTCACTCTGTGCCCTGGAATAGTCAATATTTGGGATTAAAGGGAAATTATTTGCAATTGTAATATTCCAATGGTAGGAAATGAAATTGATAATGTCTGATTGCATTTGAATAAGCATATAAGAGGACAAAACACAAATTCTGTAAAGGCTTTTGTGTGTAAACAAAACTTTGCATCCTGGGAGTAGCTGCATGAAACAGCAATCATAAGGTATATATTAGTAATGTACATATGTCTTTACGGGACTGGGGATGTAGATATTCTCCCTCTGAGAGCCAGCACTGAATTAATTAGAAGTATAGAATTTGCCACTGTGATGTTTGTTTGGGGAAATTTTGGACAACAAGGAACTATTGTGTAAAACCTTTCCCCTTGTTGAGGCTTGTGGTTTATCGTCCTCCCTCCTCCAGCAATTACAGTTTCTCAAGAGCAACCTAAGAATTGAGTAAAGGTCATTTATCTCAGATGGTTTTCCCTAGGATTGCTTTTCACGCTGGCTGTCACAAAGATTTGATGCCAGAAACCGCCCCAATTCATTCTAGAAGCAAGCTTGCTAATACAGAACTTTGAATGTGGATGTTTGGAGGCAGTTGGCTGGAGAAAGGAAAGGCCTTGTCCGCTATGAAGAAGTAATAGCCTGTTTTAGTTTGTTACCTCCTTGCTTGCCATATTAGTATCCAAAGAGCAATAACATTTCTACAAATGGAAACAGGAATGACAGCCAAATGAAAGATCCTCCTCATTTATTTAAGATAGCATCCAGATCTACCTGCTTTGGTTAGATTTGCTGCTTTTTTACCTATTTGCTCCATGCACTGCATGGATTCAGTAGGATTTGCCAAAGCAGACCTTCAAGTGCTGCCAGCAGGAGAAAATCTGAGAGTGCAGTATATGAAGCACTGAAGAGGACTTTTCTAGCTCAGTGCATTTTCCAGAGGTGCCTTTTCTACCTTGTATTCTCAACAAAGTGTTTTCCCACAAGTTGTCCTGTCTCCTGCAGTATGATATTCTTCCTACAAATGCATATATCTTTCAATATGTGGGAATGCCCAGTAATGAGAGCTGAATGGGGAGTGAAGTTGTGAGTCAGGGACTTGGATAGCTTTAGTACCATGTATGATTAGCTTTCCTATAACTAGGTTGTCATTCAAATGCATCTTGGGTTGTTGGTGTCTGAACGTTGCTGCCAGCTGATGAGTGTCCAGGTATCCAGGTGGTTTCAGCTCTGTACCTGTCAGAAGAAACAACCCAATCCTCTGTTGTTTGGCTGGCTCCCGTTGTTGCACTTTTAGCCAGTTTCAGCCAAAGACTATTTTCCGTGTTTTTGCCAGTTCTTAGCTGCAGGCATTTCTCAAGGCCTGGGCTTCAAGACTGGTTTGAGGCTGTGGTTATTTGTGTGCGTGTAGTGAAAGGCACCTGCACAAAAGCTGTCACTTCCCAGGAGATCAGGGTGAGCCACATAGACTCCCTATTAACTGCACCTTTGTAAGCCTGAAGTCCTGCAGCTTCCTTAATAGTCAAAAGGAGGTAGATAAGACGAAGTTAGGCTCCTGCTGGTTTTTCTGGAGGGTGATTCAATATAGCCGCTTCTCGCTCTATAAAGGGAACCTGAGAAGGTTAACCTGGCATAACCATGGATCACCCGTGTGAATGCCCACCGCTATCACACAGGCAGCAAAGACTTGCAGCCACTCTTCAGCATTCAAAGTGACAGTGCAAGGTGCAGGAACCAGACCCGATGGCTGGGAGGGAGCGGTACACGCACTGCAGCTGTCTGGACTGTACCTATTATGTGGATAAGCAATCAGCTCCTGTCTCCAGGGCTGTCAATCTGGAACCTTTCACCAGCACTAAATTCACTTTAGAAAAATAAAATAGAGAGACAGAGAGATTAGTCAGACTTCTAAAATGCTTCAAGAAACTTTAATGTTATTATCTAAGCAGAAAGATATCCAGCAATTCCTCAGCTATTTAACATAATAGGCAGTTGCTGACAAACGATGTTATCGAGCATACACTCTTGAGTGAGGAAGAATGATACGATCTTGCTTAAATTGTATTTTAACAAACATGCCTATCTAACAATTAAGCTGGAGCAATTTTACTCTAATAGATGCTTTTGCTGCTTAATATAGAAATTTACATGTTCATTTGTAGCCCCCAGAGATCACACAGCTGCCAGACTCCCAGCTGCCACCACCCCGTTCCTCCCTCTACGACTCGCTCTCAGCTTTGGCTACGAGCACTTGATCTAACGAAGCACTTTAAAATACAAATCCCACTGTTTTCTTGGCCGTGGAGCTGAGCTCACTGGGCTGTATTTGAAATAGGCTGTCTGCCAGCCAGACACCCTTACTCACCTAAGCTAATTTTACTCCATCTGATGGCAAAATCAGTCGTTCCCCCTCCCTCCTTATCAGAATCCTGTTGCATTATAGGCAATGCTACGAAAGCCTGGAAAGGGCAATCCTCCTTTGTGCACTTCACCGTTCACCCTGTGCCTCCTTCTGCGTCGCGGTGCGAGGGCTGTCCTGCCTGGGATCAGCTCTGCGGCCGTGGTGGACAGTTTGGGGCAGGACAGGCACCAGAAGAGGCAGCGGCTCGTCGGTTGAAACTCTGCCATCCGATTTACGAGGCATTTACCAGATAAGGAGCTTACAGTGGGAGGTGGCAACAGGCAACTTGGGCGCTGGCAGCATTTTTCCATTCTCCAGTTACTCTGTAGTTCAGCTTGGGACAGACATGAGCCTGATGTAATACGCTGTATGCTATTTCAAGGAAACGGAGCCCATGTCCTTTAGGCCAGCCCTCGGAAAGTTTAGTAGATAAGAAATCCCACTCTGAACATTTCTTACGAAACTTTCTTTACGTTTCTTTCTTATGAGAGAAATAGGTAATGCTCTCTTTTAACTCTGCCAGTGAAATGTAGTTGTTTCATCTAAAAACCCAGAAGCAGGGTGCCCATAGCTCAGCATTTCATGTGCACACACGCTTTTAGCATTGATCTAGCAGAAGGTGGCAGGTAGAAATGAACGTGTGGCTAGCAAATTGAGAGTTATTAGGGAAATGTGCAATCAGTTACCTGTGGACTGCAATACCAAAAGCCACACAGTGATGCAGGTACTTGGCTCCTTTTTCCTCTGGGATAAAAAGCGGAGGGCTTTGGTTTACCTTCAGGTCTCATCTGTTGTTCTGTTATGTGGATGAAGGATCTTCTGGTCCAGGTGCTGCCTTTTGTCCCCTGGACACAGTTGGAGGCAGGATACTGAGCTAGATGGAGACTGGGTCCGATCATGAGGTTATTCTTATGCGGGAACCAGCAAAACTCTCTCCCTAAGTAACTTGTTCAGCAACAAGAAAAAAGCCCAAACTTCTCTATGAAGCAATTTGGCATGAATAATTCTGTAAGCTATAGACAAAGGGGCATATTCTCCAGTATAAATCGATTTATGTTTTCTAGGGATTTGGCCTAGAGCTTTTTTTCTCTGACTTGCATACCATTGTGACAGTTTTGTAAAACATTGTCAAAAATAATTCATTGTGGATTATCTTGTATTATGATCAGCTGTCCATATCGTAACAAGGGGCGTCCAAAAAAATTGTTTCCTCCCCCTCACCTTTGCTGAGTGATAAACCTCATACCAAAGGTGCCTGCGAGGGTTGGAAGGCCAGAGAATTTGTTTTCCCATTTAAAACAATAACACTTTTACTTAACCATAATCAAGGAGGGAGGCAACGCCACTCCACTTGGCAAACAAACTTACAGTAAGTGCGCTTGCTGGAAAAATTTATAGTTTGTTCCTGAAAAATAGACCGAGTGTATTGATAGCATAGCACAATCTGACTTGTGTTTCCTGCATGGCAAAGGGAATGAGCATCCTCCCTAAGTCTAGAGCTGACCTCTCTTCTGCAAGGTGACAGATGTCTTCATTTATAAATAGGCCCAATTAGAATCAGGATGATAGAGCTATACAATGAATTTGGGAAATTCCTCCCCTCCCAGAGGGAAGAAATGCATCTTCTGAAATAACTTGTGGAGGATAAGAAGTTACCCCTGGAAGAAGTGATCCCTGGGCTGCTGCAAGGACAGGCAAAACACCACAGTGAAATATTTTCAATTAACATCTTTTCCCCAATCTCCTGCAAGCTTTCCAGTGATGAACCAAAATGCCCTTGCAGAGAACTGTCCCAACTAATCAAGTGTTGCAAATGGAGGTCAGCATTGGACAACTAACTACCAGAAGGTACCTTGAACCAGCAATTTAGCCAAATACGGAGGTGTTAACGCAGACAACAGTGACTGCATGATTGAGGAGGATGTCTCTGGAAAGCATGTTCCAAACCACACCCAGCGAGGGAAAGCAGAGTCTCAGATAACCAGAGACTTGGAAATATTTTCCACTGCCTAGCGCGTGTCCAAAAACTCCTGGAAAGAGACTCCCGCAGATCTTGCATAGAAAAGATTTCAGCCTGTGGAAAAACTCTGCTGACATTTGTCTCATGGCCTTTTGTCACTGCCACCTGGTGAAGTGCCTTCCCCTCAAGACACAGAGAGCATGAGACTGAATGTAGACATTCTGTGCTTTAAAATTAAATGGAGGTACATTTGGTCTCAAAACTTTACATGGAGTGAAAAATTGAATCCCATCATTTTGCAAAGTTGGAACTGAAACATTTGGACTCTTTCAAAAGCTTTTGTTTTCTGTTCTTTTTCATCTCTTTTGGCCAAAACTGTTAGCTTAATTTTATATAGCTTCAAGAGAAATTGTAAACGGTCCAGAATTTCACTTACAGCTTAAAAAAAACCCAGCAAAACCAAAACCCCAAACCTACCTTAAAACAAATGCCCTCAGGTGTAGCTGCTTCTGAGAATAGGCCATGTGAGAGATAACAGCTAAGGTTATGATTTTCTAGTGCTTTCAATATAAAACTGTGACTATTTTTTTCAGTTACTCATGCAGGCTGAAATTTTTCCTGCTGGTTCATCTCTTAAAACATTTCAGCCAAAGTAGTCTTCTCTTTCCAGGAACAAATTGGGAGGAAATTATTTTGTATTACCCATTAAAAAACCCAAACAAACTCACAGCTGTTTCAATGTGAAACTCTCAAACATTCACAAAAAAAGACTTGACATTTGTTCCTAGGATGTGGGGGCCTCGCTCTGCTGATGTGCATTTTTCTGGTCCTAAATTTCCAGCTAATTCTGTTTCCAACTGTGCATGTTGCTTGGTTTTGGAGCCCCTACTCCTGAACTGTCAGTGCATGGTAGAGGAAGAGACTGCTGATCGTGCTCATGGGCCAAAAATAGAGCTCCATTTGCTCTCCACCCCAGTTTGTTCCTGGAGTAAGGATCTGTGTGCAGACTAAGGCAGCCCTAAGTAGCATGTGATTGTAGCATTGGGGACATTGTTGTAGTGTGTGTGCACATGGGGAACAAATTTTGATTGCACGGTCAAGCATAATTCAGGGATTTCCTAATCACTGAAATCTGGACTCTGCAACCCTTTGAATTTTATTCCATCTGTGGTGGTGTAATTCATTGCTATAATTGCTACAGAAGGCTAGGATTTTTTTTTTTAAACCATGATAGGACAAAAAAAATGAAATAGTAAAAAATTGAGAGTCTTGGGCTCTGTGACATTATACACTGTGTGAAGCGTCAGGTTCCAATATGAATATGCATTTGGCATTACCTGGCTATAAAAATGCAGTTTTCCTAATCAATGTTATAAAAATCCCTGCTTATATTTTTTGATAGCTCACAATACACTACTTTCTTCTGGGTAGTGGCCAGGTAGTAGCTACTTGTCACTGTAATAACTCTTACAGCTCTGCCATGGCAGCTTCGTGCAGATGCATTATCATCCTTAGCCTGCCTACACTGAACTGGGACAGAGCACAAACGATAGGAAGGTATAATCCTGTCTGTCTTGCAGGCTGCAAGCTATGGATAGGTGATGGAAGTCTCGAGAAAGGAAATGCAACTTTTTCTCCAAATCTTTGTGTTAACTCAATGTACATCGTGAGCCTAGAGTTTTAGAGGAGATTCAGGTTACGTTTTCAAAAAGCTTCAGTTTCTATAGACCTTTGCAATTCCTGGCTTCACAGCATCAGGTATGTCAAAACATCATGTCAGAGGCTGTTTTGACAGCATCATAGTTCAACCAGATGCAAGATGTAAATTTAGGAAAGGTTTTCTGCCCTCCTTTGAATTTTGAGGAATTTTGGAGAGCCTAGAGCAGAGGCAGCAAAACATCTGAATTTTTGGGAGAGTCCTTCAGATGAACCTCTGAACATACTGGGGGTCTTAAGTGACCTAAGGAAAATGTCAGAGTTTTCCTAATTTGATACTGGGATAAGCAAACTGGAGAAAACTAGAGAATAAGGTAGGGAACAACCCCTCACTCCCCAGTGTTGGGAAGAAATATTCCTGCTCCAAATGATGTCTGCCCGTCGTAATTATCTTTAAAATACACTTTCCAAGTTATGTAGACAAGGGGCTGCATTTTACCTTTGCAGAGCAATTACCTAGAAGTGATGTATTGGTGAAAGATTATACTTTTTTGCTTATTGTTAATCAAATGTCTTTGTGCCCCCTGTTATTCCAAAGTCTTCTAGGTGGACGCTATATGGGATGGTAGAGCACATGGAGAAACGAGTGTCCATATACATTTAATAGCTGAAGGAGATTATTACCAACGTTAAAAGCAAAACCAGAGCTGTTCACAGAATGCTAGTAGGGCCAGTGACATTAATGTGACATGCTGAGCCCTGCTCAGTATCTGTGGGAATGCAGGTGAAAAGTTTTCTCTGGTCCAAGCCCAAGGTACTGACAGCTTGAGAGGCAGGGCAGGTAGCAAAAGAGGCCTTGATGAGAGACAAAATAAGGGCAAATCTAGATACCCATGTACCTGCCCTGCTTCGCTATGTCCCATGACGTTGTAGTGCGATCCTTTGGACTCTTTGTATTGCTGGTAGTTATTTGAGGATTTGGTGGTTTAGTGGCAGATTTTTTGACTGTTTTGTTTTTCAAGGAACAGAAGCCATTTATCAGCTGAGAAAAGTTGCAGCTCTGTGCTAGTATAGATTTTGCTGGTCATCTTGCATTTCTCTTGCATGAAAGTTTTTGAGAATCATCACATAGAGGTAAGAGAAACTTTGGGCCAATGTTACCCACTTTCTGACACGGGGTGTAGAGCTTTTCTAATTTTCCCTACTGCTCGTAGAGCATGCTACGACTGCAGAGAATAATGTTATAAAACTAACGTTATTATTTTCAGAAGATTTTTTTCACTTAATACAATCACTTGAATTTATAAGTGAGGCTGCCTGCGACATCCTTTTAATCTAGTAATGGTGTAACTCTGTAACAGTCTATTTGAAATGTCAGCATTACAGAGGGAGAGTGAGCTCGATAGCCGGAAAATGTGCTCATCCCTAATGCAATTATTAGTACTGTTAAAGAACTTGTTCACAAAGCGGGAGAGTGAGTTGCTGACTGCACGTTCAAAGTTTTTTCTCCACCTTGGGATCCATTTTTATCCCTAGTGGAGGTGTGGAAGAAGGGAAGCCAAAGCAATGACATAGCTTCTGCCTTTAGTCCTTGTTAGAAAAACATCCTGTTACACCTAATATCCTCCACGGTAATCGCTTCATTGGCCACAACCCAGAAAACCTTCCCACTAATGCCAGGGTCTCCTGCATAACAATAACAGACGTTGGTGACAGCCACTCGCGAGGTGTGGCTCTGACTCATGCTTCATGTTTGTGCTGCTTCCTCCTGCACGCCCACCCCAAAATACGTCCGTGGAGCAGGTCTCCATGGTGCCTTTGTCCTCCTGGTCCTGCAGCCAAGCACGGAGCACATTCCAGTATTGACATCTGCTTCTGAGGCTGCTTCTGCACTTTTTTCATTTTCGGTTTCTTGCGTCCCTTCTGGAGGCCTCGATGTACCCTCCGTAATCTCTGGTTGAAAAACTAGACCGATGCCACTCAAAGGTGTCCTAATTGGCAGCAAATGTATGACTGGATGCCTCTGCATCACAGGGCAAGGCAGGTGGTTGGGCGCGTTGCATCTGCTTTCTGTTTTGCGCGAGGACCGGTAACCAATGTGGTGGATTCAGCAGGAGCTGCCCTGCACACTTTGGCTTCCCCTGCCTCCTTTGGGTGCTGCTCTGAAAACCCGGGGACAGAGTACTTCTAATATGTTGATTTTTTTTTTTTAATCGGTTAAGAAGCACAGGAGGAAATCAGTAATGGTAGACTGTTGGGATTATTTTCGAATGATGTTTTATTCCCTTAGTCAACTATAATGGGACTGCAGGAGGCTTTATGATGAGCTGTAAAAACTCACTGCTGAGTGTGGTGGTTTAATGGTCACAGGGACTTTCAAAAAAGAATATAGTTTATTTTTATGTAGCATCTTTAAAAAAAAAAAAAAAAAAAGGTAAAGTCAGGAAGTATTTTACAGGAAGGAGGTAAATAGGCAGTGAATGATTCCAGGAGCTGGATGCTTCTTTGGGGAGAGAAAGGGTGAAGTTGTATGTAAAGAAGGACAGGTACCCTTTACAAGTGGGAAGGATGAGGGGAGAGAATAGAAAGTGAGAGTAATGGGAGAAAGAAAATTAATGTGGAGGAGGTGGACAGTATGAGAGGGGAAGGATGCAATTATAGAAAGGGAAAGAAGAGGGGATGTGAATGTTGCATTTAGGGCTAGATGCGGAGGAACAATTTTTGCAGGAGGGGAGAGTGATGGGTTTGGTGGGAGGTGGCTGCTGGGAGGGGAAGGAGAGGGGCAAGAGCTGTGAGATGAGGGATGGTGGCTGGGCAAGATGTTTGCCTGACCGAATCGGGGGGGATTCTGTGCTTCCTGGAGATGATGGTTGTATCCTGGTATGTGGTTACTGGGAATTGAAGGAAACACAATTCCAATGTTATATGCACTGGTCATGCCACTGGTTTCTGTACAGGAGCACTCTTTCCAAAGATGGTCTCAGTATAGGATTTGCATAGAAAGAAAGATTGCTAAGCAGAAACATCCTCAGGTAGACGAAGCATCCGAACTTCACTCTCAGTGATAAAGAGTACCTGAAGTTAGCACTGTCAAAGACAGTCCTTTGTGGTTTTAATCCTAAGTGATTATATGGCTTCTGCAACACACCCTGTGATAGCAAACCTCAAAGAAAGGCAAGAACCCATTTGAGCTAACGGATTTTCCGGTATTCAGAATAAACTGAGAAAGTAGCTCTCATAATCCCATGGAGCACTCAGGCCATGAATACCCAGACACAAAGGCTTGGCATGTAGCAGGATTAGAAGGGCATAAAGAGACATGGCACCTCCAGGGTGACACCTCTTGCTCTTCCTATTGGAGGAAGGAATCTCCCAATGTCATTTTAAAGTCAGCATCCAACAACCAATCTGAAATCCAGCACCAGAGTACTTCAGTTGCAACCTGTGTCCACTCCTGTTAGAAGCTCGTTGTTAAGCCTTGATAATGCTGTCCCTGTCTCAAAGACCTCACAGGCCTTTAAGTGATGTAGAGATAGGGGGGTCTGGAGCCATTGGCAAATTGAGACAAGAAGTAATTTCCCCTACCCAGAAGAATGCAGGTGAAGTACTTGGTTTAAAAAAACCACCCACCCCCCCACCCCCACCCCCAACCAACCAAATCCCCAGACAAAACCCAGGATGTCTCATGACTGGAGAAGAAAATAGTGAGAGAAAATACCAAAGAGCCTGAAGGCCAAACAGCTTTTATTCCTTACTCTGAAGAAGAGTAGCATAGATTTAATGGTCTCAGGAGGAGGGATAAGGAAGCTACAAGCAACAGAAGTAATTATAGTAAACTGTGCAGAAAATTAGCCTTTCTGAATGGGGTTATGTCTTGACCATTTGTCGGTGAATAATCTTAGCTTTTCCTTTGGATACTCCCAATCAGAGTTTCCTACAGAGTGAAATCCTTGAAAGCCCGAAGCTTTCCTTAGGGTGCTGCAGGTTCCCCCCGGCTCGCTGCCCTCCCTGGCTCACTGCCTCCAGGGAGCCTCATGCGGGGACACGGCTCTTCGTGCGAGTCTTAGATGCCGAGCTGTTCTACAGCAATGGAAATGCCACTGTGGATTTCCATTCGGTGTCTTTTTGCCTGAGATGAACCACCAAAAAACAACAAAAAAGAAAATACCAGGGAGAGAACTACTCTATTCCTCTGACCTGCTTCCTACCCGGGTATGTGCGTGCTGCCTATGGTAGACATTAAGGCTGTAAAAGCTTATTGTCAAATCAATTCCGCTCCTACTGAGACCGGAGAGACCAGGAGTGTGCCTTGAAAGACTTTAAATCTTGCCCCTCCCTGATGATTTGCAAAGTTTAATTTCTGTAATGGGCTCTGGTGACAGAGGCATTCACTGTTTTTCCAACAGGAATTGCTGAATGTATGAATGACTCATTCTGTAGGCGGGAGATATAATGGCAGCCTTCGATATCCTGATCTAAGGGTGGGGAGGTTGTGTGGGAGGGGAGGAATGGGGTACACTTTAAGTTAAATTATCCACCTTGCTTCCCCTTCATCAGGCAGCCCCTCCTTCTCTCCAAGTCCCTTCCTGGCTCGGTATCAGGATAATGCTGAAAGAGGGAAAGGGAAGGCTGAGGGACCTCCTGTGGGAGATGAAGTTTATAATATATGCATTTGCCTGGAAATGCCATAAGAAATTAATATTTGTTACAGAAACAGTGGGACTGCATTAATATTTTAATATTAAATGAATATTTAATTTGAAAGCTTTGATTTGAAAGTGAATGAGACAGCCATGACATGAGCAGTTGTGCTGTTCCTGTTAAGAAATGTTAATGATTTATTGACAATGTCGGTAGCAATAACTTTACACTGTTTCAGTTATATAATGCCTTTGAAATATTGGTAAAGTGATTACTGAGAACAAAAAGCAGGCTGGCTTCAGCAGCCCTTTTGGGAAGGACTTGTGTTAGAGAAAAGTGTGATTTCCTACAGAAAGAGGATCCCACCCGGTCCCCCAGAGCCAGACTGGCTGGGGCATTGGGTGGCCACCCTCTCCTCAACATCAGCGTCCTACACCAATTTTGGCCATCTCTCTTGCCTGAGATGCCCCAAGCCAACACATTGCTCTGACAGTGGCTCCTGAAAAGTAAGGCTGAACCTGGAGGGGCTGAGAGCTTCCCAGAGTCAGGTTTCTCAGCCGGCTTCCCACAGTGACTCCTGCCATGGACCTTGGCGCCTCTTATAGCCGAAAATGGCTTGCTCCAGGGTTTCTTAGGGCTTTTCTGGCTGAAGATGACTCAGGGGTATTTGTTAATTTTCATGCATTCAGTAATCTTAAATGTTGAAAACATCTTAATTGCTGAAGCAGGTTTATTTTGTACAGTTTAAAGGGTTGTTGAAGCTGTACCTGTAGTTTCTGGGAGCTCTCTTAGGGTGTTACTTTGGAGTGTGAAGGCAGTGAGAGAATAGAGGAAAGCAAACAGGTCTGTTGCCTCATAAGCATCCTGAGTTTAATCTTAAATTGCAGCTGAAACTGGAAGTCCTTGGCTGAATGTGGCTTCAGTGAACCTGAACTAGATGCCTACAGCCCGTAGGCATTGGTGCTGAGGACTCTCTGCCTATAGTTTTTAAACCCCTTGAAAACTCTTAGAAAAAGCTCTCCTCTGCTGAATAAATAGGGATGTGGAATATTTTTGTGACATGGTCTGTTACCCATTAGCTCAGAACAAGGAAAATTCATCTAAAAAATAATTAAAGAGACACTTTGGCATGGTGTCTTGAAAGCTGTACCATGCTGTAGGTTCCCAATTCCAGAAATGTGTTTCTTCTTAAGGCCAATCTTTGCACAAAATTAAGAGAAAAATGAAACCTAAATTCACAATGTGACCCAATCTAAACAAACAGAGAGTGTTTTTCTTCCCTCCCCCCACCCCTTCCCTTTTTCCCTCTCTCTTTCTTAATTTCATGCCATTGTTGCAATCAGCCTTAGTAAAAGTAAGTTAGTGGAATGAGGAAACAAAAACCCAATATAGGATGCGGTTTAAAATACTGGTTCTTGAGCCTGATAATCTTTCTCATTTTTCAGTTGCATTTTTCTGATGGCCGTCTTGATGAATTTAGTGTTGGCAAAGGATGCTAGACATAGAAGGACGGAGGCTTGAACTTGTATAATGAATGTCAGCACATGTTTTTGTCTGCTGCAGCTCTGCTGTGGTCCCTCTGCTACCTCCTGGTATCTTCAGGTGTATTCTAGGTGAAGTTTTGAGGAGTGAAGACTCATGATGTCCTCCAACAAATCACATCACAGGAGGCAGTCAAAAAGGATCAGATCAAGTTTATAACCTTGTCCATACTTGACAAGGTTGGAAAAAAACCAGCTATCACTGCAGCCTGGTAGAAACTTAGCAGTTGAATATGTAAGCATCAACTCCTATTTAAATCCTTCACTTCCACTGACATAATTGGAAAGGTAGGCACCGACATACTTATATAGCTCTTGATTTTGGTTGATTTGCTATAGCTCTTGATTTTGGTTGATTTGCCCCAACGTATACAATGGGACTCATCACCCCACTCAGCTTTAGCGAGAAAGCTGCCCGCATTCCCCATGAAGTAATTGCTGTAAACGCCACGTACAGCTTTTCCTATTAAAAGTTGGCAATGCATTATTTGCCACAAAGCATGCACTGTTTTGGAGCACATGACATTTTAAGAGCTGAAATATTGTGAATAGTCCTAACAAAGTTGATTTCATTTGTGAACAAAAAGCCTCCCTATTTTTCATACTAACTGTTCAGTAAAATATTCTGACAACAACTCAAGTCTGATCAAATTAAAATCAGTCCAGCCTTTTTTTAGTGATGACCTGAACTGAAAAGATTTTGGTATCCTAGAAAGAGTTGCTAACCTTTCTGGGCAGGTCCTATAGCATTTAATAGCAAAGGGCACCTTCTTGTATAAATATTGTGAACTATGGAATTTAATGAGATTTGTATTGCGCTATAGAAATGTACTTTAGAGAATTAATTTTGAAGTCCGTAGGTTTAAATGTTTTCTAAAAATAGTATTGAATATATACAGGGCTTTGTGCTTCTGTGCCTATTTAGTTTTGGAGAATGTTTTCATGTATTATTTGGGTTTTCATTTGATGCACTTTTCTTTTTCCTTGTTCTTTTTTAAAGCATTGGTGGCAAAGGAATGAAAGGAGGCTATTTTTTGCTACAGGATAAATGTTGATATTTCAATTCCAGTTTTTGCCTCCTGAGGAATTTTCTATTTTCTTGAGACTCTTAACTATTTTCTTGAGATTCTTAACATCATTCACGTACTCATCAGTTTAATTACCTCCCTTAGCAGTGTATCTGAGCTGCCATTTCAACAGTCTAGTCTATTTAGTGTGTCCAATTCTGTGCACAGATGTACTTGTGCAATAACAAGCAGTTTTAAAACTAGGATACATGAAAAATTCTCCAGTAGAAACAAGCTTATAGTTTTCTCAGATCCAGTTCTCTGCAGTTTTTATAGCTGTCCATATGATGTTTTCTGTTTTTCTGTGCTAGTGGGAAACAGGGTTTGACACTCAATAGTGAGCTGTACTGCATCAGAGAGATCTGCTGCGTATCACTGGAGAACCGGGTATCACCTCAAAGAGCAAAGGGAATTTTTGAAAATCCTGTTAAATGCATTAACAATGAGCTGGGGATAAAGTCAAAACCCTGCTTAGACATTTTGATTGAGAGTTGCCATACAACTGTAGCCAGTGGTGGGTCTTGGCTGAAAATGTATTTATACATTAAGACAGATAGAGATAGATTTCACTAGTTTAAACATAGCTTTACTGCAGACAAAAGCAATAGGGGGGTGGTGGGGAAAGCACAGGCTGCCACCACCCTCACATATGGTAATTGTTTCCTCTAATGCTTGCTATATTGTATTTAGTTCATGCAGTGACATATCGCAGAAAGCCACTGATGCCAAATTCTTAACAAAAAAACCAAACCTGCAGCTTTAAGTGAGGGCTGTCCTCCAATTTATTTGTGTTTTGTTGTTGGTTTTCTTTTTCCTTCTGCTTTTCATCTGTCTGGGTTCTATTTCCACTCTTTCTGTTCTTTCCTTCTTGCTTTTGTTTTGTCTTGTTTTGTTTTTTTTACTGTATTTGAGGAATCTCAGTTACACTGAGAAGTCTGGGAGGTATGAGTGGAATGTTTTGATTTAATACATCCTTGCCTGAACTTTCTTTTGACAAATCAATTAATATCTGTGGGTTCTGGGGGCAGAGTATTGGGATGCACAGGAAGATGAAGCAGCCGGGGTGCAAGGCTGGTATGAGGACGGTGAAGCTTGACAGTGCGGTGGGATCAGAAAGCGAGGACTCTGGAGTGCTTGCTTCAGGTGCAAGGGGATGACAGATAAAGCTACGAGATTTTTCAAATTCTGAAGCTAAGCACATGACTGAAAAGACTAGATATATCTTCCAGGCAGGCAGGTGATCACTTTGCTCTGCAATGCCAGAGCCTGCCTGTCTTGCTCTGAACTTCAGGTTTAGGGTATAATCCGCAGTTCGGCAGAGGGTGGTTCAGATGCTGTGTGCGTTGTGTTTGGACTGACGTAGCCTCCTGTGTAAACTTGGGGCAGAAGTTAGACTTTGACTGCTGATTTATGGGTGATCTCAAGGACCCAAGTCCGGATGAGGATCAGGTGCCTGTTGAGGCTTGGGAGCATTTGAGTCAAGGACTTGACTTGGGCCCTGTGTGCTGTGAAGACAGGACAAACTGCTAAATTCAGATCTGCTGCTGAAGGCTGTGACGGCCTGGCTGGGAGGGTTCCCCACTTGGCTCCATACCTTGTGTGCATGGGACTCTGCAGCTGTGTTTTTCAAATGCCATTCAAATGAAAGCAGAAAGGGGAAATCCCATTTCACCGGGAATAGCTCTCAAATGCAGAGAGCAGCTTTTCCCCTGAATTTTGTCTTTTGGCTTTCTTGCTGCAGAATGACACACAGTGTCTTTCTCTTGATCAATTTGTTTATCATTTGCTTGATTATCTTCTTCAATAGCAAGACACGACAGGTTTCTCCTGTTAATCCTGTTAGTACTGGCATTGGAGCAGAAATTTAGTTTAGGAAAAACATTTGGGTATGTTAAACTTTCTTGTAGATGATGCATGTGAATACCAAAACATGGCCTGATATGTTTGAATTTTCTAGATTATTCCTGAGCCATGTATTTCCATCTGTCTGTCTGCGTCCTGCTCCTTGTCTCTCCCCATACATATTTACGTGCCAGCACCAGACTTTCCTTCTGGCTTTCAGAGCAGCTTGTGTGGCTCTGCTGATATAGTACCACAATGTGCTGACTACACCTCGGGGAAGCTGAGGGAGCAGCAAGCAGAGCCCTCTTCTCCATCCCCACCTCCTGGACCCACCTCTTCTCCAGCGGCCGTTGCCACCCTGCCCAAGGGAGCCCACCCTGGTGTGTGGGGCTGGAGACCCGCCCCGCTGCTTCTGCTGTGTTCCTCCTCCAGGACAGCTGATAATGACCTCTCTCTCTTTAATGTTTTAAAAGTGATGTATGGCTAGAGGAAAATGTCAGAGCAGAGCACTGGAAGACTGATGACCTCCCATGTATCTTCTGAACAGGTACCCTGCTAGCAGAGGCCCCATATGCCTTTCCAAGGCAGCCTCCCTCCCCTCTCTGCACCCACGTATGCTATTTATCTTGTGGGGAAAACATTAGTAGGTCTAAGAGGATAGTTTAGGCTCCAGAGCTCACCCAGTCCTTGACCTCTCGGCTGAGACTTGCCAGTGGGGTGGTGACTAAGTAACAGCAACTGCAGTGGTGTGTTTTGTGTTGTGGATACGTGCCTCTCTGGGTGGAACATGTCTGCTAATGTACCATGTGTTTACAAAGGCAGGGGACCCTTGTCTAATAAGTGAGCCCCCGTCTTTTCTGTCTTAGAGTTGTTTGACTGTCTGGTGCTGTCCGATAAGTCTTTGGTTCAGTGAAACAGTCTTTTCTCCTCCCCTGTTGCCCTTCCGATTTAGTCTTGGCTGTTTTGGGAAGTCTGAGCACCTCTGTGCATCCTGGGGGTGGATTTGAGGTGGCCTCGGTGGATGTCAGGGTGGGCTTGTGGGTCCTGTCATGGATACAGCTCTCTTGAGTTACAGACTGCAGCGAGGCAGCCCGAACAAACTGAAGATGCTCAGGGGTGAATAAAGCAATGGCCCTGTGCAGTCCTCCTCCTGCAGGTCACAAACCAACTACCAGTATTTGCAAATCACTAGGAGATGCAAATCACAAGGCAGTTTTCCCTTTCTGGTCAGCTGACTGCTTGTCTTGTTCCCCTTTCTTTCCCCGCCAGGTCTAATTCTCTTCCCCGACGTTTGACCCAACCCCAGAAATACTGGAGGACATATAACCTTTAGGTGAGATGGTTTGGGACCCCGATAACACATCTTGCATTCTGGAAAGTCAGGGTATCTCTCTGTGCACTTTCCTGGATTTTACCTCTTTTTTCAGGAGCAACATTTGATAGTTCCTCCTCTTGGCCCCTCAGAAATTCCTCATTGGGCAAGAAGTGCAGAAGAGATAAAAATAGCATTCTGCAGTTCGGGGTTTCAGCATGCTGGTTTCATCTGAGGATCTTAAATCTCTGGGCAAACAGGCTTTTAAAATAGGCATCATTTCAGTCTCCTTAAATGAGAGGGGAAAGTGGGGCAAAGAGTTTTTATGTTCTTGTTGGGGTCTTTAAATGTGTCCAAAAGGGGCAGGGGTCTCCAAGCAGGGTTTTCGATCCAGGGGCGATGCCAGGAGGTCCTGGGGAGGGTGCTGGGAGCTCCCTCCTGCCAGGGATGCGTAGGGGATCCCCTCGGCCACCCCGGTGGTGTGGGGCTGGCTGGGCATGGTGCTGTGGGCACTTGCTGAGACCCAGGAGGTCCTTCCTCCGCTCGGTATCTTTTGCTTTAGGCTGTGATTTTGCTGCCCCCATCAGTCTGCTGGTTTAGGAACCTGCCTCCTTTGCCTGTGTGGTGCTCTCCCGTATTGGGATGTGGCCCTGCAGAAGCGAGAGGTAAAGGGCCTGACCCCAAAGTCGCCCCGTGGGACCCACTGGGGCTGCTCACATAAGCCTTGGGCATCCTCATGTGTGTGTCTTGGGTCACAGGGACGTGGCCTTGGAGTGGGGACTGGGCACCACGTAGGTGAGGTCCACGGTTGTTCTCCTCTTCGTGCCTGAGCAAGGATTTCATACGGGCAGTCCATTCTGAACACCCAGAATTACAGTATGCAGTCCAAATTAAAATAGACCCACTGAATTAATCAGCATTTACATGGTTTAATTGAAGAGGAAGGATGTGACCCATTGCTTACATCATCTCCTGTGTCTTTTTGCTCTCACCACAATGTTGTAGAGTAGAGTAGAGATTATTGCCCCACCCCCGAGAATGTATTTCAAGAATGCGGTGGAAAAAATACAAAGAATATGTAACTTTTCTGGAAATACGATATTTCATAAGAGAAATTTGAAGGATAAAGTAACCGAATTCCAGACAAACAGGCATCCGTATTGTTAGGAAATACAGCTCTCTGCAGGGCAAAAAAGACTGGTATGCCAGGTTTAAATAGGAATTTATAGTCACTGACTGCAAATTACCATATAAAATTACTGATACATTCATAAAGTCATCAATTATATGTTTAGTCTTGATTGTCATTTATTGCACTTCTTAATTGTTCAGTAAACTTTTCTGGATTAAATGGTATATTTCAAATTGACATGAAGCTGTTTTATTGAGGTAAATTAACATGGTGTGTATTTTACATAT
Source organism: Haliaeetus leucocephalus (assembly GCF_000737465.1). Classification (NCBI taxonomy): domain Eukaryota; kingdom Metazoa; phylum Chordata; class Aves; order Accipitriformes; family Accipitridae; genus Haliaeetus; species Haliaeetus leucocephalus. Next base: position 8,406,665 of record NW_010972742.1, on the reverse strand, counting down.
GGGACAACTGTGGGACCAGCAGTAGAAAAGTCTCTTATCCACTAATAAAGGCAGTGTAGTACTGGTGTTCTGATTTCTGCTCAAACCAGCGTAGTTGTATGGAATTATGAGTATGCAGGCAATAGTTATAAAGGACCCTTAAAATCAGGATTGTTACTAGTATGGAGTGTGACAGCAAAGGCAGCACAAAGCCTTTTAATCGTTCTTCCTTTTTAAAATAGGAGGAGGAAGGACAGATAGAGAAAACTTTCAAAAAACTGGCAAATTTACACTGAGTCCAAATTAGGTCTTCTGTTAAATCTTTTCCAAGACAGAATATGTTTGACATTTTTTTTATTGTTGGTTTTTCAGTTATTAGGATTTCTGCGTTTTCTTGGGCTCACGAGGAGCTGTTCCACCTAATGCAATCCCTGTCTCACCATTGTGACACCAAGTGAGCGGCTCTATCTATCTCCTAGGAGGTGCTGGACTTTATGGGATTCGCAACCCAGAATGCCCAAATCCCGTTTTGTTTGAAGCTATTCTCAGCTCTCTGGGTTTCATTCCTCGCTATTCTGTGGAGGCAGCGTGATTCCTATCATACCATTGTTGATTGCATAAAATATTCCCTGAATCCAACACGTTGCATTAAAATCTGGTGTCTGGGCCCTGTCTGATTCTGAACAGAGTAGCTGTTGGATCGCATTTCAGCGATCCTCAATCCAAGCCAAGTTCGGAGAGACTTGATTGGGATGTCGGTGAGGGGTAAAAACCATGCAAACCTCTGCTGTGATTGATGGAGTTGTGCACAGTGAGGACAAATATGTACAAATACTTGCCCAAAATAGTAGGGCCTCGATTCAGCTGTAACTGGCAGACTTTTCAGCTCGACTTTCAAGAAACATTTTTTAAATTGACCTTCATGTGAGTAATTTGAAGAGCCAACACTGCTTTTCACAATGAGAGTTTCAAGCGGTGGAATCTGCCATCATATGTAAAATTAGTAATTTTACTATATCATGAGTGATTAAACCTGACCCCAGGGAGCCAAAAATAATGCTGTGTGACTTCCTTGCCTAATTAACACAGAACAAATGTGGAAATGTGTACATTACAGTAAATTGTGTGTTAATTGGCCTTAGAGAAATACTAAATATGAAGAAGAAATGGGCATATAATTTCAAACATGTTTGAGAGGTCTTGCAGTCTGCTTGCAAATAGGAGGGAAAAAAAGTCAAAATTTGACAAAACCATTATTTGTTATGATTTATTCACTCAGCTCTAGTCTTGAACCTGGGAGTTATTGGCAGCTTCAGCTAAGATTCCTGCTGAGTATTTCTACTTATAATGACTGCATACAGCATGTAGCTCAATGCTATTTTTTTGGCATAATATCATAAATATCTATTTTAATTCTTGTCTCTATATGTGTATCTAGGGTTTGGTGCTTTTTTCATTTTTCTTGTGAAAATACCTCTAGATGCAGGACAATATCCTGCTCCCTTTACTTAGGAGAATACTCCACTTGAGTTCAACAGGAGGATTATTCTCCTTGGGTAGAAACCCCTCTGCCAGAAGGCCCGTACATCACTTAAGTACTGGCTTAAGCAGAGAATAAATGTCCATCTGTGCAGGGTAGAATTTCATCTGTTGTCAGGGAAGTTAGATCTGACCCACAGACTTAAGGAATCCCAGATTTACTCACTTATTCCTAAAATCACATCTCTTCCACTCTCTGTTCTTTATCATTCGGGACGCAAGAGTTTATGTATCACATTTTCTTTATGCTTTTGCCCTGTCTTAGAAATAAAACTGATTGAACATGTAATTCATGCTGCAGAGGTAAATTCCATCTTTTCCTACTTTCTCTGTCTACTGTGAGTGCAGAAAGATGAGCTTTGGGCCTTTCCTTTCTAGCAAGAATACCCCAGAATTTGTTACTGGATTTGCAGTCTGATGCATTGAAGTGTTGCATTTTGGTCACAGTGAAGCCCTTCCTTTTGCCAGTAATATTGTAAGAGACAGACGGTCAAGTATGTTCAAAATGAAATGGTGCAGTGCCATCAAATTGAAATGTTTCACTAATTTTCTTTGATGATTTCAGCCAAATCATAATGTCCCTAAGAAACACTGTGATTTCACAGAATTAGTTTTTTCCACTGGGAAAACTGGAACCTGCATTATTTACGTTAAAGACCCTACTCTTCCAGACTTGACGTGGGCAAAGTTCCCAGGGACTTTGGGGGAGTTGTCAAGTGGAGAAAGCACTGTCCCCAGCAGCAGGACTCTTCCTGGTTTAGCTCTTCTTTGAAGTTGAACAGGTTCACTTTAAATTTTTGAATTTTTTGTTTGATTTGCACTGTCCTCTATGTGTCAAATTAGAATAGTAAAGTGCAGTACTGTAGCTCTGATCTTAAATTGTTTCTGCCGAGCAGGCACGTACACATAAGTGTCTTTTTTGCACCCCTCCGAGTTCTTCGGGACATTTATGGGAGTTTATACATACCGTGGTATAGTTTGTTTCTTAGCTAACAATTTCCTCTTGGTTGTTGAGAGGCTTAATTGCTTTGAGGTCTTCTATTAAAAACTTCAGAGATTTTGCCGGTATTTTGTGTCTTTCTTGTAAGTAGAGCTGTTGTGGAGGGAAGGTCTCTATGGTTAGAGAGGGGCTGGTCAGTTGTAGTTCTCGTTGACTTCTGGTGGGACTTCACAGATATATCCAACATCTCTGAAAATGCTAATTGTACATTCTTAAGTGCTTGCAAGTTAGTAAGAAACTGAAAAAAACATCTCTTGGAAGCCTTGCAAGCATGCAACAACTCTTTCTCATTGAATAATTTACTTTCATTAATTTTATCATGTGTATTTTAAGTGTAAGTAGTCACAACAAACTCATACTAATAGGGTAATCTGCAAAAGCAGAAAAATTACAGTCCCAGGAAAACTCTCTTGCATGATTGCTGTTAAAAGTTTATAGGAAAGTAAGGTGTGATAGTCGTTAATTTTGAGATGGAAGAAGAGGATGATGTGGGTTACTGGGTTTGTGACTGAATTTGGTGCAATTTAAATTGGTTCTGCTGGACTTCTTCTGAGTAGAATAGTGGCCCATAGATTCAGAGTGTGCTACTGCTAAGTCATTTCCACTTATTAAGTACTTAGAAAAATCCTTTTTGTTGCCATCAGGGGGAGCTTTTGAGATCTTTCAAGAGTGAAAAAAATATTTAAAAAAAAAAAAAAAAGGAAAGGAGAAAAAAAAGAAACGTCCCAGCTCAGAAACAGAGATCTACAAACCAGCAAGCAGCCAGAATCTTACCTGTGGCTACAACTAAGCCAAGGAAACCAGGGGAGCTGAATTCCTTAGACTGAAAAATTAGCAATATTGAGAGAGGATTTTTTGACTCAATCCACCAATAAAATTAATAATTTTTTTTTTATTATTATTTAAAAAAAACAGGAGTCTTTGGAGCATTCAAAAGCCAAATCCTGCTCTGTTGCTACAGCTTCTGGAAGGCAAATGCTCTTCAAAAAGCTTCTCTCCTTTTAGTTCCTGATGATTCGATGGGGACCTTTGATGCAACATTTGGATTAGCTGCACACAACTGCACTGAGGGGGACCACAAAAGGGGGAGCCTGGCTGATTGCATAACTTTAAGAAAATAATAAGAGGAAAAGAAAGAATTAGAAAAAGAGAGAGAGAGTGAAAAAGAGAGAAAGAAAGAAAGCAATTAAAAAATATCTGAGACTCAAGTTTCAAGACTCTTTATGTGCTGCAGAGGAGCATAAGGTTTACCAGCAAAGTGCAACGGGGAGTCTGAGAGGAGAAATAGCTTTCTCTTTTGCCAAGAAAAAAAAATAGGAATGTGTGTTTTGGACTGGACTGAGAAAGAAAGCTGGGGAGATTGCAAAAAAGGGGGTGCAGGATTTTTGTCACATTGATCCATTCATCTTGATTGTCTTCTTTAAAAAATAAATAAGAGGGGGGAAAGTGATAGGGGGAAAGAGGAAGAGAGGAAAAGAAGGGGGAAAAGAAAACAGCAAAAGTGTTTGAACCTCTGGAGCTATCTGCTCCTTCAAGCTGATTGATTAGTCATGATCCCTGCAGTTTTAATGGGAATCATTCAATTGGGAAGGTGGAGCACCCTAGAGTAGATTAGCATATTCTTGTTTACTCATCTTCTGAGGGGCTTTTTCTCTTTTCTTTCATTTTGTGGAGAAGAAGGGAGGGGGGGAGGCTGGGGGGGAAGGAGGGGGTTGTGGCTTATGTTATAAAGGAGGCCAAAAAAATAAATAGATTAGAGCATCTTTTGGGGGGAGGGAAATCAGTGGGTCTGAGTCTTGGAGAAAGCTGGGGGGGGTGTTTTGTTTTTTTTGTTTTGTTTTGTTTTGTGTGTGTGAGAGAGTGTGTGTGTGTTTTTTTTAAGAAGAAAAAAATAAAGGGAAGAAAATCCAGCAGAGAAAAGAAGAGAGAGGAATTCCAGCTGTGGAGGAATAGAGGAGAAGAAGACAGATAGAGGAAGAAGAACAGAGAAATACATTTCAACCAAGAAGGAGTTTTGATTTTTTTATTTTTATTTGTTTTAAGGAAAAAAAAAAAAATCTATAAGCAGGAAAAAGAAAGAAAGAAAAAGAAAAAAAGAAAAGAAAAAGCAACTGAGAAGGGTTATAAAAAGAGCAAATACCAAGAAGGGTGAACAAGAGAAGAAAGTCAAGGCAAGGAGGAGCCCAAAGCTGGCAGATCGGGAGGATTTGCAGGGGAGAAGGGGGGGGAAGATTGGAAATGCAGCTCTGGAGTTTGCTGCTGCCTCTTGCGCTTCTCTGTACAGCCCTAGCCAGTGGACCCGAATGTGGGATGGACGAGCGCTCCCGCAGGGCAAGAAGGGACACCAGGCACAGCCGCCAGCTCCTCTACACTGCCCCGGGCACCTGTGCCACCAGGTTAGCCCGAGGAAGGCGCTCCACTGCTGGGCTGGAGCCTGGGCATGTCCCCCGCAGGAGGCAACAGCGGGAGGTAAAGGACGACGAGGAGTCCCTCACCCCGAGCAGGGCGCTCTATTTCAGTGGACAAGGTGATCAGCTGCGGCTGAAGGCAGATATTGAGCTGCCCCGAGATGCCTTCACTTTGCAAGTGTGGCTGAAAGCTGAAGGAGGACAGAGATCTCCGGCTGTCATTGCAGGTAGGTACTTCATCGTGCCTGTGGCTGCAGCATCCCTTTTACGTTTCGGGAGCCGGCGGAACGGCCAGCTGTAGGCGTGCGTGTGTATAGTGTGTGTGTGTACATTTAAATGTGCGTGAGTGCCTTGCAACATACATATGTATGTGAGTGCATGTGTAAACACGCTCGGGTGCGTTTAATAGCTATATGTTTGGTGAAATACTGGAGCTCGGCAAACTGCCTGAAAGTATATGCTCGCAGAAAAAGTTATGTAAACTTTTGCATAGGGAAATGGCAGTATCCTGGGTACTTTCTTTATTGGTGTGTGTGCGGGTTAAGATGCAGAGAGGAGAGAGAGCTCTTACGGTGGGCTTTTACCTAATTTTCAGGTTGGAAACCTGTGAAGACAGCGTTTGAAAGTAGCTTGTATTTATGTATGAAAAGAAATGTATTTGTCTAGTGTGTGGCTGCAAAGAAATGCCTATCTAGGGTCCCTATACGATTTCCTTAGTTTTATTAGCTCTTTAGTGTACTTCACTGTTACCTTTTTAGATGCAGTGTTAGCATGTGGTTTCCAAAAAGCTATAAAGGAACTTTTGGCTATTGTGAAACCTCAAATGAATCAAATGAGTTTATAAAGTTCCCAACCCCTCGACACTCAGCTAGGGCTGGGACTAGCACTGCAGCTAGAGGATGTGTTGAGTATTTTTGTCTCCCCTTAGAAATGGCAAGTGTAACACAAATGATTGTAAGGTCAAATAGCCCTATAAAATCATTTAGTACTCCAAGCAGCTACCAGTCTAAGCTGTCTGAGCTCAACAATAATGAGGAATATTGCACTTTTCTTATTTAAATTTTATGAGCCCATCATGAATTTGGGTGCTTTCCCCCCGCGTTCGCTCCCTCTCCCCCTGCCTCCCGCCACCTTCCGCCCTCTCCCCGCTTTAGTGATAAAGTGCAGCAAAGTTGTCGTGAAATCGGATACTTTTCGGAGGGTTACAAACCCTTATAAATGTCGCCACATCCATCTTTGCTCTGAAGGAAGTCATAGAAAATGGAAATGCCCTTAAAAAAAAAAAAAAAAAGAAGAAAAGGGGGGGGGGGGGGGGGGGGGGAAGACATGTTTTACAGTTCTTTTGGCAAGGAGATTCCCTGAAAGTACAAAGTTTCCATGTCCTAGGATGCCTTAAAGAGACAGGGAGGATTTCCCCTTTAGCTGGAGTCACTTCCTACCAGAAGGCAGCAGATGCTTGTGCTGGTGGTACTGTGGGTGCTCCTCGCCTCTCCCCTGCCACCCTCCCAGCTGCAATCTTCTCCATCTCCCCCGTCCCATCCCTGACCTGCGCGACTGTCCTCTCGCAAGAAAGTTGCTTTGTCCTAAGGAAAACAAAACCAAAGATGAACTCAGCAGTGTGTTTCCTTAACTTTTCCCAGTCTCGCATCTCTGCTTACTTGTGAGGAGGGGGACGCAGGGAGGGGGGTGGCTGCTGGGGTGGGCAGGAGGTGCTGGGCATGGGCTGGTCCCTTCTGCCTTTAGTAGGACAGGCAGATGAGTGATTCCATAGGTGAAATAGATGATTACTTGCTTTATTTCCCCTGGCTTTCTCATACTCCGCTCTTCTGGTTCCTAATCTTAACTTAAACCTCAGGGCTCAAAGTGCTTCCCTTTCAAGTTAGGAAAGGGAGAATTTGGGTTTACATGGGTCTCAGCAACGGCAAAACACAGTCAGTGTATTTCTTAATGTGTTTAATCCAACACCTAAGACCCCGTGTCTGTCTTCGGTGCAAGTATCTCTAATTCACACAATGGGGAACCTAGACAAACACACACAAAGATCATTTGTAGTAAAATACTTTAATTGGATGGGGGAGGTTGGGTTGTTGCCTGTATAAAACACTTGACCCATTTTATGCATGGAAATAACATTCCACTGTGAAAAAATGGAAATAAATGCCCCAGTTTAGCACCATAGAGCTTGCAGCTCAGCTCGGGAGGACTTTGTGATTTTTATTTTATTTTTAAGCTCCCCCTCCCCCCCTCGCATGGACTCTTGAAGAGGAGCCAGGTTTGGCTCTGTGTGTAAACACCTGGAAGAGGTCCAAGAGGAACTCACTCAGAGTATCCTCCGCACACCACAGCCTCCCAGACCTGCAGCAAGCTTAGGGAGAGATTACGCTTCCCTCAATGAGGAAATCAAGGGTTCTGACTGCCAAAACTCTTGGCTTTCTCATTTTCACTGTTTTGGGATGTGACAGACTCAGGAGCCCTGTTCTGCTGTTGAAGTTGCATCTGTAGGACCCCACTGAAATCAAGAGCCCTTCTGGGTGTCTGAGGGGGGCCAGGGCTAGGGTCAAATTTGCTGACAGTGCCAGAAGTGAGTTTCTCCCCAGCTTCCACCCCAGTTGCAAAGTAGGAAACTGTGTGATTGTACAGATCTGAGGGAGAGGAAAGGAGCGACTGGAAGACACCTCTTTTTTGGAGTCCTCCTCCTTGTATCTTCATCTACTTTCTGCCCCCCCTCCCCACCCCATGTTAACTGCTCCCCTTCCATCCCTCCTTGCTGGCAGTAGTCACTGTGGGTCATATGGGAGTCCCATGTGAGCCTACAGGGGAAGCCTGTAGTGTCTGTTAAAAATCTCATGTAGGACCAAAGTTGTTATCAGCTTCTATGCCTGAGCCCTGATATAACGGAGCTCTTCTGCTAATCCAGGCTACAGGAGTTTCTGTCTGGAGCCAACTCTCCTTACGTCACCCTCTGCTGCAGTATTCAATTTGTTTTCATAAATGGCTAATTTTACAGCACTGTTAAGTGGGTTCATCATTGTGCCAGGCCATGCCCTGTCTCTGATGATAGGCCATCCTTGGTGCCAGGCTCTGCCAATTTTCACGCTGGTTGGCAGTGATGTTATTGCTGCCCTGTTTGACTTCAATGATATCTGTTCTGGCATTCGTCAGGGAAAGCTGTTGGGAAACTAGAAGTCTGACCCATTGATCTGTGTTACGCAAAAGCTCAGAAGCGTTTTCGGAGCTGGGCTGTGCTGTGCTTCGTTTGTGCGGCTCCCGCGGTGCGCCTCTCCAACGGAGGCAGCTCTTAGCTCGTGCGTACTTGCCTCCCTCCCTGGGCCGCATAGTTCTTGGACAAACACTCCTTGGATGTGCGTACCTACCACACAGCACAGTACATCCCTCTTATAAACACACACATGTGCACATGGTATTAATCAATGCAAGTTTGTGCACTTGCCCCTAGAGTCTTTGAATGCATCTCTAGTCGTGAAGGAAGGAGTTAAGGTCCAGACTGTAGTCAAGTTAGGTAATACACATGCCATGCAAAATAAGACGCTTCAAAGCACCGTTGACCTTGCTTCTGTTGTAATCAAAGATATTTCAGTTCTACTGTGGAAATGCAACTCCGTCCTAAGAAACAGGATCCTCCTGAGTCCCTGTCAGTGTGTGTTCTGGTATATGGCTCAGGAGTGGGATAGCTCATGTTTTCATAGGAATGAGATGTTGACTCTTTACTGGCTGGGAGCTGAGAGGAGCGGGATGAATGATCGGCAGCGGGAGCGGAGTAAGAAGGCGTGCCTGCTCTGAAGAGTGAAAGTTATTTGTGTTTTGTTTTGGTTTTTTTTCCTTTCCCGGTTTCATTCTCCTCTGTCTCTCTATTCCTCTGCCTGCCAACAGAGAGCACGATCCCAACTTAATAAAGCTTCGTATGTAAGGGAGTGCCTATGTTTTCCCAACTTCAGTCCTTGATGAACATAAAACTGCAGCAGAATCCAAAGGGAAAGAAATGCCAAAATCAGCACAATGGAGCTCACTTAAAGCCACAGCTCTTGCATGTGAGAGACTGAGAAACATCTGTGTCGGGGTCCAATAATTGGGCAATTATAAAGATGTGTAATTGACGCTGTGTAGGTCTGTTCCCTCCACAGGGTTTAAGAGTATACGCTTACTTTGGGGGGTTAATTTGGTTCCCTTCTGAAGTTTTGGAGTCTGATAAGTGATTTAATACACTTCAGGTAGAATTGGTGAGGTGGGTCCTGTCCCCGGAGCTGATCCTTGCAGCGGGTGTGTTGGGAACTTGAGGACATTTTCAACAGAGAGTTTACTCTGAGCTTCACTGGCATTAAAATAATAGGTAGATAGATAATGCAGCATTTTCTCATCTTCAACAGCCTGTTGTCTTTTAATTGCATGAATTTTCTTGTTTTGATCTGTAAGGAAGTACTAGAATGAAGGACTATATAATAAGTCAAACATAAAGCTTGTAGTTCTGTCATTTAATTAGCAGTGGCATGTGCCAGGTCCCAGGGTGATGGACACGATGGGCAGAGTGGAGTAACGGCTGGACAAGTGACTGGAGCTTGAACACCTGCCGAGATGCTTCTTCAGGGTGGTAAGCCTCCAGTACACCATTGCTGAAGGCTACAGGTAGTTGTGTGGGTTTGGCTTCCCTATAGATGGGTTCAAATGATTAGCCACTTCATGACTGTGGATCTGGATAAGGCTTGACTAATAAGCCACTGAAAGAATACAGCCTAGCTTGTAATTTGCTAAATATTTGCATTTGAACGGCACATTTCCTTCAGCCTGCAAAAGCTGAGACAAGAATCAGAAACTGGAAAAGAAAAAGAATTTTTCTTTCCTTAAGCTTTCCAATTTTAATCACTCTCGTTCTTTTGACCAGCTACACACTAGAGTCAGAGCAGCACAGTTAGAAGAAAGTTGTGGTTTGTTTGGTTTTGTTTTTTTTTTTTTAGCTAAAGCACTTACATGTAGGCTGCTCTAATTAATAAAATGGTAATAAAAGAAAGAGGGAAATTTCACTCTGTCTCTGTGTGTGTGTGAAGGATGGTAAATTTAGATTCCTAAATGGTGTATGGCTGTCTCCTGTAGGCACAGAGATGGGTCCCAGACTAAGCTCGCCTCTCCAAGCTTCATTTCGGCCTGATTTATTTCAAGCCAGCCTGTTTCAGTTAGAAAAACTCGCGCAAGGCAGAAAGGAAGCTGAGGGGATGGTGTTTGGAGAGAGAGCGGGAGCGGAGCTCTCCTCAGGGATTCGTGGAGATGTCTGGAGAAGAGCAGAGCTGCAGCGGGCAGGCCTCGGTGGTGAGGGCGAGGAGAAGCCCTTGGAGAGCCTTCGCACGCTAAGCCATCACGGAAAGACAGAACTGGTCAGTGATTCGGATGCCTGAACGCTATTGCATCAGGTTGAAGCTGCTCCCCGTGTCCCCCCGTCGCCTCCCCACACAGCACCAGGGGAGCGTGCAGATGGCCAAAGGGATCCCAAGGCCGTGGCTGCGGCCGCGCCAAGTGGAGGCGGAGGTGCCCACCATCAGCCCCAGCTGCACGTGGCATAGTGAGGGATGCGCTTAAATCCCAAATCCCAGAGGTCTCGCTGAGCACTGCAGCGGCTGGGAGGGGTGGCCTGGCTCCCTGGGGACCCAAACCCAGACCCTCCCACAAAGGTAGGTGCCACTCGCCTTTGTCGTGAAGAAAGGGACAGGTCTCCGCTTTCAAAGCGGGCCCAGGAGTTTGCTGATGCCGCTCCACGAGCTTCGTGTGTTCGTTAGCTTTTGCCAAGGGCGGGAGAGATCCTTGGCTGGGTGCGTCAAGCAGCAAAAAGCCGAACCGCCAGCAGGCACCTCCCTGGTCACTGGGGCCCGACCCCGGTTAAACGCAGCAGGGACATGCTGGCTGGGTGGAGCAGGGATTTTTGGTGGAGAAATGCCTTCTCTGGAGCCCGGATCTGGCTCCGTCAGGACATAGGTGCCAAGCTCCTCGGGTCTGTCGCAAGAGAGGTGCAGCCACAATGCCTGCCTGAGCAGCTTTAACAGAAAAATACCGAAGGACCAACGGGTTTTAGGTGTTCTCAAGACCATGGGATTAACTGAGCGCTTTCACCTTGGATTTTCATTGCTCATGCTGGCCTGAGCCAGAAAAAAGAGCCAAAATATAGTGGCTTTTTTCAAAAAGACATATTGAAAAAACAAAAATAAACCCTTCCATGACTGGGGTCAGCTGAAATGTTCCCGTATAATAGTTTTGCTTCCAATTTTAGCTGCTGTTTTTTCAGCTCCTCTTTTCTTTTCTCTGATAGAAATTATAGGAGCAGAAGCAGAGAAGGGACCACCTGGGTTGCCAAATTCAGTCCCCTGCAGTGTCAGGGATATAACAGGAGATAATTAGTCCAAACATTCACAGAATATCCACTTTGTAGGTTCTGATATAGCACAGGCCACAGAAAATTTCCCAGTGCTCTACTATAAACCAAAGATCTTTAGCTAAGACCAAGAGTCACCACTATAATGTAAGACAGGAAGAGAGAAGGACAGATTGACAACATCTTAAGTACCTAAAATCCAAAGCATTGGTTTAGAAAAGTGTTAAGTATGAGAAAGAAAAACATTTGCTGGTAAAAGATATCAGCTTTCTTATTTTCAGAAAGTTAAAAAAGAATCAGGTGTTTTGACATTTATGGAACTTCTATTGAAATTTTAAGTTAGAATATTTGCTAGAACTGATCCTTTCCCACAGATAATCTGTTTTGATTAATTTCCCTTTTTCCTGAGGAAAATATTTTATCAAACATTTCCCACCCTTCTCTGGTCTTAGTCCGTGTGGCAGTTCCTACATCCCGTCATAGTAAGAATGAACGCGTTCAGTTTAGTACATTTTTACTTGTTCAAATCTTGTATTCCAGATTATTCTGAAAATGCATCAGGAAAAGTCTTGCTTGATCAAAACCCTCTACATTTTTCTCTTAACTATATCAGCTAGTCTAATATCATCTTTTTCTTCATTTAACCTCCTCTCTCAATATTACCAAATTTTTCATCTAAAACTGTTTTTACATGATCAGTATATATTACTCTTTCTATTTCAAATATGCAAAATATATTGGACTTTTCTATTTCCTAGGTTCTGGGCATTTGCTTCATGCATTGTTCTAGGCATAGAACAACTGACTGTGCTGTCCTTTTTGTTTGTTTATTTTCCCCAAGATGAGACTTCTAAAAACGAAAGTATGCCTTTCTTCTGACCTTATACTTACATTGCTCTATGGGCATTTTCCTACCTTGGAGTAGCTGACGTCTGGATATGATTCTTAGTTTTATTTCAGCTTTCTGTGGAGAAGAAATGCTTGATTGCTCTTGTGCTAATTTCTGCTTGTCCCTACATTTTTCTTCATTTTCTCTGGTGTGAGCATGCATGCACATACACACACAATTTCCAAAGCTCCTTTGATTTTTTTCCCAGATCAATAGAGCATTTAAACTCCAATGATCAAGGAAGAGCAGCTTGTTTATTTCCCCACATATTCTGACACAAGTGGCAGATCTTGTAAACTGCTTTGATTTGATGTTAGTGCCTATTACAAAGTTTACTCTCCCCAAAGCCATCCATGAAGTCAAAGTACTCTTTACTCTGAACATGAGCAGAGCAGAACTCAAAAAAGCAAGTTAAAAAGAGAACAAGAGTGAATATCTTATCCTAGAATTTTGCTTTCTGCTGTCCTTGTTCATAGCAATCAGAACAGTTTGCTTAGTTGTGGACTGTTAACATCCATGAAGTTGCCAGCACTGAGTGAAGGTGCAGTATATATCGTAGTTAAAACTGTGAACACATATAAATACAAGTCAGATTATCCCTTGGTGAGAATGGGGCTGGATTAATGATGTTAGATTTATGCAGGCAGCATGGATTTGATCCTAAACCTGTTCAAGATCATGGAAAAAATACCATTGACCTTGGCTGACTCTGGCATAGCCTCTGATTTCAGAGTCCTCTGCATCCCTCCTCTACAGCCTGGACTTTTCCATGGTTCTTGCTTTAACATCCTTGATTTTGCTGTCCTTTCTTGCTTTGGATACAGAAGAAGAAAGATTGCGAAGCCCTAACGTCAGAGAAATTGGCCAGGGGAAGGGGACATGTTTATTTTCATTGTTTTTGCTATACTCCAAATCCCACTTCGGCCCTGTCTCTTTCAACCTTTCTCTTTTTTTTTTTTTAATTTTTAATTTTTTTTGAGGGGGGTTGTGTGTGTTTGTTTTTTTCAGTGTTAAAAAGAGCACTTATTCAAAACACGCTGTCCAGTTTTCTGTTTTGCTGGGTGATGTAAGTGTGTAACTTTCCTGTCCAATCTCTCCACCCTCTCTTATCACCGTCATAGTCTCGGTTCTTTCTCTACTATCTGGTGTCCTTGATTCCCCCGACTTTCCCTTCTTCCTTCTCCACACAGTTGCTGGTTTCCTCCTCCCTAGCAAGCGTGTGCCATGGGTAACCCTGCGCTCTCTGTGGTTCTCGTCTTCTTTTGCCGCAGGAGGGTGGTATCCCCTCCTTGCAGACCAAGGGTGGGCGCCAGGTTGGTGGCTTCAGCCAACTCACGTTGGAAGTGCTGTGAGAACAGAGGGTAAGCAGGCTGTGGGTGTGTGTGCTTAGTCAGGCATATGCTCATGCATATTTTCTGGGAATTATTGATACTGTTCTGTTTAATATCCATCCTAGTGGTACACAAACAAGGAGCGAGTGGTTGTTCTCACAAAGAGGGAGTGAGGGTGAAGTGAAACTGAGAAGCATCTGGAATTGGCCTGGTGAAGCAGCATCTGAGAGATATGATACCAGCTTATGAAAGCAAAAGAATTGCTGTGTTTCAGAAGAAAACCACTCTGTTCTTTGCTGATCAGCTCCTGGGGTCTGGTAGGCTTTCCTTGAGTCTTTCTTTTGAGTGATGCTTAGGGCTCTTTTATCTCTTCTCCTTCCTCCCCTCTGTTTTTCCTCCTTTTCCTTATCTAATTTATTGTCTCTTTATTTTCTTTAAATCACTTTCCCATGTGGATTTCTTTCCTCAGACCCATCTTTCCCTCCCTCATCTGATTCCTGGGAGTCTTCCGTCAGCACGGAATTGGGAGAAGAGCAGCCCTGTTCCCCACACCAAGCATCAGCTGCAGGCTCCTTTCCTCCTTCGTTTTCTTCTTTGCCTGGTCTCTGCTGTTAGTGTTGGAAGCGTATTCACAAAGATCATCCATTGGATTGAGGAAAGAGATCTTATCACCATTATTTTGTTTGTTTTATTTAAGACAGGGAAAGAAATGGAAAGGAAAGGCCTTCAGTGCTGCCAGTGTTACTTAGTTCTGAATGTAGGTTTTTTTCTCTCCTGTACTAATGTATCCTAGTACTGTTATTTTCCTTTATCATTGCAGTAAGATTGTGGTTTTGTAGTCCTGATAATTGCCTCAAAACATCCTGCTGATGGTGGTGATAAGTTTCCCAGGCATGAGAGAACATTGCCCTTAAAATCAGGGAAACTGAGGAACGGAGGAATACTCTGATTTGTCCAAGATGCGGTAGTGTGTTGGTGACAGTTAGAAACAGAGCCCAGCATGCTTGGCCTTTTGTTAAACTTTTTTTTTTTTAGGGGCGATGACGGTTATTCCTCAGCCTGGGTTGTTCTCCATGTGAAGTCAACACACCCTAATTCCTGTAGGATGTTTCCTTGTAGCTGCTGATGGTTCTTCACTAGGTAATTGCTGTACTGGGGTGGTGGTGAAGTCCTTTACCTGGTGTCGCACTGTTGAAAGTACTGGCAACACGGGGAATGGGTGAAGGCGGCAGTTGGCATTTGTGACATGAACTCTTTGGAGATGGCAGAAAATCAGATGGTCTGGAATTAATATCTCTGTACCAGACATGCTGGTGATGTTTGAATCAGCATGAATTATTGTATTTCTCAAATGGAACAGTGTATGCAGCCCATAATGGGAGAGAAAAAGCAAATATCACCGAAGCCCCTTAGTTCTGAGTACTCTTATTTAAATTGGAATACTTTGATATTTTTGATACCTCTGCACATTGATTGATATATTGACTTGCTGAAAAAGCTTGTAAAATATGTAAGTTGTAACTGCTTATATTCCTAGGAAATGCTGAAAATCTGTCTCTGGATATCTCAGGTTATTAACTAAGGGCAAAAGCAATTCATTTAGCCCATAGTTAAAATGGACCAGGTGAGAGGTTGCAGAAAGGGCTTTGCACACAGCATGTTAGTGCCCCAGACTGTTTTGGGGAGGGATCATGATCTAGTGCATGCCATCATGGCTAAACAACCGGTGTTTCTGTTGGGAGCGTCAAGACGGAGGCTGTACATCATACAATCCACGTGATTTTGTTCTGAATTCTGCAGCATCTGTGCTTGTAAAGTCCGAGGTGCTAAGGTTGAAATCTGGAGCTTGCATTACTACTGTCTTACATTGCATCTGTCTTGTGGATAAACAGTGCGGCCTCTCTGAGGTCAAACCAGCACCTTTCACCAGTGATAATTTAATGGGAATTATTTTCAGCATAAACTAGACAAGAATTGGAAGCCTCCTGTGCTGTAGCTCATGAATGGAGATGTTCAGGGAGAAAAGGAGTACTGGGAGAAAAAGCAAATGTTAACTAAATGCATTACGCACATGATTTTGAAACATGTACTTGGCAGAGGGAAGGGTGAGCAGTACAAGCCAGATTATGCTGTTGAACACACCAATGTAAACCTAGAGTAACTCCTTTGGAGAGGAAATCAAGGGGGCTGCTCCAGACTGATGAACGTGTAGAATTTGGGGCAGGGACAGAGCGCATGCAATGGGGAAAATGAACAAGCTGAGAAGCGGATGTCATGGAGAACAACCTCCAACCACCATCACCGCTGTCAGTGGTTTAATTTGGGTGTGTAATGGTTATGGTGATGCAGTGGGAAGCATTTGTACAATGTGGGGTTGTTTTTACTTTTTGGAGCATTTTCTGCATATACCTATCATAATCCCTCCAGACTGTGAAATTAGGCCATATACCAGTTTTACAGTGAGTCCTTTGTGTTTCCGGCAACAAACACTTCTGAACTCTACTCTCCAGTCTTGTGGCCCTAAAATCCTTCACCCCCTCCCATATTGTCCCTTCTCCAGCAATAATATCCCCTCCTCTGTTTATAAACAAACACCCTCGGAGGAAGTTCACAGGAAGAAAAGTTAGTTAATGAAAATCAACCATGCACTCGGGTCCAGGCTATGGGTTGGAGCCAGCAGGGTTGCTGGATGTTTCCTACTCTGCATCTGCTTGTAGGAGTTTCTTTGATGAGATGTTTGCCTGTCTAACTATGCGTCTTTCTCTTCTTTTCCCTTCGTCACGGAAAACATGAAAAAAGAGGGAGTAAAATTATAGTCTCAATTTGCTTTAAAATCAGCATGGACAGTATTCGGGAACTCCGAGCAGGAAGGCTAGCTTCAATGAACTTCTTGATAAATCCACTGATTTTTGTCTTTTTTTTATTTTTAAACACTAAAATCTAGATTCTGTCTCCCTGGTAAAACTGTTGCTCTTGAGTTGCGCCAAGGCTGTAAAAGGACTAAAATAGCCCAAAGGATAATTGTCCTAGTATAGTCTGAGCGTGAGGCTGATACATCTGGTGTTGCGCATCGCTCTCACAGAATGACCAGCTTAAGGAGATAGGAGTGAGCAGGACCCAAGCAAGTAGATAACACGGGACTGTGTAGTCACCATGAGCTCTGGAGCAAGGGATGGATAAGCATGGTAATGGTGCTGTCAGCTGGAAAACACAAAATGCTTTAACTTGCTCCAGAGGTCCCCCAAAACCCTTTACAGCACAGGGGGAACCCAAGAAAAAGTTCATTTTCTTGTGACTGCTCCTGGGTTGTGCTTTTAGTACTGCGCCTTGGTGGTCTCAGATAGGAGGTGAGAGAATTATGTGTTTGTTTCCTTCTAGGAGACACTGGGATCCTCTAAAAAGCCTTTCTGGCTACTCAAAATGCATGGGAAGATCATCAGGTAAAGGAAAGCTCTGGGAGTGAGGGAGGCAGCACTGGTCAGGGCTGTGCTTGCTCACCTGTGCAGAGGTGTGGTATCAATGCAGTGCTCATGTCACCATCCCAGGCTCCCCTTCTTCCATAAGGAGTGTTTTGGAAATTGGGAATAAGGGAGTTTTTACAGATCTAATAGATGTGAAAGTTGTGGTCCCACTTTTAGTTCCAAGAGCCTTGAAGTTTTTAGATGTATTACAAAAGGTCTCAAGTGCTGGCAGAATCTCCATACCTTAAAATGTGATGGTTTAAAATAGTCTTATCTGTTAACTTTTTGTTGAAAGAGCAGTTTCTCTTATTATACAAATATTTTCTGTCGTGTAATTAATAGCCTTATCTGTAAGACTATTCCAGTGTGGTTTCTCCACCTCCCACCACAACAGAGGGAAGACAATCAGAAATGAGCATTTCGTATCGCATCACAGACAAAGTTTATCAGTTGTTGCACAATCCCTTTGCCTGTGAACAGATTAAGTAAAGAAGGGGAGCGGGGTGGTGGTGGAAATGGACCTGGTTTATACCGGTGAGCTTCCTCCAAGACTTCCAGGATAACTATCAACAGTTTCTCCTAGGAGGGAAGTTGAGCAATTCATTCTTGCCCTTTGAAGAACTCTGAATTAACGAAGAGCAGAGTATCTTCTGCTCTTAGTGCTGGGAAAGACTGGAATTCCCCAAAGTCCTCTTGCTAGAGATGGTTTAATCAAACAGACTGTTTACATTCTATATCTCACCAGAGGCAGTGCTCAAACAGGGGTGGTCTTGAGCTATACACTCTAATACTAGCAGTTTATTTTATTTTATTTTAAACATCAGCATACCACCAGTTTTACTGGGAAATGGCCGTATCCAAACACCTGCAGGCTCCGTGGAACAGCCCAGAGAGGGAAGCAACAGCAGCTGCAGCTCACAGAAGCAAAATGATGCTGTGAGGGGTCTGTGTTTCATCTCCAAAGGTTTCTGCAGGGTTGGGATCTGGCAGCAAAGGTGGGCCAGGAGCACTTGCACTCGTGGAGGAAGACACCTTGCAGCAGTAGGAGGCTGAGCACTGGACCAAACTCTTCCCTCTGCCTCAAGGGCTGATGGCAGAGGCAGAGAAGCAAGGGCCTTTCTGCCCCGACCATGTGTTTTGTCTCACACTGTGAAAGCCAAACTGTTCCAGTGAACAGTTTCTGTGCTCTGGTACTTAAGAAGGTATTATAATGAAATGGGAGCTATGCATTTCATGAGAGAGAGGGAAGAAGGAAATGAGATTAGGATAGCTCTTCCCACCATCACCCATCTCTCTCCCCCTCTGCCCTCAGGATGAACGTTTCTTGCACTTATATCAAGAAACCAACACTTATTGCACGTCTGTATGTCTGAAATTGGCCATAAACCTTGAGTCAGGATCTAAACTTGTGTTCAGATAATTTTTTTTTTTTTTAAATACTTTGGTATCTTCTGGAAGTGATGTATTTCCGCTCCCCATGCACAGGATCTTCTGTGCATCATTGAGGAGGATACACGTAAGTAGGCAATGTGGCCAACATTCTTCAAACCCAGGCAATCCAACCAGCTGTTCAGCAGGGATGTTATTTATTGAGAACTGTCAATGTGTTCAACACATGGTGTCCTTTGCACTGACGAACTCACAGCCTGGCATTTATGGGGTTTCTCTGACACTTGTCAAACACTAGTGATGGGGCAAGCTTGATGAGGCAAATGTTTTTCTGTGAAAATTACTATAGAAGGGCATTGCAACAAGATGTTCTGTAAGGAAAGGAGAGACAAGAGACTAATTGGCAGAGAAGGAAACAGAGGCAGTTGCAAAGTGTAGAGGTTTCTTTTTGGCTGGTGGTTTTGGGAAGAGAACAGAGATTTCCTTCAGCGATAAATTAGATGCTTTGGGAGAAAGAAAGGGTGTTTGTTTCAGCAGTGATGAAACTGCTGCGTGTGAGAGAGAAACAGGCTCCCTCTTCTGCTAATTCAAGCTGCTTATTTTGTGACATAGTGGTTGGAGGTGCACAGGTTGCCCTGCAGTTTTAGTTGCTACTTTGCAATTGCTCTGAGGTGCCTTCAGCTCTGTCCTTTCCATCTCTGAAGGTGGGATAATGGTTCTCAGCAGCCCTCAGACAGATGCTGTTTGTAAGGATGAGATAATATCATCAGTGCATCACTTTGATCATGTATGATGCTGTAAGTGGTAAATGCCGCTCCATTGTACCAAACAGAAGAAATGCTCAGCCAAGAAGTCCCATTGGCCAGGGTCGTGCTAGGTCCCTGCAGCGCTGTGCTGCTATAAAGAGAAGACTGACGTTGTGGAATGCCAAAGAGACAAAAAGACAGAGGCATATCTTGCCAATCTTCTACCTATCTATTTGTCCCATCTTTTTTTCTCTTGACTTGTGTAAGCTCGTATTCATGAGTATCACAGGTATTTATTTTCCCCTACTGAAAAACAGAGCTTGTTGCCTGAACAGTGTGACTCTGGCCACGTTCCCTCCTATTCAGCACAATGCAATCTTGGCTCTTTACTAGTTAATATTTTCTGTCAACAACCTGCAAGAAAACATAAAATCAGTGCTGATAAAATTTGCAGATGTTGCAGAGTTCAGGGAGTGGTAAACAATGACCAAAACAGGACTCTCATTTGGGTGTTTTCAAAAATTGAGAACATGCAAACAGTATGCATTAGAATAATGCCAAATGTGAAGTCATACATATAGAAAGATGGGTGGCGGGTCATACATAAAGGATGGATGGTGGGGGAAGGGTCTTTCACCTGGAAGCTCAATGTGCAGGAGTAACTGCCTCTTGGAATAGACAAAGCATGTAAATGTGAGCTGCCAATGTAATGCTGTGGCCAAAGGTTTAGAGTCATCGTTGGCTGTGTAAACAAGGAAGCATGAATAGGATTGGGGAGGTTGTGTTATCCTTGTATTGACACTGGAGTAGCTGCTGCTGAAGTACTTCGTCCAGTTCTGCTGTCCACAGTTTAAGAAGGATGTTGGATGAAAGGGGATTTAGAGAAAAAACATTAACAATGACAATAATTACATGATTTTTAACAAGTCTTAAAGTATTTGACTCAAGAAGATTAAGAGGTGACTTGATCATCATGATCTTTAAGTATATGAGGAATATTAATCTGATAATTCGAGGTTGGAAGTCTAATAATAGACGATATAAGTAAATCCTAATGGATGCACGTGGAGACTAAGCAACTTCAGAACAGACAGAAAATGCAGTATTTTAGTCCTGAGAGTAGTCAATCATTGAAAAACCTTTCTCAGTAGAATGTTGGAATATGTGTCACCATAACTTTCAAATTAAAACTCAGTGTTTTTCCAAATTACAAGTTCTTTAAAGAGGAGTTAATTCAGTCCTCACCCATGTTGTGTCTGAGTGCCTCTAACATCAGATTATTCTGGGGTTTTCAGCTGTTACTGCAAAAATAATTGAAGCCAACAGTAAAGCACTAGGATGCTAATGTCAAATCCTTTAATTTTCCAGTATTTCTGTGGATTCTTCTTGACACTGGTAGGATATTTCTAATCACCATAATATTTCTAGCTCTTTGTAGGGTCTCCTGGGCATCACTATAGTTGAATTGTCAGGCTCAGTTTCATATGTTGTTAATCTTGTTTAGATTTTGTCACCTTTAAACAGAATGGTGTGCTGAGCAATAACTTGACTTTTTGCCTTCAAAAAAGTCCAGTGTGCTAGTCTGTAGATAAGCTGAAAAACAAGACTGAAATCTTTTCGTATTGAAGGTAGTAAGAGTTTTACTGTTGACTTCAATGAAGCCAAGAATTTACCTCCAGAAACTTCACAAACTTTGGGAAGCAAAATCAAGGTTTCCCTCTGGAAGCTGGAGCACTGACAATGTCAGGACTGTGAAGCTAACACAGCAGACATCCGTTGAAAATAAAGAAGTGAATGAGAAAGCAGAGAATAAACTTGGGGTGACTTTTACTTGTCATCTCCTTGCTGGGTGGTCTGTCTCACAGTCTCAGGGCAGAACAGCAGTCCAGAAGGCTGTGTAGGCTGTATGCTGAAATGACCTATTCCTGTGACTTTGTGTTGCAAACAGAAAATACAGACCAAAGACCTATCGAAAGTAATTAGTGTTCTGAGACAGGATTTCATTTCATTTGAGCCATCCCCAGCTGGAGACCGTTCCTCAAAATTCACATTTAAGCTAAGTGCTCAGAATGCCCCTGTCTGCTCCCTCAAACCCATGTGCGCATGTACGTATAGGCCTATGCACAGAGAAGGTAGTACGCGTACATGCTATTTTGTTAGTCTTCATTTCTTTGGTTCCAAATTTAACCAGAAGTGGAAGGGCTGAAATAACATAAGAAAGGCTGGACATACGATATTTCCTGCTGCTCAGCTAAACACAAGAATTGCCAAAAATCTTCCAAGGTAGCTTGTTTCTTTTACATTTTTCTCCCAGTTCTGCAGACTTGAGAAGGTCAATTACTTTTGAGAAGCATTTGACTTTGGCAACGCTTATGGAAAGCGAAGTAGAATTATGACCTTTTGGAGGTTTGCCCATCGCTGTCCTATCTTGTCCTTTAAGAACTAAAGGCTGAATTTTCAGCTACAGCCTTTGGTTTAATAGGTGTGAATTTGTTTCTATGCACTTCTAAGACACCGTGAGTATCTGTGTGAGAATTTTCTGTTAGATGCCTATTCATTTGTGCTCACAGATCTACTGATCACTGATATTTGTAGAGCAGAAATACAGGCTCAGGTATTTCCAGGAGGAAAATCATACCAAAACAAATGAAATTGGATTCAAACTGAGCAGAAGAATAGAGCTCTAAAATTATATACTTAGGTTAGTATGTGGTGACTACAGCCTATCTGGAATGCATGCTATAATAGTTATATCATGTTAGAGAAGCAGGTTTTTTCAGCAGGATGTTTCCTAGAAAGCAGAAATATCTCTGTGGTTTGTGTATGGGTTTGGAAGTTGTATGCAAGTATGGAGCGGGGAATTTGAGGCATGAAATAGTCATGATTAGAGAAGGCCCGGATCCCTTTCAAAAGTGACAGCAGAAAACAGGCACAATCAGCTCCGTTCTGCCTGCTGTTATTGCATGCTGTTCTGTGTATTGCATTGGAGACATTTCTTTCAAGGTTGGTAAATTCCTTGGTTTTTTCTATTAGTACAAGAAAGATGCAGTCATATGGGAAAGCCAGATGCAATGAGATATTTGAGTCTGGATAAGATCTAAGATATTTTTACAATAAGATATTTAATTCTCACAGAGGCAGAATTTGTGTGGTATAAATCGGTGTAAATGCACTGGAACTACTCAGTTTTGCACTCACAAAGTATCTGCCCAAGAATGTTCTCAAAATCCAATTAAATAACTAGAACTGTTTCATGTGGAAATGCCCCTCAATTACAAAACAAGTCTAAGCTATCATGATGTGATTTTTACAGTCTCCTTGCAGGGTGCCCTAGTTTGCATTCATGGAATTTTTTGTTTTTGTTTTGGTTTTGTAATTATGTGGATGTTGGCCATCTGTCTGATCCTGGAAAGGTTGTAAGGTTGTCCCTGCTCCCCAGGTCCTCTTCCCACTCCCTCATTGATCATAATGTTTGATTTAGGTGCCACTAGATTTCCTTCTTTGTTCTCTAGCCCTAACCTCCCCCCCACAAACACACATGCATTGTGCAATGGTGTAAAAGCTCTTCTCTCTGCAGCTGGGAGTAGTAACTGCTCAGCTGGTTCCAGTGCTGCCCTAAAGCTGCTGTAAAGGTCAGAGACAAGGGAATTCTAAAAAGCAAAACAAGCTGTGTTGTTGTCCCCCCTTCAGTCCTGGTTGTGTATTTTGATCAGCACCACAAGCAATTTCATGTGCAGACCTCCACTTCTCACTGCTCCACATTTCTGGCCATTGAGGGGGTTCCATAGGGCAGCATGTCGGGCGTTTTTCCAGCACAACTACAGGCTTGGCCGCTGCTGCATCTGATTGACTTGCAGTGCTTGTCAGGCACAAAGCACATTTTGAAAGGAAATGCCATATTGAACTCCCAGTGAGCTGATGGGTATTGTGCACGGTCATCTGATGGCACAGATGTGCCCCTAATAATCCTTCCAGGAGAACGTTTCCTCCTGGGATGCTCTGGCCATCTGATCTGCTCTGAGGTATGCTGACCTATCTTGACCCAGTTTATGATCAATTCTCTCTGCTGTTTTCTAAAAGGAGCCCAGAAATACCACTTTATCATTTAGATTGCCTGGAAGTTATGGTACTTACGTGTCTGTTCCTTCCATAGAAGATACTCTCTGTGTTTGCTCTCAAGCATTAACTCTTACAAAAGGGAGGAAAGCCACTCTGTGTTAGCATGCACAAGAGTAAATTTCTCTGTAGAGCTTTGATAGCTAATCAGTGTTTGGCTAATAGTGCAGGGAGGAGGAGGAGATGTGGAAGCAGAAGTAATGTGTGTTCCACCAAGTGTGTTGCTGGGTATGTTCATCTGTATGTAGAGTGACCCTTCTGCCGGTATGCCATTGTATTTATGTCCTTTTCCGTAGGTTTGTGTGTGCGTCCGGTTTTGTGCGTGTTGCGCATGCTTCTGTGAAAGATGAATGATTTTCTGCATGCCTCTTGATATGTATCTGTGTGTTTTGCAACACCTGCTTTTAAAGTGAGAATGGTGTTAATGCTGGATTTCTCTGAAGGTGAATACACTGCCTCAGCTACAATAGGATGGTTAATTCGTAACCTGGTTCTGCTGATCGGTGAGCATAGATAAGCTTGGAAGTTGAGAGATGCGTTAAGGTCCCTTTGAGCCAAACCAACAAACTTATTGAGGGCTTTCCATTCCCTATATTTGAAGGATATCTGGGTTTTCATAAACACCGAACTCTGCTTTATTATCAGTGGGCCACACCGGAGTGCCTAAAACTGGCAGCCACCAACCTGAATTCTTGTCTGAATCAAGCCTGATGCAAAGCTTCCCATATTTATGACATACGTCAGAGGTTCTCTGAAGGAATATGCTGATGGCTGCAGAGTTTATGACTTTAAGTTTAGTAGTATCCAAACAAAGCCTGCCTATACTACCTTAATACTGTTCCTATGTCTGCATATGTTATGATCATCTCTAATAATATGGACACATACTGATTTTCCAAGCTTCAACCAAAAATATTCAGTTGTTTCTGAGAACAAGGCAGAAGAAATAAATGGTTATGCAGATATTAGAAAATCCTTACCCTTGTTCTCTGGAATGTTCCCATCGTCCCAGACTTTATAGCAGGGACTGAAGTTTGACCCTCGCGAAGGATGTGCTTTTTGCTATCCATCTAAAAGCCCCCCCTAAACCTAGTTATTAGATCATAAACAGCCACAGTTTGTTAACCAAGTACCAGTCTCCACTGGTTCTGCAGCTTTATTGTGAAATGCTTAGGGAGATCTAGATAAGAGGCCAACCTTCCCACTAACACTTGTTTATGCTGATACTGTATACAAAGGAGCCCTTGCAAAAGCAATATCCAGTCCAAAGATGACCCTGTTAAAATACTGCAAGGACTGAAGCTCGCTCCTCTGTGCCATCTGGTTATGCAGTGTTGTGTGTTCACTTACACCTCAAAATCCTCACAATCTAATAATTTCTCACTAACCCCAGCCTACCAGATCTATTTGCAGTAAGCTCTTATATACTGTTAGCGGGTATATTCTCACAATAAGCTCAGTGAAGTGTCACTAATATGATTGTCCATGCCAGTGGCTGCTCTGTTGCAGCCTACATGATTTTGTTATCAGAAGGGAAGGATTTAGGTAATGTTCATAACTACCCAGCCACTACAAATTCATGTTTTGCTGTTTTAGCCGTTCTCAACTCCCTGTTTTCAGGCTTCAAGGTATCTCATTGAGCGTACGAATGACTGGGAATTTCAGAAACAGTACAGAATATATGCTTAATTTAATGCTAAATGGCAATGATATAAAGATTTTGATACTGAAAAGAGCCTTGGGCCATATTCTCCATGTTAAATAGGCATAGCTGTATTAGACTCTGTATTTCTACATGATGAAGATCTTGTCTTTCATGTCAAAACAAAAAGAACTCTGTCCTGTCTCAGATCTGAATCCTACTGCATAGCTTGTAAGTGATAATATCTGGTGCAAATTCAGCTAGATTGATAGCAGCAGCAAACATCCCCTTTTTGTTCGCTTAAGTAGTATGTTGCCACCTGAGCAAGTCTCAGGTGGTTTGCTTGAGCCACTCCTCGTCTCAGGGGGTGACCTCAGAAGGCCTCTTAGCTGTGTTGGAAATGGTGTAGACAGAGATGTTGCCTTAAGTACTCTGGACTTTGAATTATTTAACTATTGTGGAAGGAAGTGGGGGCTGGGGGAAGCATGGTGAAGGAAAGGAGAGATTATTTCTCCCCTTTGTAAAACTATATTGGGTTCAACGTCACACCATGAAATATCCAGTGCAGAACTCAAGAACTGCTCCAGTGGATCTTCGCTGACTTATCCAATTGCATGGAACATGGGGATACTTAACCCAAATCTGTCGGTTTTAATTATTTTCCTCTGGACAGATAAAAGCTTTCTATAGGTTCCTGTAGAATATTTGCTCTTTCAAGCGTTCCTCTGTGCTTTGATACTAAACGATTAAAGCATGCTAAAGAAAAAAACAGCCTCAACCTTTAGCTCCCTGTTCTTGGGCCCCCTGACTGCAGCTTTGATTGTTGACCTAAATTCCCCTTTCATAACTGAGTCCTGTCACCTCTGGTTGGAGTCTCCCAGCAAAACAGGCACGGCCAACTTTCAGAAGTGCAGGGCACTGTTTTCCGTTCTGCCTTGCACGGCTGTGACGGGCTCCACAGCACACCTGATGTGTTCAAAGTCAAACTGACCTCCTTCTTCTTCCCCTTCCCCCAGCCTCTCAGCTCCTGGAAAGGAAAGCATAACAAGTCTTTTTTTTTTTTTTCTTCTTCTTTTTTTTCTGCTTCCCATTGCTCAGCAAAGTGGGGAAACTTTTTCTGCATAAAGAATTAAATTCCTAGGTAATTCTATGGCTGGGCAGATTACCGGGAAGATTGCTGTTAGCAAGACGCAAGAAACAGCACTGAAGTGAGGGAGGGAGGCCTGGAGGCTGTTATTGATAATATTAAAGTGGATTACAGCAGCTTGCATGGGCTACTTCAGCCTCTCTTCTTTCAAACTCTGCCCACAGAGTGCTACTTACGACTCTAGCAGCCACAGCCTCTAGCTGTGAGTTCCCGTTTCTCTGTGGCTGCTGCCGATAAACATCTGCTCCAATCTCAGCACCGTGAGCTTGGTTACAGCAATGCCTTGTGTCCTCACCCCGGACTTTCTTCCAGAAGTTCAGCAGCTGATGCTACATGCTGTGCTCGTGCTGCCAAATCCTGTCCACTGCACCAGGGCCCACGCAAGGATGTGGCTCTATTTAAGTCCCCAGCGAAGTCCTGAAAACAAACTGGGATGTAAGTCAGACACTGGCCTTTGTTAGGGCCTCCTGGAAGAGGTCAGATGGACAGCTGTATACTGGAGCGGTTGTGGGTCAGTAGCCAGAGAACTGAGATTTAATTGGTAAAAAAATGGGAGAGATTGTATTTCTGATTTTCCATGTTTGGCTTTTGGCTTTCGGCCTTTGGAGTTTAATTTCCTAGCTTTCCCTGCTCTTTTGATGCCTAGGAATTTACTTTTCCTATAAGGGACAAGCACCATGGGACTGGAAGGAGCCTCGTGGGCCATCAAAGTCTGTCTCTGGCCAAGCATGCAGGAACATGGCATCTTACTCTGTTCATGCACTTGTCTGGAGTTGTCTGAAAAGTGACTCACTCCTTTGTGGGGAAGGAAGGTTACCAATGCCTCTTACTGGAAAGCTGAACTAGTACCTCTTCTTTTTTTTAATAAAAGATAAAATTCTGTTTTAATCCCTTGGGTTTCAGGAACAGAAGCTTTACAGGGGAAAAATCATTCAGACTAAGGAGTTAGAAGGGCTGTCAGTATTCTTCTCAGCTGTAGCTCCATCCCTTTCTAGCAACTCAGGGCAAGCAGAAGTGAGGAAAACTGTTTGCTGCTGTATGAAACTTGTACATATTTTTTTAATCTAATTGCTGTGGGGAAAACAAACATCAGTTTTATTTCGCACCATTTCTTGGCTCAGAAACTCCAGGCATATTCGCCAAATTGTGGTTTTGCAGTCATTGGCTTGAGTCTCATTTACCATGAGGCCTCTTTACACCACTCTTGGTTTGTAAAGGGATATTAAGTAGCTAAAAATGTCCTTTACCACATTATTGTAAAGAATTCTCAGTGTAAATGAGAATCTAAACTCTGTATGTTTTTCATGTAAATGTTGGTTGTGGTCACAGCTGAATTTTGAAATTCAGAGTGTCAACCATTGTAAGGGGTGATTTTGCTCAAAACCAGCCTTGTTTGGGGTAAAAGAGGCCTCTTGTTTAAAATGTTCTTAATTATGTCTGAGAAATAACTCATGGCTATGGAACCTTTTACTGAATTGAAATAAATTGTGAAAACATCAAATTATTCAGTTTTCAGAAGTTCTGGCAATTATTTCACATGTCCCTCTTCCAATGACTTTGCCCTTATTAGTTGTCATAGAAGAAGTAATAAATTCTTTTATTATGACATCCAAAGTCCCAGCTGAAATTAGTTTCATTGTGCTGGGGACAAAACGGAAAAGTGACACTCCCTTAGCCGGAGGATTCTTAGTCTAAAGCCAAAAGTAAGTGAAGGATTGGGAAAGTAGGTACAGCATACAGGCAAAAGGAGGTCATAAAGAACTGGTACGACTTTGCAAGTTATGGGGAGTGTGGGTTTCTTATCCCTTTTGTTACTCTTTTTCCTTTCTGTTAAGAATAAAACAAGTCTTGCTGCAGAAGGGATTGTGTTCAGTCCATCTTTTCATCAAGAGTTGGATGTCTGTAATAGTAAAAGTTTGAGAAAAGAATACTGTACGTGGCATATGGATTCAGTAATGACCTTTGCCCTAAACTAGAAAATGTAAGGAACCGGAATAGTAGACTGTTTTAGTTCAGCAGCTTTCATACTGGCATGTTCAGTGGTGTCCCTATTGTCGCTGTTTTTTTTCTTTTTCTGCCCTCCTTTGGCTCCCTGTAAATCTTGAATTGATGGCAGCTGTTTGAGCCAAACTCAAGACACGTTGCATCACATCAGGGTTTAAATGCTCAAAGGCAAGGGAGGATTGCTACTATTCTGTAGTATTCCTCCAGCAGCTCCATCTGTTCAGCTGAGGTCAATCACTAGTATCATGCAGCACTTCAGAGAGAGAGGAAGATGTTCTTTAATGCTGGCTGGGAAACTGAATTTCCATTCCACAATAATTTATTCATTCTTTGGGGGAATATTTCCAGCCCTGGTCAAAACAAAAAGCCAAAAACCTTGACCCTTAAAGACTGTGTGGTGGACTTCCCCAGAGTTGGAGACCCCAGAAGCCTGTTCCAGGACTTTCAGCCGTCTGTCCAACAGCAGGGATCTTGGATGCCTTAAGAAACAGGTGGAGCAGCTATTGTGTGTGCAGCTGCCCTGTGGTCTGCAGGCCTGGAGAATTCGGTTGCTGGGTGGCAAACGTGGCAGGAGATGTTGGGGAGCATGTCTGGGATGGGTTAACCTTCTGTGCTTGCAGTCAAAACAGCCGAGGGGGTCCCTGGGCTTCCCCTGGCCGTGTTGAAGACCTGCAGCTTCTCAGTGAGATTTGTTGGGACCAGCCTATTTCTGCATCGCTTTTTCTGCTCTCACCATGTTGGCATTTCTTGGCAGGCAAAAACTCTCTTGCAAAATGTCTGACCAGCTCTAATAGTCTTATTACAATAAGTTGAGATTTTTATAACTTATTTTTTTATGACTTGTTTGGAAGAGGGACTTGTCTTGCCAGCTGTCTTCTCATTCATTGCAGTATTATCCACCCACTATCATTGGACAATACCTTCATTTGAGATTCATAAAAATGCAGGCGTTTATGGGCTTTCGTACATCTGAAAATGAATGCTTTGTGAAAGTATTTATTCCATATAGAAAAATAAAAAAACACTTAAAAAACAGATGCCAGAGGGTCATTGGTAGCTTTGGCTTTCATATCATGAATTTCTCGGGTAGATACCCATCCCAGCAAATGTAATTTTTTTTAGCATATTTGTTTTTTCCTTCCCTGGTTCTTCTTCTCTCCTTTCTTGTGATCAGAAGTAGCAGTATAAACTAGAAGCTGGTCTCAAAAAGGTTTTGAACTGAGTGCGCCCTACAGATGAATAAACACATTACCTTCCGAACCCTGGGATCTCTCTTCCAAAGGAAACAGGAAAAGGGGGAGCTCAGAGTCCCTAGCAAAATACCAGTGTGCAGAAAAAAGGCCTGTTTAAATTTTTTTAACTTTCCCATTAGAAGACTTTTTTTTACAGGGGGAGGAGGAGGAGAGGGGAAGGGTGTGAGGAGAGGGGGAAAGGTGGGTGCTGGGAGAGGGGAGGAAAAATACAGTGAATGCTCCTGTAACCTTTGCTCTGTTGATACTAGACAAGACCACACTGTTAATGAGTGATTGTTAACAGATGGCTGTTGAGCAACTTAGAAGCAGAAGATGTTATTTGGTTGTAGTGCTGGGAGGGTTAGGGTGCAGGGGTGAGGTAAGGGGATATTTAGTCTTTTCATGAGGACTGAACTGTCAGAGATTTATGATTTTTGTTTAGGCTTTTGGAAGTGGAGGCTTGGGGAAGGATTGTTTCCGATGTGCTGATAGTAGAAAGGCCACTTGGTGCTGAAGGCTCTAACGATTATTTTTTCAGTTGAGGGGTGTCCCTGCAGCCCCTGGCCTTTCAGAACTGAAAGATGGAAATGTATGTATTTAACTTGCCAAACCCCATGTCCCAAACTGAGAAGGAGTGGGCTCTTCCCACTGCCTGGAGCTGTCTGAAGACTGGTTGAGACAGCTTTAGATGTGGATCCACACTTTGTCTATGAGAGAAATTATTAGCATATATTCCCTGTGGTGCACCAAATTGTTAGTAAGTGTGTGTGTGAGGGGGCAGGAATCTTTCTGAATGTGTGTGTCCATCCGTACATGTTTCTTGCCCTTTGCTGCTGTGGTATATACTCTGCTCAACACATCCAGCATACCACTGTATGCCATTTCCGTACTAGTTTTTATTGGGTATGAATTTGAAGGTAGCCTGAACACATCCCGTTCACTCTCTGTAGGATTTGGGTGCTTGAACCTATTGAGATTATTGCAGCTGCTCAGTGTTTCTCAAACTGTGCAGTACTTAAATTTTATACTTATTTCTCCTCTGGACCTTATTAGATACAGGGTTCAGGAGTATGAGGTATGAGATCAACAAGGACTGCTTTTCAAGAGTGTTCTTATTTTCAACCAATGATGTATGACTTGAGTGCAGGTAAGAACCAAATGCACAGTACAGCGTTTTGCTGATAGGAATTTGCAAAAGAGTTTTAGTCTTTGGTCAGGAAAGGGGAATCCCATTTGTACATGCCACTGGCAAATCTTGACCTTTAATAGCAAGTCTTAACGTGACCTCCCACAATCATGCACTAGATGATTTAATGTCTTTCTTGTACACTAACTTTCTAACATATGTAGGTGAGTGTGTGTATATACATAGAAAGAGATATATTTATACAATTTCAAGACTAATTTCTTTATTCTGTCATCCTTATTTATTCATATTTCTTTTTTGGGGGCACATAGGACTATATGACAAATGTTCTTACACGTCCCGTGACCGAGGATGGGTCCTGGGGATTAACACCGTCAGTGACCAGGGGAATAGAGACCCCCGCTATTTCTTCTCTCTGAAGACGGACCGTGCTCGCAAAGTAACCACCATTGCAGCACATCGCAGCTACCTCCCCAACCAGTGGGTGCATCTGGCTGCCACGTATGATGGGCACCTGATGAAACTCTATGTGAATGGTGCCCAGGTGGCCACAAGTGGAGAGCAAGTGGGCAGCATCTTCAGTCTTCTGACCTTGAAGTGCAAGGTGCTCATGGTTGGAGGAAATGCCCTGAACCAGAACTATCGGGGTTACGTAGAGCACTTCAGCCTCTGGAGAACAGCCCGGTCTCAGAAGGAGATCTTGTTGGACATGGGCCAGGCAATTCACAGACAAGATACGCCTCTACCTCAGCTAGTTCTTCAAGACAGTTTACTGAATGTGAAAAACACCTGGTCTCCCATGAAGGATGGCAGCAGTCCTCAGAGCAAGTTCAGCTATCATCATGGCTATTTGCTGGATACCAGCCTAGACCCTCCTCTCTGTGGACAGACAGTCTGTGACAACACAGACGTAATCGCCAGCTACAACAAGCTCCCCAGCTTCCGCCGCAACAAAATCGTTCGTTACCGTGTGGTAAATCTCTATGATGACAAGCACCAGAACCCCACCGTCAGCCGGCAGCAGATTGAGTTCCAGCATCAGCATTTAAATGAGGCTTTCAGCCGCTACAACATCACCTGGGAGCTGGAGGTGCTGGAGGTGAAGAACTCTTCCCTTCGCCACCGACTCATCTTGGCCAACTGTGATATCAGCAAGATTGGGGACGAGAACTGTGATCCTGAGTGCAACCACACCTTGACTGGGTACGATGGCGGAGACTGTCGACATGTACGCCACACGCTCTTCAACAAGAAGAAGCAGAATGGTGTGTGTGACATGGATTGTAATTATGAGAGGTACAACTTTGATGGTGGGGAATGCTGTAACCCAGAGATAACAGAAGTCACCAAGACGTGCTTTGACCCATATTCTCCTTACAGGTAGGCAATTGCTTAAACAAGCTTTTTATGATCATATTAATGAATATCTGTCTAGGTATTGATCAGCCTGCTGGCTGTTGAACCCTTGTGCTGTTGCCATTACGGGCTTTGGAGTTTGTAATTAATTTATTTTTTTCTTAGTATTTGGTTCACATTGCAGTTATCCAAATGCAATCTCAGTAATGGTCTCAACAGCGTCTTACCATTGAACTGGTTTTCTCCATCTAGGTTAAAGAAAGGTAGTGCTAAAGACCAAAGCAGCCAACTTTGGGAGACCCATTAGTTGTTGGTTATGAACAGTATATTGTAGCATTGCACAGGTTATTTTAACTACAGACTCTTAGGAGTGGGGATTGGGTGTCGTAGAAAGCTCACATGTATTTGGAGAGGGAAAAGCCCCTCAGGCATGGAACGGAACATAAATACTCTTAGGTAGACTTTAATTCTGTAGGACTTCTTTGAAGGTAGGTAGGTTATTCTGTTTTCTTAATGCTATGAGTACAGCTTTCTGTAAGCACTGCTGTGGAGGTGCAGCTGAGTCTGTGGGTTATGAGGAGGGAGGCGAGTACCAGGTTCCTGGCAGTGCTGTTGTACACATTGGATGGGTAATTGAACTTTTCTGCACCCCTTTTTATATATATGAAAATGGGAGTAATGCCACTTCATTGCATATGGCAGGGCAACTTTTGTTTGGTGGATGTAAGTTTATAAAATCCTAAGGTCCTCAGCTAAAGGCTTCCTTATGTTGTAGGTTGAAGAGGGGCATGCTTGAATAACGTGCATCAGTTGAGTACCACATAGTTACAATTACTCCAACTTGCTTTTGGTCAACTTCAGATGTGTTCCCTGTGAATGAGTTAGAAGTATAAACACACAGAAGATGAAGGTTAAAGCTGAAATTCTGTTGTCTGTATCCCATGTTACAGGTTTTTAGGGTAATTCATGAAATCATGGGAGAAAACCTCTAGATGGTCAGAACACCCTGTGTTGTCAACACTAAAGTTCAGGCTAAGAAGGAAAGTATGAGCTATTCTGGAGTCCTTTCCATTATAGCAATTCAGGCTATATTTGTAACTTCCCTAGTAGAGAGAAGTTTTTAAATAACATTATCAGCTCTACTGGAGCTTTAAATACACATAATGAAGCTGCAAAGAAATGCTTCCTTTCCAGTTTGTTTTTGTTTTGTTTTTTTTTTAAACTCCAGTGAGGTGGTTTTTTAAAAAATCCTTATAGCTCAGCTTGACTTCAGTCAGTTACCAGTGAACAAAGCTCAAATGAGGAAATACTTTAAATACTAATGATTGAAAATATCGAAGGGAAAAATACTAGTCTTTTAATACTGTTCCATTGGAGAGGAACATAACTAAGGAAATATCATCAAAGGCATAATGCAAATTGGATTGTTTTAACACCGTAGTTCTGAGAACTCGAGGTGTTAGTTATAACAGCTACGACAATTTTTAGAAAAATACATTATTTTTAATCTGATAGTACCCTTTTATCACTTGTTCTGTGACCAGCATAATACCCATACAAAATGAAACAAGAAAAGCCTTGTAAATTTTAGTTGACAGATTTAAGACTGTGCTTTAATGTTATTCTGACGTGCAGAGATGTTTCTATTTCAAATGAAGACTTTTTGCTGCACAGATTGTACTTGCACAAGCCCGAGCAAGAAATTTATTTCCAAAATCTGAAGTTACCTTAACACAGCATAGTTGCTTTTCGTACGCAGTTGTATGTTCCTTTTGAAGACAACTACCTTGCTGAACTTGTCTGGAAGATTTGCATTTCATGGTATTGAGCTCACAGAACTTCTACGTGTTCATTTTGGCTTGAGAAGCACTGACACACTGAAGTCAGTGGGGGAGGCCTGAAGGTCCTCTTCCACAGTGTAGAGCCTGGGAAAATCCATAGATCCTCCAAAGATTTTCTTCTGCAACAGTTAGATTTCATTTATTTGTCTTTGCAGAGACATTGCAACGCAGCATTGATCATTGGCAATGAAACCAAGAAGGGCAGTGGAAGATATTCCATCTCTCTGGAGCCTTTATTTGGTGGCTGCTGTGCTTAGGCTGAGCTCATACCCACCACTATGATGGGTGTTTGCACTCAGTATGGCAAAATAGAGCAATTAGGTCTGTGGACTTATCAATGAGGTTTGTAAGGCTGAACACTGCTTTGAATATTTAGGCTAACAAATACAGGTTTAGGGCAGTGGCTTTGGCAGCAAAGCCTTCATTGACTAAAAGGGTGAAGATTCAAACCCTATGTTTGGCTTTGGTATTGCCCTCAGCATCATCCCCTGAGAGAGATTTCCATGCCAATTAGTGACTCAGTCAAAATTTGTGACTCAGTTGGCACCATCTGGGCCCATTTTGCATCACCAGCCCCTCTTGTCATCACTTTCATTGGCAAAGACTCCTCAGTCCCCTCTAGTGCAGGCCTTGCACCACATCAATGAAGACAACTCCACAGCCACTGAGAGCTCACATCTAATTCCAGGTATTTCCTCTGCCAAAGTTCAGTCTAACAATAGCAGAAGAAAGGGAAAAGAGCCTTCAGTCTGGTGAGGAAAGGGGGACAAAAAGATGAGATGGTACCAATAAAAAGTTCCTGAGCTTTGTGCCGTAAGGGCTCTTCACAGCCTTCCTTGGTATTGGGGGGGGGCCTTCAGACGCTACTGGGTTTTGTTCCTTCTACATCCTTAGTGTCAGCGGTTGCAGCCAGCTGTTCACCATGCAGAGTTTATTCCTGAAATACTTTTGTCCTTTGGAACCAACCAAAAAGTGCTAATGCTTGATTAATGCTGTTACAAACAGGAACCCTCTTCAGTGCTTCCTCATCCCCAAAAGAAGATGTATCTGTTTCCAGTCACTTTTCTTCTTCTGATTGTCTCAGTCCCAGTCCATCAAGCCTCCACCCTGGGACAAAGTTGCTATGAGTCATGCTGCAAAAAACACTGTGGATGCTTCTTGACTAAGTGCAATCACAGATGTGATATCACTGGAACAATTTCAAGACACCTCCGATCTGCATTATACATTTCTTGTGATCCTTTTGGCACCTTGGACAAAGTGATCGGGTACTTTAATGGTGTCCTTCAGTCACTGTTGTGATGCAACTATGGTGACTAGAGAGCTGATCCCAGCAGCAGAGCTGGGTTTTTTTTGTTGTTGTTTCCAACCTCTTTTTCTGGCACCTCTCCAAATATATTTTTTTCCAGACAGCTGAGATTCTGTGCCGCAGTCAGGTAGTGGGGATGTTGGTGCATAGAGATTTAAGTACAGTGACATATCTGTAAAGAAGTTTGCCAGAGGGACAGTTCAGAGCGACAGCACTGATGGATGAGGACTCCGCTTTCAGAGCTGCTCAGCAGAAAAGCTGTAAACATTGTGGTACCAACTAGATCATCTCTCCTTGTTTTTAATAGCCTATGGGGAAAAAACAAAGGACTGGTTATCATTAGCCACACAGCAGGCTTTATCCAAGAATATCTGCCTCGCTTCTTTTTACTAATTTCATGAGAGTGGGACAAAATGTATTTAGTCCCAGCACGAGATTTGCAAATATTGTTCAGCTTTTCTTTATTTCTGCAATTCTGGGAAATTAGAACATGCTAAGATTGTACAGTCTGGCCCAATACAAAGGGAAAGAGCAAGGATAAACATGCTTGCCAGAAAGACACATTCCTTGTGTTATTTGGGATATTACTGGTTACAAAATAGGGAAGACTTTGAGCTCATGACACCTACCATGGCTCCTTTTCAAAAAACTTGAAACAAACAGCAAGGGATCATAGGAAATCGTGCCCTGTAAGTGCCATTTGATGTGGCAAATTCTTGCACCATACTATGGTTAATTGAGCTGTTCCTTTTATGTAATATTGGGCTTGCACATCAGGCTTCACCACAGGATCGCATGGACAGATAAGAAAGCATTCCCCTTGATGCCTTCTTAGGAAAACGCTGATGAAATTCCTGAAACAGTAAAAGCTACTGGAGTCTCTTCAAACTCCCTCAAATCTACTGAATACTTGCTGGAAATCCCCTCAGAATAACTGACCCTGGGGACGGGCCTTCTCAACATCCACATGTGTGCCCTGAAGGCTGCCGCAGCCCTTCTGCTTTGCCTAAACAAGGGGCAGGGATGAGCTGTACAAGCTCTGGAGTCTATTTGCAGCACCTACCTGCAGACTCAGGGTGACACTGAACCAAAGAGCTGGAGTCCAGTGCCCTGCTGATCCCACCCTTTTCTGTGGCCTTTTCCAACACTTGCATCGTGCAGTTCAGCAAAGCTTAGCGTTGCGTCACGTCAGCTCGCTCAAGACTAAGGGCATCGGCACGTTCCAGGCATATGTAAATTAGACTCTGAATACATGTTTGAACAACTTGCAGAGATTTCCATGGTGGTTTTGAACAGCAATGGATATGGCAGAGCCTTGTCTGAAGAACACACCGTGCTATGCCATGTGGACCGCAGCAGTAGCATTAGAAGAAGGAGGTGGCTGGCTAATCCACAGCCTAGGTCAACCTTGTACAGATAACTGAGCTGTGGCTGCACTTCAGGGCTCCTCCATGGAGTTTCTGATCAGATCAGCTTCCTATCTCTTTTTCCTTCTCTCCCACTGGAAATCTTTTCATGAGGCTTCTTTGCAAAATATGGGCAACTTACGCTGGAGGAGGGAGGCATACTTAATGCCCTTTTCTAGGAGCTAGAAGAGTTCTAAGAACTATTCCTTGATTCCCAATAAAGGACTAATTTCTACATAATCCTAAACGCTAAAAAGAACAGAAGAAATTCATCAAAGCTCTTCAATTCAGGAAGCTTGAGAACTTAATCCCCTGCCTCCAAGAGACCATTGTGCAGCTTTTGACATCAAGGATTCCTGCATTCACACAGGTGTCAGACAGACATATAGCAAATACCTGAGTTTTTGTCTAGGGATTCAATGTTAAATGTCCAGTTCTTTAATTACCAGCCCCAGGGCTGTTTAGAAGGTGGAGAGGTAATACTCTCAAGGACAGTTGAGTTGCTGTATCTTCATAGTTGTCACCCAAAAGCCAAGTCCCAACAGGAAATCCTCTGTTCTCTCTGTTTATTCTGTCCTCTATTCCAGATGTCAGGGATGTTAATCAGCTGGGAGGAGTTGCATCTGTTCCTGTGCTAGCAACTGACATTTATAAGTCTAGTGTTGAATTCTGATACAGACAGGACTTCAGTACTAAAGAAACTATTTCTACGTGTACGATTGCACACCCTAGAAACAGTAGGAGTCTGCTTGATTTAGCTTGACCCACAGTCATCTTTTCCAACAGTTTTTTTGAAGAAACATTTTTTCCCCAGCACTCATAGGACTCATGGTTTCTTTCGTGGACGTTATCCATTATGTAAAAAGATCACTGTCTGGTCAAACTGCATGATGCTTGGAATGAAGACAGCCTATAAAATCTGTGGACTAAACTATCAGAGATCATTAAGAATCCTTATGGGAGACAATAGATTAAAGTATTATTATACTCTCCAGTGCTAATGCAGACCCATTTGGCTCTGGCTCTGGAACGCCACATGGAAGATTTGCAAGCGCAGAGTCTGCAGATTTAGCAAGGACTGAATTTGCCCCTCACTGCTCTGCAGCACTGCATCCTCCAGGGCCAGTTGCCCTGCGGATGCTCTCCAGCAACCCCTTACCAGCCTCTGTTTAAGCAAACAAGGTGGAGCTCATCCTTTCCTGTGTTCTGAAAAGTAGCAATGTATATAAGCTGTTTTATTCTCTTTGCTGATCAATTCACGTTATACTGTCTCACAGACTGACCCACAGTTTGATCACATCCAACATGCCTCTTTCAAGTTCTGTGGAGCTTTACATTAATCTGTTTTTCTCCCAAATCTATTTGTGTACAACCTCTCTTCAGTAGTGGGTGTGAGGTGCCCTTTGTGTTTTTAATTAGTGGCAACTGAAACCTTCTGTAAATTCAGGAGGTTGCACCTTGCACACAGGGAAAGATGCAAAGCACAGGCTATTTCTGTGGCAAGCTTAACCAGGTGCAATACTTACATTTGCAATTCCCGTTCTATCCTTCAGACTTTTCTGGTAGGAATTTAAGTCCAATTCTTGCAAGCAATAGCTGCCCCTTGGGGAAATACAGAGCAGCCACCTCCACCGTGCTCCATTTACAGCATCCATGAACACGATGCGTTTGACTTTGCCTCTCATGTGGATTGCTGGACTTGGGCAAACAGTACTTCAGTTGAGGGTTTTTTTTCCTAACGATCCCTTCACTATTGCTGCCAGTGGAAATGTACAGAAATCTTTCAGAAGAGACAATGCTGGCTTGTGCTACGTCCTGGGGGAGTTTGCTCTGTGCAGCCACACTTCAAACCCTCGGCATTACTGGTGCCTTCTCATAGTGGGTTCGCAGGGTTCAGGAGAAGGGGTGAGAAGGATAAGGTGAATTTTCTTTATATAGTCTCAGCTGAAAATGTCGATGTGAGCACAGGCATGAATACGGGCCTAGCAGCTCTGCCTTTGCCCAATATCTGTGAACTTAATGCTGGGGGAGAAAGCCAACCCAAAAGTGTGATTACTCAGAAAATAGTTGTTTCTATAAGTAGTTTATATTTTGGGGTAGAAAAATACCTTCGTGCCTGCAGCCTCAGTAGATGTGATGGAAAGACTGTGAAAAGAGATGCAAGTTCTGAACAGAAGAAACAGATAATAGATAGATAATGATGTTCTTGATGTAGCTGGGAGAGCTGAAGCTTACAAGTAAGGCAGGTTTCAGCAGCAGGGCCAATGTCTTTTCTTAAGCCAATTAGTAGTGTTAGGGAAAAAAGATAATAATAATACAAAGAAGGGTTTATGAGCTTGAAAAGTTGTCCTTTTTTCCCCCAAATTAATCAGTTGATCCAGTAAAAAAAGTAATTAAGATTTCTCCCAAGAAATCTTTGCTTGTGATTTTTTTGTAGTCTTTCTCGTTTTAGTTTGTTGGCCTATTGGAGAATTTCAGAGGTATGAGGACTGTATGTCAGGGGATTTGGGTTTGTATGTATGTTTAAATTTGATAGTTGGAACAGAGTGAGGAGGGGATTAACTAAATGGAAAGGTGATGGAAAAGAGGGAGGTCTTGGAAAAAACTGAAGGAGAAAGGATGTAGAGGTAGATCTGTAGGCAACAGCATGAAGCACAGTATGTGTCTATTGGCCCTTGTTTGAACTTCTTTGGCACCAGTTCCTGATGTTTTAAGTCCCTGTCTGCCTCCTCCCTATTCTGTCTTCCTTCTTTTCCCAAGGCAGGTCATCCCTTCAGTATAGGCTCTCTCCTCTGCCCAGTTTGGGGCTAGTGGAAACCCAAGAAGTGGATGTCTCGGTTTATCTTCTCGTAACTGCACTGAGAGGAATTAATTGTCCCTCCAACACCCCAGGATCAGGACAGTGTGAAGCTGTTCCGTCGCTTCTGCACCTGTCCACCACTAAGATATGCTTGTGCAGAGTGGTTGGCGAGGCCAATTTCAAAGTACGTGTGATGTCTTCTCCCTTAGCTACATGTCAAGACACCCACTGAAATAGTCATACAATCCTAAAACTTGCTCTGTGTGCATTTTTGAGAAGGATGAAGAGCATAGGTGATCAGAGGGGCTACAGAGAGTTGCTGGTAATAATTTCCTTAGAGCTATCAGGAAATGCAATGATGCAGAGCCTCACAACAGATCTTTTAGGATTACTGAGATACACTGGAAGCACTTCAGTATTTGTGGCGTGTTCATAAAAGCTGTGTTGTAAAAAGGTGTGATGCTGATAGCCATAGTCCTTTTTCATCCATTAGAGCCAGATGCATTGAGAAGTAAGATGGATATATCCCCACCTCACAACATGGCAGAGTGTTTAGACCAGGAATACAAACCACTACTGTCAAAAGCAATTCTGTGTTTGCTTGATTGCAGCCCTGGTTGAAGTGGAGTTACAGGACCCACATACAGTGGAGGAAGATTAGGAGCATGTGCTCTGCTGGGGTCAATGAAATCCTGTCCTTCAGTTTTGTTCTGAGTAGATTTTCAATTTTGAGTTTCTCAGGGTAACTCAACTGAAACTACCTAGTTTGCACATAATTTCAGCACTCCAAATTAACATAAATTTGCAAGAAATTGTTTTCAGGTTCATTAATAATGGATGGGTGGCTACACCTTCAGAGTGCTTGTTCTCAGCTTCCAAAAGCGTCAGGGTGAGCTATGCAGAGGAAAATTCTTGGAGTACTTAAATGTTTGGGGTATGAAACTCTAATAAACCTCCAAAAAGCCAGGAAATTTGGAGTGAAGGCTGAAACTCCATACCTAGTGCACCCTACTGGGTCTTTGTATTTCAGAACACGTTATGTTTGTTTGCTGAAATATCTCCAGTATGGAGCTTTTTAGGGTGGAGTTTCACCTTTAACTCTAAATTTCCTGGCATGTGTGAGTTTGAAGTACACGCTTAACTTTTCCCCAGTGCTGTTTTTCATTTTTAATTTCCTTTTTCTTTTAAAGGAGGAACCCTGCTAGAGGGACCCCTGCTAAAAAGGGACCCCACTGAAACCAAGATTAGAGTTTTTGGCCTAATTTGATCTTTCTGAAATTCTTCAGGAGAACTAGGTTCAGCAAACTTTTCCTACCGTTGTTTTAAAGACTCTTGTGGCCAATCCACCCCAGTGAAAAAGATCGATAAAATCTGCACCCTGCAGACCAATTATTTTAGAAGGTACCCAGATGTTTGAGTAGTATATAACAAACCTTGGAAACACAGAACATCTCATGTAAATTCTAGTTAAAGATCTGGTCATGGCCATTGATATGTGCGAGCTGTGTGTTGTGAAATGTATTATTTCCATTAATTCAATAATTGCAGAAGCAGCCCATGTTTGCTGTTGACACTTGTTGGGTTACATCAGTGATGGTAAAATAGTGGAAACAGCAGTGGTTTGGAATGACAGCAGTGGCAATTACCTGCAATGCTTTTAAAAATAATTTTGGCCCTAGACGTTGAAAAGATGTGTCATCACCGATTTGTGTGAGGGTAGCTTCAGCAGGGTTGAATTACAAGGCTTTGGAGAATAAAATTCTTTCTGCTGCCTCAAAATGCATCTTTTGAGCTATACTGCCAATAGATAATATGGAATAAATTTGCTTCTCATGTTATATCCTTGTCATGTCAATAAATTGAGGACTTCAGTGAGAAGCTATGCTAGTTAGTTTCCCTAGCACAAGGCTCTGTTGGTTTTTCAAATCATTCCCATCAGCTTTGCAAGGAGAATTTGTCTTAGTGAAATGTCCCTAGGGAAATTTGAAAAGTGCTGAAGTTATGTGGCATTGGCTTTGTAAGTGCCTGCAGCCTCAGACCAGGTGTGCTGTAAGTGCTGAGAGCCCGAGCCTGGTTTCCAGAGGACTTGAGGCTCCCGTACTGTTTCCCTGCCAACCCTTGCGATGGCTGTGGCATTGTGCACTTTGCATGGAAGTCCCTGAAACTCAGCAATTCTTGAGGATTTTCAAGAACTTCAGTTCCTGCTAATGAAAATTCAAAGTGAAATCCAGGGAGGATTCCTGCTGCCTGGAGCCAAGTACTTTGTCACCGACCAGCCCCTCTGCAATGGGACCGGTACCCTGCAATGCTGAGAGGATCCTGTACCCTCTGCTAAGCTGAGTATTTCACATTGTAACACAGAAAAGCACTTTGTCACTTGACTGGGAGACAATATTCTTCTACTTTCACCCTTTCCATTATGGCCCCATCAACATCCTTGTGTTGTATTTCCAGCCTTGACTTTGTAATACAGATCACAGCTGGTTGGTTTGAATTTCCCCTGAGTTACCCAGGATGCTGCTGAAAGCACAGGAAGAGCAGAAATGCTTTAATCAGTTAAATCAGTCAAACAAAAAAAAGTAGACTAGACCTTAAAATTTACCCCGTGACCTTTGATACTTGCTGCGATGACGTATTTGTCCTATTTCTTTAAGTGCAAGATTTTATTGGGACTTGGCAGAAAGGTGGAGCAAGGAAGACACGGGGGGGGAGGGTGTGCTGAGTTAAAAAAGGAAAAAGAAAATGTCAGTGAGAAAATGGAAATACCCTGATGTTTCTCCAGCCTAGTGCTGGAGTTGGCCTCTCTTTCCCTCTGTTGCAGGGAAGGGGCTCCTTTTCCATTAGCTTGACTATGGCCTTATTTAATCAGTTTGCTCTGACATGGAGCCAAGAAAGGGCTTTGCCGTGTGATGCCGGATCCTGTGTGCGTTCAAGCATCCACAGCTGTTCCCTAGCAAGGGTTGGCTTTTGACTACTGAGGTATTTTTTTATAGCCACAGAGGGCAACTATTAATAGATGAGATTTACCAAAACACAGGGCTACGCAGCGTGGTGTGGAGGGGAAGAGGGAAACCTGTGTGATTTATGCCAGGAAAATTCCATGTCAAAATTATACTGAAAGACACAGTAAAAATGAATATGCCAAGAAGGGGATTTAATCTGTTACTCGGGCCATGCCAGCATTTCTCCTCCGTTAAGGATCTGCCCCATCACATGAAGTATGTTGCCGAATTATTTCTTCAGCATTAAACAGCACAAATTAGACAAAGGATAAAGATAAGACACATAGGCACAAAATACCAGCTTTTCTGAGATGTGATTAGGCTGTGAAAGAAAGACCGAAAGGAAGCAGAGGCATTCCTGGTCCTGAAGATATTTCAGTTTGATCAGACATGGGATTAGGGGTAAAATGTGAAGAATTCCACATTGTGTGGTAAGAACGAGCTGATCAGGAGTTTGCCTTTTTGTTTATTGATTCAATTCTAATTTCTGTGATACGATGTAATGTGGCTTGTGCCTTTGTCAGACTCGCAAATTATGTTTGTGTATTGAAGATGACAGGTTAGGGAGCATTGAGCAGAAAGGAACGAGGGCGTCAATTTAAGCTTCTTTTGCAGTCAGAGCTCAGACATTGATTAAATAAGATAAAATCCAGATTATATCAATTAATAGACCCATCACTGTAATCATCTACACATTTTTTTGTGCACCTTCCAAAGGCACAAAAGGGAATTATATTCCCAAGACAAGACCCACTGACTATCAGTAGCGTGTGGGTATCAAAATCCCCTTTACACTTTGAAAAGCTTTGCCTTAAGTTGTTTTGTATTTCCTTGATTAATTTATTTGTTTTGTTTAATTAAAAATGAGACAGGGAGAGATTAACTGGTGAAAAATTCTAAGTAAATAAAGAAATATGATACACTCATTTAGAGAACATGGGTAGACCTCAAAAAGGCCAGAGCTTAGTTTGCTTCACGTGAGCATCAGAGAGTATGGAAATGTTTCTAAACTGTCTGAACTGCTTAGGTTTGCGGACTGGTTGAGAACAATTACAAACCAGCATTCTTCTGTGATCTCCTGATTTCCAAGAGCTTGATGATGCTCTAT
This sequence comes from Haliaeetus leucocephalus, assembly GCF_000737465.1. Taxonomy (NCBI): domain Eukaryota; kingdom Metazoa; phylum Chordata; class Aves; order Accipitriformes; family Accipitridae; genus Haliaeetus; species Haliaeetus leucocephalus. The sequence goes on along the minus strand of NW_010972742.1, from coordinate 8,363,440 downwards.
TCCTGTCTTCAATCCCAGCAAGCGCTAATGGAGACAAACATAGGCATGCCTGAGAAATATTAAGAATTACATAAACTTGTATTATTCAAAATACCTGAATATGTTTGGGCTTGGCATTTTTGGTTAAGGGTTTTTTATTTTGCCTTCACGTTTGGCTTGCTTTCTGTTAAGGACGAATTCTGCGAGTTGCTTATTCCTCCCAAAATGTGTAGTCTCAATGTTATTGCACTAAGTGCTGAGGATAAGCATTGGCTATTTGTAGTTGTTGCTCTGTTAGTTCCTTAGGGGAAGTCATGCCATCTGCTCGCAGCAGGTATAGACACACAGCATAGGCATGATTTAGAGAATTAAATCTTAAAGTCTTTATAATTGCTGGAGAAAAGGTAGGTTCTCCCACCAGGATTCAGAGCACCTAGGTTAGAGGCTGAAAATAGGTATGTAAATGCCATGCACAATTTACGTCAGGCTTCCCCATCACACTGCATTCCTTAACAGTCATTCAATCTTTTCTATTTTTACATATATAATGTTGTTCCAAACGTATGTTATGCTTTCTGTCTGGACTGTTACATATCCCAAGCTCTTTGAAGTCCGTAGAAAGATTGAACTCCCAAAGACTTTGGTCTTTGGCTTGGATCTCTGCATCCAGAGCACGAGTGAGGTCGAGAGCCTTCCTGAGACGAAGGGCAATAGCTAAGAGGAAAGCTCCTACGGAACAGCACTGCGCTAGAGTAAGGAGAAAAAATGTTTTGGGTAAGGATTGATGGCAACAGTTCACAGCATTATGAAAATTACTTCCCTTTTGCCTCCAGCCTTTTTACCACGACTGTGTCAGTGCCAAAAACCAGAACTCACTCACTAATTCTTCCAGAATTGATCGGTCATGATAAACTTCCAAACACAGAGTAAAATGCTTCCGTCAGACACATCAGAGTGTTTCTCCCAGTTTGCCTGAAGAAATCTGTGCTGTTTGATTCCCCCCCTCTCCCGCACCCAGTTGGATTCGGAAAAGAGCTAGGAGTTTCTGGCTTCCTCCTCCTCATACACTCAGAATTCCTCTAATAGTTTTACTTCTGGGGATAGATTTATTCATGTGTTTTTGCTTCAAAATATCTTATTTTGTCTTAAAAATGCAGGCTCAAACCTTTAGCTGTCCTCGTCTTCATCAGACACAAAGTTCTTTTTTTATCCATCTGGGAACAATACCTGAAGCGTTTCCAGGTTTTGATCTAGAAAACTGTCAGGAGGAGGTAATCCAAAAGGTGGTTCCAGGATGCCTTCTCTTCCCCCACAACTGAATAAGGCAGGATGTCAGGTTTTGCAAAGTTCTTGAGATGTACTTGAGCTGGCAGCAGAGGAGTTGTGGAAGTGAGGAAATTCGTAACAGCCCCCCTCTGTCTTTGACAGGGAGCTGCAAGACATTTCATGCTAACGTACGTTTTATAAATGCGGGTTTGTATAATTCAGGGTCTATGTGTGGGAAACAGTGGACAAAAATGACAACCTGCAATTTTTGCTGGATCCTTTGCAAAGCTAGTTTTGTAGTCATCAAGATCTTAAGTCCTGTGGTAGTTGTTAGTGACATGTTACCAATAAATTACTGCACCAAACCAGCGCGAAAGTTGATGTGTGGTTGAGATATGCAAATAGAGTGACAGAAGGTGCAAATGTTATGGGGAAATTAAACTGCGTGGCCTGTCTATAGGGGTCGTACTCGTGGCAAAAGTTGGTCAAGAAATTTGCCATAAAGGAAAATTAGGGTTTTCCCCCTCTTGTGTTAGTATTCAACAATGGAGAACAGATCTTTGCATTCTCGTAGCCCTTTGCTAGAAGTCTGTCTTTGATTCAAGTGGATCCACAGGCTTGTGGTGCCAAAACAGGCAATTTCTGCACTCATGTCTGAAGGCCAAATATATGGGTATGATTTCCTATAGTTTACTGTTACATGCTGGATCAGTATTGTACGTTTCATAAGCTGCCAGTCCAATTTTGTAGGGTCTTGGGAAATGTGTCCTCCAGGGAATGCTTACAATCAGCCTTATGTTTTGGACCGATAGTGCCTGTTTTCTGGTACACATGTTAGCAGATCCATATGTGAGGCAACACAAATGTCCTTCCATCCGACTACCAGCCTGAGCATTGGATGTGTCTGCTGTCCACTGTTTACTTAAAGGGTAAAGGATCTTTTCTATTTTAGATATCCTTCTGTTCAAGAAAAGTCCACTCTTAGAAGCACACATGTGCAATGGTATTTGCTTTACCTTGTATCTATGCAGAAGTTGCAGGTCCTGCATAGGTTTAAAAACCAGACAGTCTGAAAGTTCTTGAGTGTTTGGAAAAGGCACGTTTACATCTGTCTTCCTGCTGCTTGTCTTTGGCTCAACAGAGAGAAATGAGGGGCAGGATTTTGATGCCAGTGAGTTAATTATGTTAGCAGTATCTGTTACAGATATTGCTGCCACGTTTTTTCTCCCAACAGTAGTCACTTGACAAAGTCATGATCTACTAAGTCCCCTCTCCTGCTCTTTCTTTTCCTTTATTTCTGTCTTCCTAGTGAACAGGAATAGAAATAAAAAAAAAAATAAAAATTAAAAAAAATATGTTGGATTAAGAAAACTCACTGTCCACAATATTTTCTTTCTGCAACTCTGAAGTATTTTCATTGCAGGTCTCTTGGTGTTTCTGCCAGATCACCTGGCAATCTACTGTGGATTCTGAGAACTTCAAAGCTAAATGTTCTTATGTGAGATTTCTGTTTCAGTGACTGACATTTTCTGTTTCCTTGTAATCTCTTCACTGCTGGGAAAGAACAAGAGTAACCAGCTTTCGTAGATCTTGTAATATTTAGTGGTTCTTTGGATCTGACTATTCAATTTTCTTTTCTGTCTTAAAAATGTGTTCAAGACTTCACTGTTGCAGATAAAGACTTACTGGTGTGATCCATCATTACCCCCTGAAAAAAACCCCAGAAAACAAAAAACCGTAAATAGTAGTTCTTCTTTGTTGCAACAGGGAGAAAAAAATCTCATGAACTTTGAAAATGTGAGGCACTTAGCGCCACGGCACAAGCTTTTCTTGGTTTCCCTGAATTGAAGTCTCTATCACCAGGCTACGTTCTTTGTGATCTCACTTTGGTGTCTCCTACCCTTTCCTGCATAAGATGAAATAAGAGGAAATTTCAAGCAGTCTCATTTGAATCAGGTTTTCATTTCTTTCTCAGAAAAGAGGAAAATTGGGATTATCCTAACCATAAGCCATTGATGATCTGCCCACTGCAGCAGGACCAACTTTATGCACAACCCTGCCAGGAGGTTAAGAAATGAGATTTGGAAGTCCATGAGTTGTAAAAACAAAAACAGAAAAGAAGCGGCATCTCCAAAGCAAAAGTGATGTTTTGCAAGATACATATTTGGACTGGTTATTTTGGCCCATCAACCCCAGAAGTATCAGTAATAAACATGCTAGGTCCTTCATGGTTATATATGATTTTATTTTATTCTTTTGCTGATGTCGGCCTGATTCCAAATCGCTCTTCATTCCAATAGTAATGTATATCTCACTTTGTGGCACGGGGTTTATGTGCAGGGAGGATTAGTGTCAAAAAGTGAGATGAAAGGAGCAAAGAATTTGATCTTGTTCTTTTTTCATCCTGCATTTTTCACGGTGTGTTAATTGGGAAAGATACTGAAGGACCAGCCCCTTAAAGTCCCAGCTGCACACCCCAGCAGGGACGGTGCCATGTGTCACCCTTCTGCAGGAGCTGTGAGTAATTGCAATCTAACTGTGAGCACCCCAAGGCCACAATGCTCCCTACCCTGACCTGTGTTCGGATTCCTAAAAATCCCAAATATTCCCACAGCAGGTGACCCATTGGAGCCCACCCAGGCAGGGTCCTGACCCATCCTTCCTACTGCAAGGGCAGATGGCACAGGTAGATGGATCCCAGGACAGAGCAGTATCCAGGCAGTAAGGTAACCCCCTGCTTTCCATCGACTCTAAAGAGGGGGGACACAAAGCATTTCCCAGTGCTCCAGAAGTGCCAAAACCTGGGTCACTCCAACAGTGACTCCCAAAGGTCCCACCAGCAAGGCACTTGTTTGGGCAGGCTGCAAATGTGACCTCAAGCCTGACCCCACAGCCACTAGGATGGAGATGAGAAAGACAGGCTGGAGTTGAATATTAGTAGTGGAAATTGTTAGACAACTTTAATATAGAGAGTTGCTATGAGCTGCTCCTATAATTAAAGAAAATTCTGTGTCAAAGCTTCAAGTTTCCTCTTGATCTCTAACTTCCAGTCTGATTAACAGAGGCTCTACCTACCTCTTGACCTGATTCAAGGGAGTGACGACAGGCTGCATTCCTGGTCTCTGGTGCTTTTCATAAAAAAATCAGGTTTGTTCTGGTGACTAAAACCAAAATGTCCTTTACTTGAACTATTGTGCAGTGTGCTATGCACGTATCTGTTGGTTGTTCTTGGAAGCTTTGGGATGAGAGGTGGTATGTAAATGCCAAATATTATTAGAACGGTGGCTGCTCACTCATTCAGAGCAGAGCCCTGGTTCCACAAGAAAATCTGTTTGTGAAGTAAATGTGCTACATTGTCTTCAGAAACAGTGAAGCGGAGGGATTCAGGAAGGACCAGCTTATTGTAGGGAGCTCTGACTTTCCGTCTGCTGAGCACCAGACCTTTAGGACTTTTTTGGAGATTGTAAAATAGGAGTAAAAGATTGTAAAATAAGAGCGAAGGCTTGTAAAAGATGATTAGTGGCCACCAGAAAACTTAAAGAATCAGTAACACAAGCCACTGCTTATTTAAAAGAAAGGTGATCCATATTATCGCAGAACATAGGCTCAAGAGATCGAGTTTCTAATCCTAGCTGTCACACTGAATGATTTTGTTACTTTGAACAAATTATTGCATTTCTCTACCTCAATTTTCCCATTCGGAAGACAAGGAAAATTATTCCATTTGCCGATTTCATGGCTTCTTCAATCATGGTAAAATTTCTTGAGGGGAGGCCCAGCGCAAGGGTCCTTGTCCCACTTGAGTATCACTTAAGCCCTTGGACGGCATTTGGAGCGGTGCAGAGGGCTTGTGTCAGGGCTTTGACCAGAGTGGAATTTTTCTCTTCATGTTTAGGAAGCATTTTGAGGCCCAGAGGGGAGGCACTGTGGAAGTGCCAAGCAGTATAACTGATGGTTAAAATAGCCTAAAATACGTATATACCTTCCTATACTGATTTAAATTCTTGAGTATACGTGAATGAGGTTTGCTGCAGCCAAAAGGGGTTTTCAGAAAAGCAGCAAAGGAAATCTGTTTTAACAGACCGGGTTCCTGAAAATATCCTTACGCCACTTCTTTCTTTATCGTTTGACTTTTCTCCTTGTTACAATGGTTCAGCCTGTAGAGTCTGGAAAAACATCAGGGTAACCAGGGCAGAGGGAATATCAGATAGAGATGAGGGATGGATAAGAGACAAATTACAGTACATTTCTCATGGGTCATTTGGCTCTAGTCTTGAAAAGGAGAGAGAAAAAAAAATCCCAAAGTAGTAAAAGAAAGAAAAAGAGACAACCAAAACAAATAAACCTGCCAGTGTTGCTGATTTCAAAGGCCTGTGAAATGTGCATATATGCTTCATAATGCTTTGCTGTTTTAAAGAGATGTGTCTTGAAATGTTCCATGCTTTAATCCTACTCACTGTCTCAGAAGTTAATTGTACAGTAAGATCACAATTCTCTTTGCCAAGGCTTTCCCTTTGTTTTCTTTTTTCTTCCTGCAAGTTGGCCAGCCAGCATATCTTTTCCTAGTTCTGTGTAGTTGGTTAGCATAATTATTTTTTATGGTCGTGCAAGGAAACGGGTCTTTTCAGTTCTTGCTGCACGAGTGAACTCAAATGTTGCTCAGCTCTTGGACATAGACCTTTCAAAGGAAGGAGACTTGGTGATCACATATTTATGCTCTGTAGCACTGCAACTCTTTATAAGCCTGCGTAAAGGTTATATAAAGTTGGGGTCTCTGGTATAAGCAGTAGGCAGTAAAGCCTGGGAGGATAAAGGGAGAGACGGAACAAATAATTTTGTGTACATTAACAGCCACCCCAAACTTTTGCCCAGAGCTCAGACAGAACATGTTTGACGTTTGAAAATTTTTACATCATCTTTTTCTCTATTCTTTTTCCCTGAGCCTCTACTCTTTCTTATCCTGGCCAGAACCAGCAGCAAAAGTGCCGGGGGGGGGGGGGGGAAAAAAATTTTTTTTTCTTGTTTTTCTAAATCTCAGCCCAGGTTTGTGAAGGATTTGGCAAGGATTTACAAACCTTTGAGAGAATCTGTGTGGAGATCTGAGGAAACCCGCCTCCCTCCTTAAAAAAGCAAGTTGTGTTGGCCAGAAATTGGGCAAAAATTGGTTGTTTCAACGGAGGTTTCCTTTGAGATTTTGGATTTGAACCTAAAGCTGCACTTTGAGAATCAAACTTTGCTCTGACTAACTCTAGATTTACACTGGAGCAAATACATCACAGTCAGAGCTGATACTCGTGTGCAGCCCAGTGAGAACAGAAGTTGGCTCAAAGTGCAAGCTCACATGAACCAAACCAAAAGAGGACCCAGAGCTAGGTTTGGAGTAGTCTGACCATCAGGTTTATTCCAACCCGTTGCTGTGGTTCAGCCTGTTAAGTAGATACTGTATTTACAACATCCTGAAGTCATCTATATGGAATTGCATGAAATAAAGCTATATCATTTATTAGAGGTCTTTTATGAGAAAGTCAGATAGGGCTGAGCAGAGGTTCGCCATTAGGGTTCTATGGATGAAAATACTGATTTTTAGAACTTAGTAGCAAATAATTTCCTTTATGTATGGGGTGGTTTTTTTCCTTGCTGTCCTATAGACTTATAGTGCAAAATGTTACAGTAGAAATGTGCTTATTTCTAGGACTGTCCTGCTGGAAAGCCAGCATTTCAAAGCAAATGGAATGAAACTGATGACTTGACAATTGTAAAAATTCCCTAGTTTTGACCAAGAAGCTGCTCTCAGTCTGTTGCAGGATAAGGAAAACCCATACCCAAAGGATTCCCCTATTTTACACAGTAAAACTCTTATTTTCTATCTATAATTTTATTTTTAGTAATTTTTTTTTCATAGAGTGAGTAAAGCCTAAGTCACTAGCATAATGGTAGAATTAATTCAGTTTGGAAAAGAGGGCACCATAGGATCAACGAACACGCAGACTTTTGTAGCCATGTGGGCTTTTATTTTGTAATATGTGTTGCTTAGGGTCAGTCTTAACCATAGGACCTGCCACTGATGTAAAACAAACCTCGTCCAGCTTTAACCAGCTAACCTGAATGCATTAGCAGTGTCACAGAGAGTGATACAGAGTTCAGCACAGACTACCAAACCTACCCAAGAATATACCCTGGGTTTATATTTGAACAGTTATTCTAAGTGTCTTTTCTTGGATCCTTATCATTATTATTTTTTTTGCCAAAACATTCCTCCTTTCTTGTAATGGGAGATCAGGTTTGGGGGCTGTAGAGGACATTTTGCTGCAGTGGATAAACCAAAATTCTTTAAAAGCTGCCAAGCCTACATGTGCTGACAGTGCTTGCAATTTATGCTTGTGGACATGACCTAGTGAATGCCTGGTTTGGATGTGGTCGGAATTACAGTTACACATTTGGATTTCAGTGTGAACACAGGCAGTGATCTGGATCTAAATTGGGACCTGAAGCCTTTCACTTGTAATAATCTGGCTCCACTCTATTTCAGGCTCTGTCCCAATCACTGAAAGATTTATACCTTTATCAATAAATTATCATGACTTTTACTACACTTACACCAGTGTCTTAAATTAACACTAAACTAAATGTAGATGAGGCATGCTTCCTGCTTCACATGATTTATGGCAATCCATCTGAAATGAGGAGCAAAATTAAATTTGCCAGCAAAGGCAGATCTTTAACATCAGGTCAGACAAAAATTTTATTGCAATTCCACTGCTAAAGAGAGTTTGTAGGTTGTCTTTTTTTGTTCAGGTTTTTGACAGACCTGTAGCACTTTAGGCAAAAAAGAAGAAAAAAATGTTAGAAATGTTTGTAGGTCTGAAATCTCTACTGTGTACTTTATGTCAGGTTGGAGGTGATAGACAGGATAAATGTAGCAGTTACATGGCACTGATAAGCTCTCAGCTTGAGGACTGTGTCTTCTTTTGATGACCTGCCTTTGAGAAAGATGTGGAGAGTGCAGATGAGAGCATCAGAAATGACCAGAGGTCTTAAAAAATATAACCAGTGGGGAGAGGCTGAAGAAATAAGGTGGGTTTAGCCTAAAAATGAGATGGTTTACAGGAGATATAATAAGCTTTCAAATAAGTAATAGGTTTGGTAAAGCAGAAGGGTATCATCTAATCTCCTTGTCTGTGGGGAATGGCATAAATAGTCATGCATATCTGTTGCAGCAAAAAAAGATTCAGGTAGACCTTCAGAAAAACTTCCTGACCATAAAGGTATTGAAACATGGGCTGCAGCTTGCTGGGGCAGTGGCAGAGTCCTTGTCATGTGTGGTCTTAAGTATGAGCTAGATAAAAATCAGCTTAGCATGACATATAGAGATGCCCCTCCTTTGGAGTGGAGGGCTGGCAGCGCTGGTCTCCGGACATCCTTTCCAGACTTGTTTTTCTGTGACTCTATGACAGAAGGCAAAAGGCAGCTTATACTCTGGCATCAATACTGTGTCTCCAAAAGGAAAGTTCCATGTCTAACCACCCAAGACTGAGAAATCACAGGGGGAAAAGCTAAATTACAATTGTGCGCATCTGCCAAATGGCCCCATTTCAAGGTCAGCTTTCAGTGCTGTTGAAGTCATGGCTCTTGCCATTATCTTCAGGAAGAACATCATTTATCTCAAAACCGTCCTTGCTGTTCACTGCAGATATTGAAAATCTCTAGGTGGACACTGCACCCTAAAACCTTGGGCCCCCCATATTGCTTGAAAAAATGGGATGGACAGCTGGTAAGTGGCTGCCCACACACCGACTGCTGTGGTCTTTGCTGCTCTAATGAGTTAGTGTCAATCTTAGGGCCGAGATCAGAGCTGGAGGGACAAAGGGAACACCACTGAGACATATCAGCCACACCATGTTGGGAACCACACCTGGATCTGTCACAGGCTGCTGGCGAGTGTTGCCAGGGCTGTCCAGAAAAGCTTTCTTTTTGTCTGCTAAACTGTATACCATGGTTTAACCTGAGCTGACAGCTCTTTTGAGAGCACCAAATGAAAGCAGAAACAAGGAGTCTTGGGAAGGAGGGTGATGTACTGGGTCCCTGTGATTCCAGCAGATTTGCTCTGTCCTGCCATATGCTGAACCCACTAGGTAAAGGATGGGACATTGTATGTCAAGAGATAAAATGGAGACTTTTGGAGGCTGACTTCCCAATTCAGAAGATGCTGGTGGTTTTGGTTTTTGTTTGGTTTTGTTTGTTTGTTTGTTTCAAATGATGAAATGCAGTGCCTTTTATTCCTAACAAACTCATCAGGCAGATGGAGACCATGCTCCATAGTGAGCAGATAGCAAAGTTCCTACTCTGTGTTTGGGTGGGGTCTTGCACATAATCCCTTAAGTACCTTGTTTGTTTTCTTGCTGTAAAGCGACACTTGTCTTTGAAGGAAAAAACCAAAACAAAGTCAAATAGAGAATAACTCAGAGCAAACAGTAGAAAACATTTCCTGACAATAAGGGCTGGAAGGCTCTCTGTTCCTTGCAAAAACAACCACGAGTGCAAGAGGCTGCACCCCAGCCACATTAGGGAAACATGGGAAAGCCATTCTCTGACCTGGAAGAAAATGGGGGAGGAAGAGTTTCCAACCCAGTTACAAAACTGCTCGACTCTAGTCACCAAGGCTACGATTTTTAATACGATTAGACCTGATACCAGCCAAGTTTAAAAGCCATTGTCAAATGTGTTTGTAGCTAAGCGGCAGAGATTTGTGGCTGGATTTGGCTTTGGACCCGTGGGCCAGCAGAAGGGCGCTCCTCGCAGTGGCCCCTGCGGGCAGGTGGGGCTGCTGGCTGGGGGCTTCACCGCGCTGCCTGGGGACAAGTCCTGCTGCGGTGAAGGCACAACCCAAATGGAGAGGAAACGGGCTTGACAGATGAGACAGGCACGGGGATAATGGCTCGTGTGACCGACGGGGCAGGCTGCGTGGCGGGTTGGGCAGTCGCGAGACTCTGCTGGATGAGCTAAAGATTCCATTAGACTGAAACTGGAGCACTGTACGGGATACGTATTACTGATTGAGGTCTGGTGCTTACTGGGTGAGGGCAAGCTGCTGTACAGTACAGTTTCAGAGGGCTATTTACACTGCTGTGGAGGAAAAAAGAAAACTGAAGCTGTGCATTGGACAAATAAGTTGATGAAAAGAGCTGGGTGGGAATGTGCACATTGCCTGATATGATTTGGTGTCCCAAATGGCCTTAAACAGCCCATAGAATTTCTATGTCTAAACCAGATTTCAGCAAAGGAGACCTTTTATGATGCACTAATAGGCTCATTAGGCTTTCTTGAGCAAGGCACGCTCACAGCATCGTATGTTTTTTCCATTACAGGAATTACACGTGTTTTGTTGTGCTTTGGGTTTTGTTTTGTTTTCCACATAGACTTGCCCTGACAGTTCCCCCATTCAGGTTTATATTGGAGGTACCACCTCAAGCCAATGAATTTTATGAAATATGTTGCTGGCACTCACGGAGAGATGCATAAAGGAAATATTCTAATGACAGTTGGAAAGGCTTTGATCCCTTTCCAAGACTGCACTCATGTCTTTGAAATGCGAGTTTGGCAGTTCTGGAAAGGCTGGGCTCTTTGGCTCTCTTTGGCACGAGCCCATGTGACAGACATTATGTCCTCTATCAGGGGACCCACATAACCTTGAGAAGTGTAAGCAATGCTCACAGATTGCGTTGGGTCAGATAGTCTGGGCTGATAACAAAGCAGCCGCAGCAGCAGGGGGGAGTCAGCCTAGTCCAACACAATAACTGAAAACTGTTTTGACCTGGTAACTGTTGGGTCTGCTGCCTGCGGCTACGTAGTTGGACATGAACTGCAAAAGTAGTTAATTTATGTCTCCTTGAGTGTAGGAATGTGGTGATGATGGATAGGGATGGGAGGTTATTAGAAACATGGGGAGGAAGGAGAGGATGGAATTCCAGCTCGTGTTTTTATCTCTTACACACACACACTGGTTCCTTTGCATACATACTCTTGGCTGTCTTGCATGTGTGCACAATCCAAACCCTTGCTTACACACTCACGCCCCTGTTCATGCACGCACATGCAGGCACATGTTCACACACTTACAAGGGATTTGCCTGAGCTAAATGCTTGAGCATGTTTATGTGTTGGGGGTTGCTGACTGCTTTTACAAAGGGGTTTTGCATTTACTTCCTCCCAAGCATGATCTGTTTACACCTACTCCTTTGCAGACCCTTTGCTAAAAATTCTCTTAGCATTCTGTTCTTACACCATTTGATCCTTGAGGTCCCTTCCAACCTGGTGTTCTATGATTTTGCTCATATTCAGACTTCTGTTGGCTAGCAGAGAAGTAGCAGCCAGAGAAATACTACAAAACCAAGTCCAGTTGACTTAGTACGGTGGATTTACGTAAGACATGAGTTCAGTCTCGGTGATGCACTGACATCACTGGCCAATTAGTTAAATGCTGTCTGCTCTGGATGTTGTCTGCAGTAATAATCCATGTACGAAACAGCCCTGGATGTTGAAGCACATAGCCTGTATGCAAGAGACAGTGCGATTGTGGCCATGCACTGAGGATATAAATGGGGATTGGATTTTGTAAACAATAAGCAAAGAGACAGCTAAGAATAAAGAAATATTAGTTTAGATTATTTGAAACCATAAGAGAAGAGCGAGGATAAAAATGGTAATCTCAGGAGGGGAGTTTGATTATAGTTACTCCTACAGGGATTTGCATAGGCCATAAAGCATCTGCATCCAGAGTCAACAACTGCAGTCTCAATACAGACAGTGGGCCTTTCCTTCCCACTGTGATACAAAACACACAAACGTTTTTCTACTTAGAGGTACTCAGTGCTTCTGTTTCTGTCCTTTTCTCTCTTGCATGAAGTATCACATCACTCCCACATTCTCTTTTACATTTTTGCTCACTCTCTTTTACTGATGCTGCCATACGTGCAGACATACACATCGTCCCCTTCACATGCACTCATCTTCTGTCACATATTCCCCTGATGCATTTACATTTTCATTTGGAAATGCATATAAGCTCTCATGTAATTTCAAACTATTGCTTGTGGATGTGTATAAGTATGAGCCCATGTTTGGAAAAGATGTTTTCAAATGCACAAAGAAGATCCTGGAAATAGATTATGCACCGTCTCACAACATTGTGCGGATACATGCAGAACAAGCTGGAGGAGCTAAGGGGAAGATCTGCGTATTTTCCATAGATGTGTTGGGAACAGTGGAGAGATGAGAAATGTGTAAAGGGTCACAGTGCTGACCTGTCCTTCAGGATGTCATCCACATTTGATTGGAAGATAAACACTGTATGGAATGGAAACATACCCTTCCACTGGTGTCCCCAAAGAGCACGTCTTCCTCCATGAGTCAGCGAGGGCCTGGGGACACCCAGCCGTGAACTATTTTGGAGGCAATGACTTCAGCAAGTGGCAGGGGAAGCTATTGTGGAAATATGAATGTGTTTTCCATTGGGGAGTCCTCCAGGGAAGGACAGAAAGATCTTGGTGCTGAGCCAACTCCCCTATTTTTTTCTTCACCCTTCTGGGAACGAAAGCCTTGCAAAGTATGCAAGGAACCCTACTTACTGAATGTGTGTTTGGTTTGTGAGAGTTACGTGAGCCCTATACACACCCATACACGTAGGGAAAGGGGGACTTTAGGAAGCAGGAATCAACCTGCTCAAGACCATCGTGGTGTCCTTTCTTTACAAGCTAGTCAACCATGCTTGACTCAGTGAGATATCTCTCTCTGTTGTTTCCACATGTCAAGTGAAGATACTACAACTTATCCATGGTTTAGATCTTGTGTTAGCACAACACTTTATTGTCAAAAGACAATGCGAGCTAGAAACGGAGAACCAATGGGTTTACTCTTATGCTTCACTTTCTCCAGCTTTATTTTGAGTTAGAGCATCACGGTGCCACTGAAAGCAGTGTGGCATCATGGTACACACTTTGGCAAGTAGCTCCTGTATTCCAGTATTGATAAAGTCTACTTCTTTAGAGGAGTGCAAAAAGTACTTCCAACAGCCATCAAGCTTAAGAGATTGGCTTTGCTTGCCTGCAAGCAGATTGCTCTGTAATCTTCAGACATCCCAAAAGCTATGAAGATTCGTTGCTCACCTGGGAGGGGACGGGACCTAAGGAGCCTTAGGAATTCACGTCATGGTATGGTATCAGTCCTGCATTATATCTCTTGCAAGGAGATCTCTTGGCACAACTTTGCTTGCTGGAAATAGCAATTCCCAACCAACCACCCTATGTTAGGGTTGGACCCTGTGCATCTCAGCACAGGTGACTGCCACTGGTGCTAAAGGAGTAACTTTGTGAGCTGGTGTTAGTTGTTGCACCAGCCTGAAGATGTGAAACTTGTTATTGTGAAGGAAAATTAGAGGGAACAATAATAAACAGCTTAGAGGAAATGTGCAAGGTAACTGCTGATATAAAAAGATTTACTGACCACAATACATGGTTAATTACATTCATAATAAATAGATTCCTATACTTATCTTAGGAATATGGACAGCTTTATGTATTTACCTTGGATTTTGTGGCCTTCGTTAATCAATGGCCTGAAGTCCTTAGATGAGATTCGCTATATGAATGCAAGTAATTGAAGTTTGGGAGTGGGTTATTAAATTATTTCAGGTGACTGATACGCAGGATATTGTAAGATCTTGGCCTGGATTGCAGCACTTCTTCAATACTTTGTTGCTTTTTGTGTCACCTTTAGAAAAAAAAGGCTTTTCTTTTTCTACAGAGCATACTTAGATGTCAATGAACTAAAAAACATACTCAAACTGGATGGATCCACACACCTCAACATCTTCTTTGCCAATTCCTCTGAGGAAGAGCTGGCTGGAGTGGCAACTTGGCCCTGGGACAAGGAAGCCTTGATGCATCTAGGTGAGTGATAAAGATGTTTCTTCTTTGTAAAGCATTCTTTTGAGGCGCTAAGAAGGAAAGACAAATATGCTTTAAGCTCTGTTCTGATTTCTTATCATTCCTCTAATATATAGTCAGGGGAAAAAAAGTATTTCACGATTCCCAGATACTGGCTCACAACCAGGAAAATATTAGGTTATAAACCCAAAGCACATTATGGTATTTGTAGATGATGTCAAGCTGAAAGTATTTCACCTTTTAAGTGAAGCTACTTTACAGGGCATTCACTCCATGGGAGCACTTTGCGAAGAAGATTGGGGGGGATAGGTGCAGGGGTGCTAGACAGAAGTGAATTTTTAACCTTAGCCTGTTAAGTTCTGATCCTTAGTTCATTACTTAGTAAGTGTTCAATTAATTTTCCTCACAGGCTGTAGTTAAAATTTGTTGCTATTTTTCTCTACCAATGTTCAAAAGAGCAAACTGCTGAGAGATTGTATTTCTAATGTTCATTTGAGTGGAACTGGAAAGAGTTCACTACCCTGCAGATTGCCCTGCATGTTTCATAACTAGGTTGCTGCCTATGGCTGCTGGAACCCAGGGATCCAGATGAAGCTGTGCAACCTCCCAAATGACTCATTGCCCTGACACCTGTAGTGCCACTGGATCTGTGTTCCTTGCAAAATGTCAGATGAGCCTCAAAAGGTTCAGAAGGCACCGACTGAGTTTGTATGTACTTCTCTTAACTGCACAAACCTCCCTCGGGCTGCAAACTTGATCTGGTCATCTTACAAGAGCAGGGTTTCTCACAAATTTTCCAGATATTTCTCCAGCTTGTCCGGATCTTCCTAGGCTGGAAGTGAAGTCCAGATTCAGCCAAGTTCAGTCTCTGTGAAAGGCTATTTCAGCCAGTTTTTATATTACCCAACCCCACGTTGAGCAAAACAAAAAAGACAGGGCAAATGTAAACCTCAACAAGGAGAGCAAAATACAGTGTTTATTATTCTAAAGCATACTATGAGAGCTGAGTTACAACTCAAGCC
The DNA here is from genome assembly GCF_000737465.1 of Haliaeetus leucocephalus. Taxonomy (NCBI): domain Eukaryota; kingdom Metazoa; phylum Chordata; class Aves; order Accipitriformes; family Accipitridae; genus Haliaeetus; species Haliaeetus leucocephalus. The sequence goes on along the minus strand of NW_010972742.1, from coordinate 8,348,232 downwards.
ATCAGTCAGGGAGGCTTTTCCATGTTCAAAAATACATTACCCCAAAACCTAGATATTAACATCTCTTTATAGTCACCTGTCTCCATAGCTGAAAGAGGCTCCGTGGTCAGACCAAGCAGTTGGAGCTGGCTGCCCTACTTCAGTTAGTAAACATTTTATTACGACATCCAGCTCTGCAGCTGCTCCGAAAGAAGCGTGAGCAAACTTCCCTTCCCAAGGACCGGCACTGACACACATCCAGTCTCCTGCTGAGCTAGGCTGGAAGTGAAGCCATTTCCACTCTGACTTGCCTCCAGCCCCATCTCCATGGGCTCATGCTGGGAGCGCCCAAAACAGAAGATGCTGTAAATGCCTGCCAGTGAGCATTCCCCAGGGCAACGTCTTCTGGCAAAACCAAAGATAGATATTAACCCCAGTCTCGACTAGTGCCCACGCTGATGTGATTTCTATCACTTTGTAGTACCACAACCCCCTACTCCTGCACTAGCCCCACAGTAACTCTGTTTGCTTCTGATTGTGCAACAGTATGGGTTGCTGGTGGGAAACATTAGCCCTCATGCCACTGCTGGAGTGAAGTAAGGTTGCAGTATAGCTCATCCTTCCCTAAATGAGTATTTTCACAGCTTCCCTTGGTGTTGCCATGGGAGGGAGCAGAGAACAAGGGGAGAGCTCCAGAGCGCTGAGAAGAACCTTCTGCAAGAGGACTGGGGCTCGCCCAAAGCCCTGATGAGTTCTTCTGTCACTTCGTTAAGCTAATTGTCAACATCATGCCTGAGCAAAACAATTTAAATTCAGCCCCTACAGTGTATTGACAGAATTCATTGACCAAAAAAAATCTCACGAGAAAAAAAGACATTAGCCAACAGTTTAAAGTTGACTTGCAATGGAAAAAAGCAAAAATAAATAAATAATGGTCATAATTTCCTGTCATAATAGCCCTCCCAGACCTGTGCTTGGCCTGTAAGAATTCATCTTTAATCTTTTTTACTCTCTTCTATAAATCCAATATGTACTTAATAAAAAATATGAAATATGTCCTGTGGTGCAGATCTAAAGGCTGGGATAGAGATTGTCTGGGTGAGGGAGTTTATCTTTTCTGTAAAACTGCAATTGATTTAGATTCTTGACAGCTGTGAAAAATATAAATTTTCAACAAAGGCAAAAATAAAATCTCCCTCTCCAGCTGCCTCAGGGCTGTCCAGTGCCAGAACCATTTACCCAGCCTTTATTTTGAAGGCACGTCCTGCTGAGGAATTTCACCAATACTCCTGCCATTGGAAAACAAACTCTGGAATTATCTTTGGGATGGAGCTCCCCACAAAATATATGAGGTTACTCTCTGGGTGTAAATGGCTCCACCTGTGTAGAGACCAAGCACCAGAGGAATCAGAGCATGTGTTGTATAAAGGGGGAGAGAGGGATACAAGGAACATGGGGATTGCAGTGGCTGCATACTGGTGGGTTTGTATATGATTAATTGGAATCGTGGAGAACTACTATAAGGAACAGTTCAGTGCTGTGAAAAGGATGTGCAGATGCCACATATGGCATAATAGGCATGATGTTGCAGTGTGATTGATTTTAGTCAATCTTTGTCTGTATTTAAATTTTCAGTTCTTTTTTTTAATACTATATATGTATTTGTACATGCCCATGTGACTCCTCTCCACTGCACTCGTGTAGTCACACATGCCCATGCACAAAGGGAAAGTCTTTTCTCTGTTGCTATTTTTGCACGTGTCCTTGGGGGACATCAGAAGTGGTCCTTCCTCTCTCTCTTCAGCATTGATAAAATTTCAGCTGGAATACTGTATTGTGTTTGGACACTGTACTTGGAGGAAAAGATGAGACAACTGGGAAGACCAAAGGAGAACAACAGTTGGGGAGGTCTAGAAAAAGGATTGAGCTACAAGGAAATGTTGAATGGATTACAGTTACTCAGACTGAAGGAGAAGAGCATAAAGTGGGGATGATGACAATCTCATAAAAGCTGATGAAAGGGGAGGAGAATCTTCTGTTCTTCATATCCGTGTGAGGCAGGACTTGAAGTCATGAACTTAAGTTGCCAAAAAATCAATTCAGATTAGATGTGAGTTAAATCCTTGCAGCTGTAAGGATACTGAGTGCTGAAATTGATGGCTGGGGCAGTCATGTCATCAGGGGTTGTAAAGAGACGTTAGGGCAAGATGTGTGAGAGATGGTATAGACCTAATTGGTCCTGCGTTGCTTGAGAGTGGAATTTAGATGACTTCCTAAGATCTTCTTGGTCTTATTTTCCTCTAATTCTATGGTTATTGCAACCAAGTCTCCAGATAGATAAGAAGGAAGAGTCTATGTTGCTTCAGAACCTGGTGATCTCATCTTCCCTGCACTAGTCACCTATAAAGTTCCCCCTGCCAAAACCTTTTCTGTCCTTATTGTCACTAAATTATTAGCATACCATATCCAAGATTTATTTTCCTGTTGTAACTTTTACAGAGCAGTCTCCTGTTCTCATGGTAGGCAGTATACACAAACAGTTTTAAATAAAAGGCTTGGAAAAGTTGAGGTCAACAAAAATAAAGAAAATCTGAAGCGTATCATAAATCCAAAGGTATATCTAGCTGAGCTAAAAATATAATTCTTATGATTAATTCAATATACTGTAAAGCCTCACTAATATACCATTTGCTTATCGATACATCCATGATTCATACAACAAAAAAACGCACTGTTGGTTTTCTTTGCGCACATTTAATAACCATGCAGTTCTTTTAGAATTATTATATTCCAGGATTTCATATTTTTTGACACATTAGGCTTATGCATATTCATTAGTGGACTGTGCAGTTCACATCAAACTAGGCTTGTCTGAGTATATGAACAGAGTGTGTTTCTGACGATTACTTCAAAGCTGTCTATATGATCAGAGCACACTCTGCAAAAACTGTTCCAGCCTTGGGTGTATTCTGTTTTCTTTGTCCAGCTATTAGTTTGCAAATACTGGTGCAACCTACTGCAATTTTTAGGGCATTTCAGAAGTTAATAGGCTTCTATTATATCTTTACTGTGTGGGATAATATACAGAGAGTGCTCCAGGTATGTTTTGTTTGACTCTTGGTATCAAATACATTGCTTACACTTATCTGGGCAGAATCATTCTCTTTAAGCACATTAAATTATTTGAAATTGTATAGTATAAAGTAACTGCATGTCGGATTTTTCTCTAGGTTAACAAACCAAATTGAGCATATTCAGTTGAAAGACCGATTGTCACTGTGGTTTTGGTTTAGGATGTTGGGCTTTGTCCCACGATTCCTCATCCTTAGAGCCCCAGATTAAGGGTGAGAGTAAACTTTTCTCTGAGCAGGCAACGTGCCTGATTGTGCAAAAAGCAGTCTGTGTTCTAGAGGACCCGATGAACTGCCAGTGGATCTGCCCTTAGGATTGTCTTCCTTTCCCTTTCTCTTGCTGTTCTGAGGAAGACAAGGCAAATATAGAAGCTATTCTCTTTTCCCCTTGCAGGTGGTATTGTGCTGAATCCCTCCTTCTATGGAATCCCTGGCCACACGCACACAATGATCCATGAAATTGGGCACAGCCTGGGGCTCTATCACGTCTTCCGGGGAATCTCGGAGATCCTCTCCTGCAGTGATCCGTGCATGGAAACTGAGCCCTCCTTCGAGACTGGGGACCTCTGCAGTGACACCAACCCTGCTCCTAAGCACAAACTGTGTGGGGATCCTGGACCTGGCAATGACACATGCGGTTTTCACAGTTTCCTAAACACGCCGTTCAGTAACTTCATGAGCTACGCAGGTACTTGGGTTTTCTCGGTTTGCTGTTGGTGTCTGTGGCTGGGCAAGAGCAAAGAATAACAGTATTACCTCTGATTTCTACAGTCCATTTCATACAGGGCTTTATGCTGACATGTGTGTCCATTGGTCTAGGACCAGGCTTGACAAGGGATCAAACTTGATGGCCTTAGGAATCCCTTCCAGTTCTTCTGTTTTTTTCCCAGTTTTCCCAACTTTACGTAGCTTCATGTGAATACCAGGCAGAAGGTTTGGGGGAGGGAAGAAATGAGATAAGCATTAAGAAAACAGCTTCTAAAGGCTCTACAGCAAATTTGACAACCTATTTCCCAGGGATCTGGGTGCCTGATCTATGAGGTGTTCTTTGAAAAACACAAATTCAGAGATTGTTTACCCTCTCCCAAGGAGATATTGAATGTCAGATGAATATTGATACCACCAAGGCTGTAGGATAAACCTGTGATAGGTAGACGTTTAATGGGACACTGCTCATGCCTCCAGGTGCCCGTCCGTTCAAATACCATGTTTATTGTTTGATTTGGAGTCACTGTGGTTCATCTAGAATCACTCGCATCTGAGTTTCATGATTAGAGTGTGAATACTGGGATAGTACCTGGATCAGGGTTGCTCTTCTGGTCAAAGACTACCAGTGTGCTGTGCTGGTTTGTGCTGGGAGTGCAACTACAAAGGCTCCATATCAGTGCGGTAAAACCACCCCTCCAAGAGGAATAATTTTGCTTAAGCAAAAGCCTAATTTTGTAGTTATAACTCTGCAGGCTTCTGTAGGCACAGCTGTGTTGCTCAGGGGTGCTGGTTCATGGCATTCCTACCAACAGAGCATAGTGCAAAGAGGGCATGAGCTCCTGTGACCCTTGCCCATCGGACGAGGGTGGGGTGGGGTCCTTGCTGCACCCCTGGGAGTTCAAGGAGAGTTGAAGGATCCTCTATTATTTCCCGGAAAGCACAAGGGATTCCTTGGCTCGTATTTTGCCTTATTTTGGGTCACAGGGTTTAGCCATGATGAAGGTCTGTGACATTGAGCTGACAGCATCAACAACATTTTAAAGGTGACCAATATACTTACAGCCACTGAAGGGCACCTTTATACTCCAGGCAAAAACACAGATTGCCCACTCAAAAGGTCATAGGAGTGCTTATTCTGTAATAAAACTGTAGAGAAGCAAAGTGTTTAATGTCATCTGGGGCACAGATTGAAATTATTTCTAACAAATGCTTTTATACCCTTCATGGCACTAGCTAAAAGTGATGCTTAGTTTTCTCTTTATTTTTCTATTTGTTTAGAGGGTGTTTTCAGGGACAAGCATACATGCACTGAGTCAGCTCCTCAACATGTTGTGCACTTTTGTCCATGCGGTAGGGCAGAAAGTCTTACTGCCTGATACATCCTCCTGGTAACATCATACAAATAAGTCAGTGCCACTTCAGATGACAATATACCTCCACCAAATCTGCTTGTGTGTATGTGACAAGGGGTAGCGCATGTGTGTTTCAAAATGCTGAGGTCTCTTCTTCCAAAGAGAAGTTGCCTTGCCAGTTCTCTTGAGAGATGAGACAGAGAGGCAGATGAGAGAGATACCTATCTGCTATAGGGAGCTAAATATGTGCTGGTGTTCTGAGCAGAAACCTTTTTTTTTTTCTTGAAAAATTAAGTGAAGTGACATGATAGGCATCTCTAGAGCTCATGCATGAATCTATTTGCTTTTCTGTTGTTGCCAGTGGAATAAAAATATAACAGGATATCAAATTGCTGTAGAAATACCTTTGAAACATCTAGGTTGAGGTCATGCAGCTCTAAACATTGCCTTTCTTTCCTTTCTGTTTTGCTGCTTGTATACAGCTTGATCATACTCTGTCTGTCTGTCTCTGTCTAACATCCCTCTGCTCAGTTACCCCCAGCTCTGTAGCAAAGCACTGACTTAAAGGGTAACTTTTCTTTCTCTGAAATAACAAGTTATGATGTCCAGAAGATCGAGAAGTGTGAGAAATTTGACTTGTAAATTATTTTTACAAGTCCAAATAGCCATGGTGTTCCTGAATAAAAGGGTAGGTTAGTCTTTTAGACCACTCTCCATGAAATCAGCAGGAATTCTGCCTTTGTATTCTGTTGGAATAATCTTCGCAGCAAAGACTCTTTAATTTCTCTAATTATTACTTCATCTGAGGATCCTGAACCTTTCTTGAAATCCAGTGATCACATGAAATACCTCTCCTCCCTTCCTCTCCCCAAGGGGACAGCCTGTGCTGATGTTTAACAGATTGAGAATGCAGGTCATCTTTCTCCTGTGCCATTGTCTCACTGCTTTGTCCTATATATATTTTATTGTTCCTTTATGATGGCTGTTAAAGGCCTTTGTCTCCTTCTGTGCTTCCGTGAAGAATATTTATGGCTTTTACAGCATGCTCAGGGATAGACCATTGATAATTATTGAGGAAATCCAGAGATGTCGTATTAAAGCAGCTTTTTGCATACCCACAGGGATTTGTAGATGTTTTCAAGCTGGTAGTGTCTATCTGCTGTGCATGTTTGATGAGAGGAGGTCCACTGCTCAGTGGAATTAGGAGAGATGCAGGAGAACATGTGAACTGACATGTCCTTATTGTGGTGGGACTGCATTTGGGGCTTTAGTCTGAGCAGGATCCCAGCTGAAGCTGTCCCCTTTTGCTTGCATCTCAGGGAAGATGTGGTAAGGTTTTAAATTAGCCAGTGAATTCACGCTTTTCTTTAGAGCAAACTCATATTTTTTCGTTCCTCTTGAGTTCCACAGGGCTTGAAGACATCAGATCATCTAGTAATACTATTACAATATTGAACTGCCAACATACACGCATGCAAGCAACTCTCTGAACAGCCTTCGGTGACCTGCATCTTTCCCAGAAAAGCGTATTACTTGACCTGTGCAAAACCGTCATTGTTGTTTGTATCACAGTAGCATGCAGAGGTCCCATCTGGGACTGAGCTTTACTGGGCAAGGAACTCTGCAAGGCACATGTGAAGAAACACTCTGTGTTTTCAAGAGCTTTTCATCTGATGGGAAGAGTACCAGAAAAATGGTTAAAGTGCTAGCATCAAGTTCTTCAGCATAGTTTTTCTGGGTGACTCTGCACAACATATTTATTCCTTCTGTGATCTGCACAACAGAGAAATAATAATTTTCTGCTTCTCTGGGGTGTTGTAGTTGTAAAGTTGTATGGCGTTCAGAGGGTACTAGATGCGTTCTTGTTGCCAAATCACGTTAGGGGAAATCAGATGAAATGAGAAATGGCTATCTATGGGAAATTATCCAGCAAAATTATTTCTCCATTTTGAATGAAAAAGAAATTTAAAATATCAAAAATGTTTATGAAAAGTTCAGAAGAGGCTTAGAGTCATAATGGTAATGGGGGAGATTTGTAATAGAAATAAAGTTATTTTACCGCACCAAAAATTTAAATTTTTAATCAGTGTTTGTAACTATTTTCTTTTATATTGATCTTTCAGAACGTTTTTATTTGTTCATTAAAAAATTTAAGAACTTTAAAAAAATTATGTATTTTTAAAATTCTGTGTTCTTTTAATCTAAGAAATTTGTCAAAGTCTATTGCACACAGTGTGCATGAATCTCAGTCAATGCTTTATACTAACACTAGCTGTCCTTTGCCCTTTTATCGTCTCTCAGAGATATTCTTTAAGACTTGAAATTCTTCTAAGGCCAGAGGTCCACTGGTAGCCCCAATTCTGACCAGAAGGTGCTGCACTGAGGCTTTTTGTTTCTTCACCTCCATGTGTCTCTGTCTCATCTAGGGATGATCTCTAGGTGCTTAGGTATCCTGAACCAGAGGGAGGGAACGTTTACTGATTTATTTTTTCCTCTTTAACTTTTGTTGCCTTTCACCTGCCTCCACAAGTGATGACTGCACTAATTTGTTCACAGCCCATTAACTTTTGAGTGCTGCGAGAACCTATCCCGGCCCTTGCAAGAAGGTGCCATTCAGTGAGTCGTAATTCTTTCTCTTGCTCCCACCTTATCTCCCGCGTGGTTGATGTGGCTTCTCTTTTAATTTCAGACGATGACTGCACCGACTCCTTCACGCCCAACCAAGTGGCCAGGATGCACTGCTACTTGGACCTCGTCTATCAGAGCTGGCAGCCCGCGAAGAAACCGGCTCCTATTGCAATTGCTCCCCAGATTGTTGCTCGGACCTCCACCTCGGTCACCCTGGAGTGGTTTCCGCCCATTGATGGCCACTTCTTTGAAAGGTGATCACGCACTGCTCTGTACTCTTGCACTGAATTGAATGGAAAGGGGAGAATTAGGGGAACAACCCGGGGCCCCTCTCCAGGAGCACAGCTTTATCGTGCGCTGTGCTCATTCTGGATTAAGGCTCTTTCCTAAATTGGTTCATACTGAGGAGGTTATTGATCTGTTTTCTGCTCTTCCTTTCTCAGCCTGTAGCGCTCAGTTGAGGGCCATTGATTTGCCATGTAAAGGGCAAATCTTTTTCCATATGTTATGGGAGGAATTTTCAATCAATGATTCTGGCCCTGTGACTCCTGCTGTTACTGCTGCTCACAAATACCTGTGGGCTTCAGCTCTGCCTGCACGTTCCTCCCTCCTCCTCTTGCAAGTTTGTTTTGCCAGGACAAAGTGAATCTTGTTTCTACTCCCATGACAACGCAGAGCTCATGGGCAGTGGAGTGTCACAGGGCAAGGAGGTGGCAGGGCTGGGGAGAGGGACAAATGCTGCCTCCTTCCCAGGGCTGGAGGTCTGAGATGGGAACCGAGCGAGGCAGAGTCAAAGACGTAAAACCCTGAATATCATTCAAGTGTCATCTTGCTGCACCCTGAGTAGAGCATGTAGGTCAGAGTATGTGTGTGTGTTTGTGTCTGATAGGCATGCAGGTGTGTGGCACCAATAACGAATAATTAAACGAAAGTAGGGCTCTGGATGAGAGTTGCACCTCATTGCAGTTCATAGCTGGAGCAACTCTGCCCCAGGATGACCTGAGCATCTGGATAGTTCATCTAAATACTCTTACGTAGTGCTTGGATGAGCTGCAGGAGCTATGGGAGTCCTAGCAGAGAACTTCCTAAATGATTGACCTTCTCGCATTACCGTTATCTCACCTTCCCTGTTTGCATTTCTTCTCCACTTTTTGCTTTGTTATTTTATAGAGAACAAACTTCGCATGTCCTTCAGGACTGTAGCAGTATGTATCACAGGAGGCCAAATTTACAAGCATATTAGCACCCAAAAAGCTGTCTCAGCACTGCTGCTTTGTTCAGTGAGAGCACCTTGTAAGCCACTGCCTCCATCAAGGATGAAACTCCTTCCAGCGCTACTAGGACACCACGGCCATTTCAGTGGCCAGCTTGCACTTTATCTGAGTAGGCAAATAGCTGTTGTTTTCTGCCCAGATGAGATTTTCCACCTTTATTGCAGATTAATACGGGGAAGGCAATCAAATCATATTACGAGTTGATAGAGAGGTGTTGTGCTCTGAACAGTGTTTGCTTTAATTGCAGTTTTGCAACTGAATCCCTTTATTCCCTACGTGTGAAAAGGACTTATGTGAAGTTCTGAAAATTAACTCAGAATTTTTTAGCCCATAATCATTTTTAGGTAAATTAAGTTTCTCCAATTTAATTTAGATTTCAGAAGACACTTATCATGTATTAAATAAATACCATCTGCCTTTTAAAACATGTTGATGCAGAGTTAATTGTTATGTAACTAAATATGCCTTTATTACATATTTCTTATAACTCAATCAATATGTTCTTAATAACCCCTAGTTAGTTGCTTCTTAAATAACATCCAGTGGATAGCTTGCTAAATCTGAAATTTCATAACAGAGTTATCATATGTTAAATAAATAGTGATTTTCTAGGAAAAAAAAGTCCTTTGGGTTTTCAAATCTGTGTGCTCAGTATTACTGAAGAGATTTAAAGAGACAGCCTCAAATACTTTGAGTCCAATTCCTTGTTAAAATGATATTCCCAGTGCCAACAGATACAGAAATGTTGCTGTGACCATTTAAAAATGTCACTGAAATATATAAATGAGCCTGTCTAAACCATGCTCAAATTTCTGATATATTAATCAAAACAAGGATGATAGTAGTATTATAGTGACTAATACTGGAAAACCTCACATGCTGAACTTCCAGTACTGATATGTCCAGTGCTGCTCGTTTAGAGATACATGCCTGTATCAATTTGTAAAATTGGGTCACTGTGCAAGACAAGTAGGAGGTAAAATTGGCCAAGTATAATCTTATCTGTGTGTGGGAATACTGTAAAACTTTGCAGATATTTTTACACAAAGTGCACACCATGGCCCAAATTTTACTTGCCTCACTTGAATGAATAAACTCATTCACTTCAATGGGACTATTCATGTAAAAAACAGAAGACTGATACTCAACTGCTGAGTGCCTTGGGCCTGGTTTCTAATGCACAGAGGCCCCTTCCATGCTGTTTTGACAGTCTAAAAGGGCCTTAAAAGGATGAATGGCTCTGGCTACATTAGCAAGTATTGTGGCCCAATATAAGTAGATCTCTAGCGCAAAACAGTTGTTAATGAAGACCTGACGTCAACACTGTAGGGGTTTTGGGGGGGTTGTTTCAGCCTAGCTCTAGCCTGGCCTCATGGCATCAGCAGTTGGAGCACATCAGGTGTGGTCCCGGAGCACATCTCCACTCTGGTTTCAGGCAGAACAGGGTCCAGCTTCCATGCTCCAGGACTGCTCCGAGTGCTGGAAGTGGGGAAGATGGAGAGTTTCACTTCAAAAGCTCGCTCCTGATTCAAATTACAATGCTACTCTAGGCGTGCGCAGTGTAACTCAAGTTCCTTTTATGTCCCTTTTATTCTCTAGAGCTGTGCATAGGCAGTGACCTCTGCTTAATGAAAGTCAGGAAGGGAAAATTTAGCCTTGTGTTTAAAAATGTAACACTGGGCTGGCTATATCTGTGGTTGAAGTCCTGACGGGTCTGCGGTTTAAGCGAGATGAAGCATAGAAGTAAAGACCATGTTCCTTTTCCCTGCTCAGATGCAACTTTGTCACAGGTGCCACAGTATTAGGTGCTTTTCTCTTAGGACCTTGGTTCTAGAAATTACATGATTAATTATGTGGATTTGGGGACAGAGAGTAATGCTAACGCATAGTTCTTGTAAATTTGGGGTTGGCTATCCTCACACCTTAGCAAGAGTAGCTACATGAGCTGCGCACAGAAGTAACATCTTCTTCCTGACAGACCCTCCTTACCTATTTAGTGTGTTCAGTTGATGTCTTCTGTATTAGAGAGTCATTTACCTGCACACAAATTTGCCAACATGTGTTTGACCCTAAACTCCAGCAGCTGGTTGAGCTTCTAAACATCCCTAATAATCAAATATATCAAGAACCAGCATTTCTTCTTGTAGCTCCTACACACGGGATTGGAATACTTCCCATTCTCCATCTTCCCATTAAAAAAAAGCAAGAAAAATGTCGCATGCACATATAATAATATGTAATAATAAAATAATAATAGAGCCAACAAAACAAGTGAAAACAAGTGAGAAAAAGAAAACTCTATTCATTTCCTGACTGCATCTATTAGATGCGTTCATCTGCTGTCGCTAAGCATCCATTCATGCGCCTCCTGTTTGATATGCGTAGGCAGGATGTAAACAGTTATTGTAATAGGGCTCTGCAGCAAATTCTGCTTGGACAGAAAACTTTGCATGCATCTGCTCTTCCAAGTTTTCACTGAGGTGACTGCATTAATTTCCATGAATCTGATGCTATCTCATTGTTAGCAAGCAAGTATTTTGGTCAGTATGGTGTCCCAGATCTAGATGGCTGGGCTTGATAATCGCTTGCTTAAACCTTGCTGGAAACTTTCAGTGCCTTAGAGGGGAGAGCACCAATTCTGAATTTCAAGTAAGCAGACACAATTTAGCCTGAAAACAGGCACTTTTTACTGAAAGGAATGCAAGATTTTTACTGGTTTTGAGTTGCCCACTGAACTGGTGCTGGCCCTGAAGAGAATTGTCTGTTTTTCACTAGTAATCTTTAGATTTTGAATCCACTTCACTGAAATATCATGCTGTAGGAATGAATTCCTCCTGCGCTCTGAACTTCATAAGCTGGAATTTCCCCAGTACTTGGCTTATTAGAAAACAGAGAAGTCTAGATTTTCCATTACCCTGCACTTTGGGGAGTCATGTGCACCGGTGTATAAGGTGTCAGATATGCTATCGTTCCTAATTAATAGTGTTTTGAACCAATTTACGCTCATTTTGTCTTGATCTCACTGGCTGCATAAGGTGTAAGGATCTGGCTTAGATTTTCATAAGCCTGTAAATGCGATTCCATAATTAGTTTTGACATTCGTGGCTGTTTGTAGGATTTGTGTGCAAGAGTCTGCAGACCAAAAACTTTAACCCAGGAGTCATCCCCTGTGTAACTCCTTTCAGCCAGTGGAGTTACATCAGGGTTGAGTTTGGCTCCCAAACTGGAAAAGTAAAAAGAGAAAGTTTGCTCATAGCCTTTCCCACATGATGCTCCTTGTGATTTCTCTTACCTCCAAGTCCTTGCTGGTAAAAGGAAATGTTTGTCCATAAGCCTACAGTTTTTTCCACCATGGCAGCCTGTGATGAAATTGTATAGCTGCTAATTTGAGTAAAAAGCAGTCCTAATTGTGGAAACTTGGCTTTCAAAGCCCTGTCCTCATCCAGGACCAAGTGCTAATGCAGGAGTCTCTTTGTAGAGAAACTGAAAGATTGTTATTGCAGGGACTTCTATCCTGACTGTTGGTGGATGTGTCTGAAAAACAACTGCACAATAATAATTCTACGTTTTGATTTCTCAGTACCTTTTATTCTGGATTCTTGATTTTTTTTGCATATATTATTTAGGCAGGCTGAGTTAGACCATTAAACCACTGCTAAACAGACAGCTGAGAAATGAAGTAGGGAGGCAGTGTCATACCAATAGTGCAGGTGGGTGAAGTGAGACAGAGAGAGAAGTTACTTGCAACATGCCCATATTTGTTCATTACCAGTGTTACAGATTGTGCAAGGAAGAAGGCAAAGGCACCTTTGCCTCCCTCTTCTTTATTCTACCCCATTGCCACATTTTATTCTTCAGATGTTTTCAGCAGGTGCATCCCTTTCTGCACTGCCTGAGAGTTCAATCATTTACCTCCTCTTTGTAGGGGTGGCTGTGGGCCATATTGAAATGGATACGAGTTTTACCACTGATTTCATTCCAAGTCCCCCCTGTTGACAATCCATGCTTCTGCCTAATTAAGCCAACAGAAAGTTGACTTTCAAATAGATCCCTGTCATAGGAGATGCTAAGCTGTGGAGCAGCTGAGCGTGTGTTGTCCCTACCACCAAAGGGAAAGGAGATCGCACAGCCTGGAAGGTCTCTGAGAGAAAATTTACAGTCCCGGTGTCCTCGCTGAGGATCCAAAATAACTTCTGCCTGAGGTTCACAGTGCCCTTTGCAAAGCAGTGCTGAAATAAATTGCGCAATGGGAGATGGTTCAAATTTGCATAGCTGATTATAATAATTAATGACTCAATCCATACTTACTTGGGTAGCTTAGAGAGTACACTATGGGTTACATACAAATTGTTTGCCTGAAACTTCTGTCCTTTCCTAGGTGCATTTAATCATTAAGATAATTATTTTTTTCCTTTCGTTTTGAGTGGGCAGTGTTCCTTAAACCCGAACAGTGAATTCTGAATAATAAGCAACTTACTAGGATGAATAACCACACATTCCGGGTCATACACGGTTCCAAATTTTGTGACCCCAAGGAACGTAGAGCTGAACTGTGTGAGTTACATCCTTAGCTGATATAAATCAGCTTCATGTTATGGAAGATATTAGTGTTAATCCAGTCTACATCAGCTTAAACATTGATCTTGTGAATGTATTAGCAAAAGTATTTGTGAATCAGCATTTAACTGGGTTTTCCTGTTTAACCACTTCTGCTGATAGTACTTTATTGACAGTAGCTGGTATTAGATGTATTGTGTAGGTGAAGTAATGTTGGTGTTGGGCAGTGAAGTGCCTTTCTTAATGCCATGTCATGCCATCTGATGGCATGTACCCATAAGCTGTTCCAGTTCAGAAAAAGCCATCTACTGGTGCCAAAGCTGCCAGGTATCAAATCCAGTTTCCCCTGCGAAAAGGATTAAGGGCATGTTCTTTTATGTATGTTCATAACCCACCCCTTTTCCAGGCTTGTAATGATCTGGGCTGTGATACACCTCCAAAAGCAGGTCCTTGCATACTTAACAAAGCTGTGCTTCGCAGAGCAGCTCTGTCTGATATTCTCAAAGCCTGGGACTTTACCCTCTCCTCTAATCACCAGTAAGCCCAAGGCCTTCACAATCCTGAAGATACTACAAGTTCAAGCAATAAATCCATGGTGGGAGCAGAAATAGATCTGAAATCTCCTGAGGCCGTTTTCTCTGCTCTAACCACTAAGCAACATATATTTTCTTTTGTCAGGGTTTGATCCAGTTGTAGTACAGGGGAACAAAAAAAAAAAACAACAAAAAAAAGCTGAGTGTGATTTCACAGGTTGCTGTCATTTGTGTTGGATGGCGGACTCACAGATGCTGTCTACACAGGCTGTTAGCCCAAACCTACAGAAGGTCAGCGTCAGAAAACATTCTTGTCAGTGCCTTGAGAAAAGAGGGTTAAGTGGTACTGAATTCTAAGTCTTACTGCTTTTAATGTAGTTGAATAAGCAGCTCATTCAGCTGTTACTAAGTTGGTGTGTTTTCCTGTTTTCCTGGCCTCCTAGAGAAGTGGGATCAGCATGTGATCTGTGTGCGGAAGGAAGAGTCCTGGTGCAGTATGCCTTCAGCGCCTCTTCTCCGATGCCCTGCGATCCCTCAGGGCACTGGAGCCCACGGGAAGCAGAAGGTGAGTCACAGGGCTGGGGACAAAGACGTGGTGGGGGAGAAGACGGGCCAGAGCAAAAGGAGAGCCACAAAGACAGTGGGAAAATCTGGGAGAGAGTGACTGATTATACCTGTATGTAGCATGAACAAAAATAGAGGACACTTGAATACACTGTGCCCTGAAGTAATGCCACTGGCTGAAATACCTGTGTTTTGGCCCCCGTGTCCTGACCCTGCCCATGAATTAAATGAATTCTGGGAGCTGAACCTGAATTTCAGAAAGTGGTGGAGTGCCAAGAAATGCTGACCATTCACGTCTGCCAGATTAATTCCTCAGGGGAGCTGTTTACTCCTTCTACTCCAACTCCGAAAGTGAAGAATTGCATGTTATTTATTTGGGCCTGATTTCTGCTGCCTTCTTTTGCATTGAACGTAACGGGCTGCACCAGCAGACAGGCTGAAGGGAGTGGAGATTGCCCTTTGGGCAGGTACTCTGCAGCATGAACGCAAGTGACTACATCAAGCCCAGTCTAGTTCAGGGTGTTTTGCAAGTCATACTTATTGCTCTCTTAGAGCACGTTGGAGGGAGACTGGTCTGCAGACCTAGTCGTGCAATGCCGTTAGAGCTCCATCATTACCTCTCCTGCATATGTACCTTCCATTATGTAAGTAGGTGGATATGGTAGAGCATATTTAAGATTATACCAGGCAGAGGTCAGTAATCACAAATTATGGTTTGGAAAGAGCAGAATATTATTTCAATATGTCCATCATGAGCTATTCCTTTGGGAGCAGCACACTCTGGGCCCAGACTTCACTGTAAACACACAGGTGGGCTCAGTGAACTCAAAGGCCAATCCCTGGATTTTGCAAACTCATTATAGAAATACCTCCTTACATTAAGGGCTTCTCTGTCCTGCAGCTAGAGTACATGGGAGTTATTCTACAAGGAAGATTATTTGTAAGCTAATATGGTGATATATGCAGTGCTGGCACCCAGGAGCCCTCCCTAGTCCTAAGGTCAGCATGTGCAGCAAGCTGCGTCCCTGCTGTCTGATGGGACAAGATGTGTGGGCAAGTGTCCTCTGCCGCACGCACCCACCTCCTGGGGTGGGGGCCCAACAGAGGTTGTGGTTCACTGCAACTCACCCCCCCAGTTTGGACATCCAAGAGCCAAGGCTGCCAGGCACAGCACAGAGCACACCTGCCCCTTGGGTGGATGTTGTTCCAGAGCTTTGGCCTGGGAAACAGTGCTCCGGCTATGAGTGTGACTGGATTATCAAGTAAACAGAGTTAGTGAAGTTTGGACCGCATGCAGTAGTAGTGCAGGGTGGAAGGTGGAATTTCCACTTAGCCAAGGATTACAAGACTTTGAAACCTGGTTTTGTTTGGAACAAAACCTGAAACTTTTGAAATTCTCCATGAAGGAAAATTAAAAACAAAAAGTGTTTGAGGCTGGCCAAAATGTTTTGTTTAGCTCATATAATTCCTCTTTCATGAACTTTGGTTAAATTATGACATTTGAAAATATCCCCTTTTAGTATATAATCCAGGGCAAAAGAAAATTTTAATATCAAAATGAAAAGTGTTTCAAAATGCAAAAGTGAAACGATTTCTTCCAAAAATGTCAAAACACAATGTTCCAATATTGTTAGAACTTTCTTCCCATTTTCTCTTCCAGAATAAAATTGTGGCCAAATAAACCCAATTTTGCAAAGTGTTTTGATTTTGAAAGAACTGCATATCCATTGAGATATGCAGTTCCGTCAAAATTTCTCCAACGTGCTCTGATTTGAAAACTTCTAGATCTCACACGTCTTGCCAGCGGCATCATTCCTAGAGAAACTAAGCTACTCTAAGATTTATTACTCAGCTGCATTTTGCATTTAATTTCCTCTTCTTACAGTGTGTGCCTGCATGTTCTTAACTATGAAGGGTGCAGTCTGATCCTTATCTGTCTCATTCAATTGCTGTTGTGCCATTGCTCTGGAAAGAAAATTTGGGAATCCTATCCTCTTACTACGTTAATAAGTTGTCTCCACTTTAGGGTAGAAAATACACCAAGTGTATGGTATTTGTTGCTGTGTAATTTTCTGTCATCACTACCACACTCCCTGACATTCAGGATCTCTGCCTATTTGCACTTGGTCTGAGTTACAAATAGCACAGTTAGATCATTGTCTGGCTTCTTTAATTGTCTATCTGTGAGTACTCAAGCATGCAAGCTTTAAATTCACTTTCTGCAAGCATTCATGTGTGTAAATCTCCACTGCTTGAATGTTCATGGAAAGTGAATATGAAAGAGGCGTAAGCATGGCCAAAATGAACTCATTTTAAAATTTGAGACGACACTCATGGAAAATGTTTCTAGTACTCATCCAGCTTCTTACCAGAAAACCACATTTCTCACGTGTCTCTGAAGCAGCTCTGAACCTGCTTGGTCTGATTTCATTTTCCTGAGGCCTCATAGCGTTGTTAGGCTGCACAGTTACCCCAGGTAGCTGACACCAGTTGGGGTTTGGACTACGTGTGAGCCGTGCCCATTGCAAAAGTCTGCCGTGGGGTCTGTGTCCTTCCTAGTGCCCTGCTTGTGCCTGAGCACAGCGGGGTCCAACCCCCTGGCCTGAGATATTTTGTGATTCTTTCTCAGCCAGTTGTGCCCCTTGCATGAGGGGCTGTTTGCTCCTTGGCAGTGGTTGTGGGAAGGCACTGGAGATCAGGCAGTTCTGATTTACTCCTTACCTTCACCGTAGAGCAAGAAAGCTCTAACCTACCTGGATTCTCACCAGCAACACCAGCTAGATAAACAAACCTTACAGCACCTCCACAACTTGGTCAAAGGGGTTTTTTATATATGAAAGGTGATTTTGGCTCAAACCCAAGTAAGTACCTTTGCTTACTGTGCAATATATGCATATATCAGTCAATTCCTACTGCCTGGCTCATTATTGACTAAGAGAAGTATGAGAATATAATAAAAAATTTTGCTGCCTTAGGCTGCTTTAGTGCCCTGACTTTCCCAGTGGCCGATATTTCACTCAAGAGCGATTCACTCTGTATTTGCAAGCGGAATTGTCTCAGTTGGACATTAGAGTCCTACTGGATGGTTCCTTTGTCTTGACTGCCTAAGAAATGTGGCAGGTGAGTTGTAGTTGTGACAGTGACTGCATCCCAAGAGGTGGCTGATTCTAGCTGGCCTCCCTGTACAAGTGTGTCAAGTCTCTGTCCATGTGCCAGGGCAATGGAGGGGCATTCATCCCAGCCGCTTCACTTAACTGCATGATGAAGGCTTGTGCTGACATACCAGGCTGTGGCTGATGTTTTGGGGGAAGCCTCTCTCCCAGCCTGCCATCCCTGCTCTCTAACCATTTGGCTTATCCTCACAAACCTCACATTCACATTTTGTGTTAGGCAAGACATGAAGTTGTATGAGATGCTGTTCTATGACTGATCTTGCTGACTATCTCATAAGCTGAAGGACTTTAAGAACCTAAGTGCACAGGGCAGAATAACTACTGTGCCATTTCTTTTTATATACAAATATTTGCAATTTTCATAGTATTTACCCATCTCTAGAAATCCAGAGTTACATGGAATAAGGTTTCCATCCTCTTCCACAATTAAATGAATTTTTCTTACCAAGGTCTAAGTGTTTGATGATATTTAAGAAAGGGTCTGTTTATCTCAACTTCATTGAGGTTTTTAGTCTATGGATGACTACAATCAAGCTCCCATTTTGGGGTAATGATCTGCATTAAACTCCCTGGAGGCTGAGTCCAATTCACGTAACACTAGGGATCACACCCTGATCTACCAAAACATGTAGGTTTATTCACTATTTAAGTCTTACAGAGGCCTTGAACTGGCAGAGGTGAATTTGCAGGAACCCAAGTGGAGACCACTTTTGAAAATGTACTAGGCTGTGAGCCATTAATCAGCTCCATTTTCTTATCTGCGAGATGGTAGCGGTAAGATTCATAGATCTCTCCAAAGCCCTCTGAGATACTGGGGTTAAAAACCACCTTCTTAGGGCTGCAGTCAGGAGCTTGCTGTGAGTCTGTGAGAAAGTCATTGGAGGGCCCAGACAAGCACATGCGGACAGCAGCAAATGTTGTGAGATAACATGAGTTGAATGGGGTATTTGCTGCTCAGAATGATTATACACAGTACTTGCAAGCTTGCCGGGGGGCGGGGGGGAGAAACTTGAGCGTGTTACATGGAACTCTGGCTTTCTTCAAAATATATTGCTGCTGTGGTCTCTCCAGATGCTGAGGTTAGTGGCATTCCCACTACTCTGTGGCATGCGAGGAGGAGAGGAGGCCTATGGGGTATGTGCGGGTGAGGGAGAAGCATGAAAAGTTGTGCATCTGCAGGACAATTGCATTGGATCGCGCGGAGGACTGCCTCAGATACCAGGCAATCTATTCTGCATCTGGGTTCATTTGGTATGAACAGGAGAATTCCCTGTGCTGTTTATCCTTGATGAAAGAGGCACATTTCTAACACTTCATTGGATCACAGACAATAAGAATAACCTTCACACATTGCCCTTTTCTCTTTAAATTAGTAGTGATGTCCTGTTTGTTCATGTTTGCCTAGTGCTTTATCTTGCTTTCTTCCTCAGTTGCAAACAGCTGTGCTCTCTTTTTTTTATCTGCCTTCTCCATTTCTCTCCTCTCATTACCTTTCTTTATCTTTACTTTCCCCTTTCTTCTTTTCTGTGCTTTGCCTTCTCCCTGTCCTGCTTGCTCCCTTTTCGTGTGATTATTTGGGAAGGAAGAGGGAATTTATAGCTCTCACTGGATTTTGTTACCAACTGTTCCACCCATCTGACCTCTGTGGATCTTGCAGTCCATGACTCTGTGCCAAATTGTAATGTTACCATAGTATTTGGGAACCCAGCAAGCATTGTGGCTTTCATTAGTTTTTAGTAATACCTCCCATGTAGTTGAACATAGCCAACGGTGAGAAATGTAAGAGTAAAGTGCCTGTTGTTTCATCACAACGAGTGCAAAGAGACAGCTCAGACCTGTGCTCCATGTGCCTCCAAAAAAAGGGGTCTTACATGATGTGCTAGACTAGTCTGTAAGTGGCATAGGAGTTGCCCCTCAACAGCACAGTGCAACAGCTTCTTGGAGTGAACAAAAGCTCTTTTCTTGTCTTTGTTACAGAGAAAAAGGTTGTATTTGAGAGTGAGAGGCAAGGGAATAAGTAGGAGCACGGGGGTGAACTGAAGGCAAAGTGACTCTGTTTATCAGGTAAAGTACCAAGTGGAAGGGGTAGAAAATATCATTGTTTGGCACAGGGGAAGGCACTAGAAATAGGAAATACAGGACCAGATGCACTGGCACAGTGTGTGTTGTGTGGTGTCTGGTCCAGCTGGGCACTTAAACTGGGTTTGTGTCTCTCGCCCAGCCAGGAGACGTTGGCATTGTATTCCTCCTCTCCATGCTGGCCATGCCTGTTCTGCTCAAGTAAATAATTAGTTTCCTGGACAGATATGCTCTCCTGCCACCAGTTTGTCTTTCAAGACTGATGCCAATGATAACTCATGTTCTCTAACTTCTTTTGTGCCCTGCCTTTGCTTCCTTCTTTCTTTCCAGGGCACCCTGATGTTGAGCAGCCTTGTAAATCCAGTGTCAGAACATGGAGTCCCAACTCAGCAGTCAACCAACACACGGTGCCCCCAGCCTGTCCTGAGCCTCAGGGCTGCTACCTGCAGCTGGAGTTTCGTTATCCCCTGACTCCAGAGTCCCTCACAGTCTGGGTGACATTTGTTTCGCCGGACTGGGACTCCAGCGGAGCGGTGAATGACATCAAGTTGCTCACCATCAGTGGGAAGAACATTTCTCTCGGGCCGCAGAATGTCTTCTGTGACATCCCATTGACCATAAAGCTGGACGCAGGACAAGTGGGTGAGGAGGTGTACGGGATCCAGATCTACACTCTGGATGAGCACCTGGAAATTGATGCTGCCATGCTGAGCTCTGTCCCCCACAGCACGCTGTGTGCGGACTGCAAACCCATCCAGTACAAAGTGGTTCGGGACCCCCCTTTCCAGTCTGGATCTCCAGTTGTCATCTCAAACCTCGGCAGGAGATTTGTCGACGCGTAAGTACTGCTTTCCAGAGAGCTGAATAGACTTGTTCAGAGAAAAACAATAACCTGTTCTTCACATCTTGTTAATGTCTAGCATCACAATTGATTGTTAGGATTTTAAACTAGATAGATGTACCAAGTATCACCAAGGGAGGATATTCTCATAATTTCTCTCTGCAACCAGGAACATCACACTCAAGTGAAATAGCCTGAGATTTCGTGGAAAGATTTTGAGACATTTCCAGGCTAGTTGTGCAGAGACGTGAAATTCAGGCTTTGTGTAACCAGAAAGGATATTGCAAACTACCTGAGCTATGATACGTTAAATGTTTAAGATAACCTAAATTAGGACCTCTGGAGTAACATGGTTATAATTTCCTTAGCAATCTTTTGAAAGTAATATTCTGATGGAGAAGGAGACAGAATGGCTTTCAGTGCTGGAGCACCCATTAAGTGCTAAAGAAAGAATGCAAAAAAATACACTTGCATGTTCAGATATATAAATGTATTTCAGCCACTTTCATTTTCTGCTTTCATGTGTCACTAAAACGAATTGTATTGGAGTGGGATTGTTCTAACATAGTAATGCGCTAGTTTGTTGTAGGGACTGAGTTTCATCCCAGATGCAGTTATGCCCATCTAGTCAAGGAACGTATGATTGTTGAGGAAAGTCCAACTTCAAAATATTTAACAATTTCAAGGAGATCCATGATCTACCCGTAGGCATTCTACAGCAGCAAGAAAAACATCTTTTGCATAACACGACTCCCTGGAAATGATTCACTCATCTGTGGGAACAACATGAAGCTCTTTTGAAAAATGAACACCAGATAAAAGGAAACCTGCTAAGAAAACTGCACTCTAATTTAGAAAAGATGATCTAATTAGTACAGCTAATATCAAGGAAGCATACATCATTATGGTCTTCTAAAGCATATTTAAATATAATAAAAGTGATTAATTAACAATTCAGTAATCATGAGCTACCATCCCTTTCATGGCCCAGTTACACAGCTCAGAAGATGCAAAATGTCCCTACGGATTTAAAAATTCAAGGTAACTAACAATAGTGAATATAAAAACAAGACCCAGGACATCACTGAGGTTACTCCTGTGCTGAAAGTTAAGCATGTGCTTAAGTGCTTTCTTGGGTTGTAGCCTTGTTCCAACAATTGCTGGCACTTAACAGAAGATGAATATTGGCATAATGGAAACATGGAAAATGGTGAATTTTCCCATGGTTTTGCTGTGAAAGCATCTTTGCCTGAAACCTGGCCCACTCTCATTGGAAAATGGGACTGGTTTGGTTTGAAATATTTGCATACCTTAGCACAAGTTCCCACGGAAACAGGTCCAGTTTTGAGTTCATAACAAATTGTGAAAATAAAAAAAAAACAAAGAAGAAGAAAAGAAAAGCCCAAAACATAACTTGTGTTCTGAGTTCTATTCCTTTGTCTTTTATTATGATTTTGTGGGTCACTCCTAGCTTATAGCTAGCTGAAGTGAAAGAGTGCTCTAATAATTAAATCAGTAGCCAGGGATTAATGACAATTTTCCTGCGCGTCATTGAATAAACTACTTGGGGTAACATTACTGTACCTGTCTGAATGTCTCACCTAGTTACATAGCCAGCTACAAATCAGACATAAATTTTAGGTTAGTCTTTCTGGGCTCTTCCTGTGATGAGTAGACAGAAACGGGTGCTCTTGGAGGCTGACACAGCCAACCTAACCAAACCCTCTAGTCTAGCTGGCCTCAGGTTGTCTGTGTCTTTCCAGGGACTACAGGGAAAATCCTGCCAGTGAGCTGTGATGAGACACTTGGAAAGCTAAAATGAAGTTTTTAGTCACTGGGTGAGGAGTCAAAGATGCAGATTCTGAAGCACTCATAGTTGGTTTTGAGTCAAGACTTCTGCATGTGTTTGAAATTTTGAAAAGTGGGGTGATTTTTTTTATCCTAATATGCATAGGTGCACAGCACTGACCTGTATCCTCTGGTGATGGGGGGTCATGCAGATTCGTAGGCTCATGCTGTATGTCCAGGCTGCTGCTGAGCTGCACCTTGAGATGCAGCAAACTCACTGAAACTCTGCATGGGGTTGTGGTTATATGGTAGAGGCAAAGGCAAGATGAATTTTCCATTAGCACCTTGTGCAAAGAGTAGCCACAATCTTTATACTCCGTAAGCAGGCAGGAGGGAAGATGCTTCAGGGAAGTCAGGGACAGAGGTCTTGGGCTATGCTCCTGCATATATATATATATTTATTTATTTATGTAAAGGTAAATGCAATCTCTCTCGACCTTTTTGCATCTGCCTGTTGTCTCATTCTGTACAGCTGGAATTCAGCATATCTGTGCAGCCAGACTTTGCAGCCCCTTTATCTCTCTGTAAGCCCCAAGCCAGTCACCCCTCCTTTATGCTTTTGCATGTTTTCCATATTAAATAAAATGACACCCCCACATGTTCTATGGAAGGTTATTTTGAAGGCAGTCACATATCTTTACTCTTGCCTCCTCTGACCTTGATCTTCACTTTCTCTTTTTCTCCCAAAGAAAATATTTGCTTGCACTGTTATCTGTGAGCAAGATCCTTTCCCCAGGTGTGGCGATGCTGAAAGAAAAATTAATTTCTCCTACCTTCTTCCCGTCAAAGAGAGGGAACTTCTCTTTAAGCTGAGACGAGAGACAGCCTTTAATGGATAGCCCTTGCCTAGTCAGCACTGGGTGCTCCACAGAGGAGAGTAAATAACTAGAACAGTGGAAACCTTTTATTAAGAAATGCAAAATAATGCCAGACCTTCTGTTCTCAAGCTGAATTTTAATCTCGGCTCTTGGCTCAAGCTGAGGCTAACAAACATTTCTAAGGGACAGGACCTTATCCTTGGACCTTACATAAACCAGGCAAGATACACTCAATTCCACTGAGTATGATCAGCCAGAATTGCTCATCTCTGTGATACAAAATGAGAGTCAGAGCCTAGGAAGAGAGCAGAAAGCTAAATAAATCAGTGGGGGGAAAAAAAGAGGTCAGGCCAGGTGCAGCACAGAACTGCTGAGTCTTCACACCGCAGCGAGTGATAAGGAAGGAGCCTCATCTGTGAATCTCAAAGTCTCAGCTCACAATTTAATCCAAAGTTCGGGTTGTGCTCGTACTTAGAGGGTTTCAGTCTGACTGTTCTCTAGAAATAACATGCAAGATAGTCACAATGGTGAACATGGTAATTGTTTTCCCCTCACTTTGCCCTTACTATACTGCTTTTATGCTGACATCGTTGGAGTTGGAAAGTAATCGTTGCTCTCGCATTCATTTGTAGCAACCACTGATTTTTTAGGAGCTCAGTGAGAAAAGAGTGCCCACAACGAGAAGCTCTCCTTAGGATGTCACAGGTACAGTTAGGTGTCAGTCCCATGGGGATGGCCGTTTCTGGCAGTAGGACAGTCTGGGGTGAGCAGCCCATGTTCCCCATTGCACCCTCAGTAGCCAAATTTGCTAGCGGTGAGCAGCTGGGTGTGCTGGCAAGATCTGCGCTCTCCTCTCTGGCAAGCCAAGCTGAGAGACACCGAGGTTAGCTTTGGAAAGCTGTCAGAATAACTGGAAAAGTTTCTTAGAATTGGAAATTTTCCCGACTTTCTGCCACAGACTTTGTAGGAAACCTCAAAACGTGGTGGATGGCGATGGATCGAGTCATCTTTGTGGTGTTAACCTGTAGGCTTTTTCAAGACAAAGGCATTGACTGAAAGAGCCTTAGAAAGAATCCCAGCATGAAGCCCTGGTACGAGTTTTGGTTTGCAGAGTTGAACACCACTGAGAAGCAAGTATGCTGTCCTGTGATACATACATTTGAGCCGTTCCTACACTGACTAGAGCATTAGTACCTAAGTGACACTTAGAGATACTTGAAAAAGAAAGAAAAAAGAGAGACTGAGAGAGAAACCTGCATTTTCTCATATAGGGGTTATGTTTTTCTTCTTGGTTTTGGCTATTTTACACCTACGTTCTATGGCTAAACTTTTTCTGTTGCTCGATAATAGTTGGAGGGGACTGGTCGTCATCTGTGTACAGTTGTTTAAGCAAGTACGATATTTTAAGATACTTTGTTAGAGTCTGGAGTTCCATTCAGTGCTAAGCTTGTAAACTCCATGTCATTTACTGTGTTTTAACTCCACACCTAAGATGGTGGAGTGCAGATCTCACTAGGGCTTTTTGGAGTGATTGCAGAATGATTCAGAAATTACCATCATCAAGACTGCAGGTAGTTGGAGGGCTGCTGTGGCATTGTTCATGGGTTCTTAGCATTTCATGTACTTTGGCATTGTACTTTAGCCGAAACAATGGTTTGTTTCAAAATTTGGGTTATTGATGCGTTTGCCTTTTGTTAATGGTATCCAATCGGAAGGCTGTATGACAAGTGACTTGTCAGAAACCCCAGATGATGGGTAGTTGAAGGAGATGGAAATCAGTTCTTAGTCTGAATGTGTGTGGAATATTTGGTAAATTCCTACAAACATAAACAAGTAGAGAGGCTGGAGAATCAGAGTGGCTACTCATAATGAACAATAATTCATTCCAGCCAATTATTGGTGTGCCTTTTAGCCCCTGGACTTAATAGGAGGACTGCATTTACATAACACAGGCCCAGCTGAACACAGGACTGGAAGAACATGAATATCACAATGATGATATGTAAACCTAAGTCCCTGCTGAATGCAACACTAAAATTTCATGGCAACATCTGTCCTTATTATGGCATTCTTTCCTTCATCTTGGAGACCTATTTCTCTATTTTCTGAAGGTCTACCAGCCAGAGGAATGTATGATCTAAAGCAGCTGAAATGAATTGCCAGATCCATCTGTCATGAAGATAATTAACACCATATTTCCACCCAAACAAGATACAGATTGCTGGGTGGATGTTCTCCCGACACCAAAAGCTGAAGCCCATATTATCACTGTCTTCTGCTTACCCCTCCTCCACAGTTACCATGCCAGACCTCTTTTGATATGCCAGGAAATACCGGGGAGTATCTACGATAGGACTGAAATGTTAAGAAAGCACTTTACATGCCCAGATTTATCTGCAAGAGCTGCTAGGTTGTCCGTGCAATATCTGCATGCTACACATCTGGATTCCCAACAGGCTTTAGAGCTGTATATGGTATTCCAGATGTCCTTGTGCACGAATACTTACATAGCTACACTGGAAATGCCTTGCCTTGATGCGTGCAAGGACCTCGTATGATTTTTTTGTGGATGCATCCCACTGATAGTTCATAGTTGTCTTGCAATTGAATAAATACAACCAACTGCTTCTTCCCCTCTGACTTGCAAGGAGGAGGTCACAGCTTAGTCTGAATTTATTGATCCTACATGCATAATACTGTCTTACACCAACATACGCACCATTTTGAGACATTCAGTCCTGTAAATTAGTCATTTTTACATTATAACTCCATTCTTCTCTGCATTGACTTAGCCTATTTACCAATTCTGTGCTGTCTGCGGATATTGGACTTTGGGGTGCAGATCTTTATTTGCAGGAAATGTTTGTTAGTTAACCTCAAAGTGATAAGTGAAAGACAAATTTCCATTTCCATTCAAATTTCTCTTTTAATCCAACCTATTTACAGCTACTAGAAGTAAGTGCAAAATAGTGTCATCTCTTGTTGAGTCCCTAAGTATTTGATGCCTGCTCTCACGCCTAGCAGTACCAGAGACCTGCCATTATTAAAAGCATTTGTTCTCTAGTCTGCATCTAGGAGGTTTCTTTCCCATTATTACACAATTCTCCATATTATTTCTCTCTGGTAATATATTAGAGAACCCTGTCTGTATCCATATGAAAGTTTACAACTCATCTCCAGTAAAAACACTTTTACCAGGCTTCAACAGGAACAGATCTACTCTTATTCATGCTTTCTTGTTCATTCCTAAGAGCTTCCCCTATCATTAGTTTGCAGTGCTGCACAGACAAAGCTATTTTGAGCTTTCCCAAGAAGCAAACACCCCTCTGTCCCACCGTTTCTCTTACCCCTATAATTTTAGTTTCATGTACCATACTAGCACTGCTAGTTCTTGCCTAGCTCTTCATCCAGAGTCCTTGCATTAAGGAATAAATGTTTCCATTGTTCCTCTCTGACTCTAGTTTCCCAGCTGGACTAGCAGCCATGCTGTCACTGTCCAAAAGCCTCCCCGTGTCAGTGAAGAGCTTTGAGTGTATCGAAGCTGCCTGTGGTCAGTTTTGGCAAAGTTGTGGTGAAGTCTAATATTCAATGGGCGTAGGACAGTGTAGCAGTCCTGGAGCTCAGTGAAGGTGCTGGCGATCTGCTAGCAAGCATCGTCCGTCTTCATGCCTGTTCAAGGCCACATCTAGCCTCAGCTACATATTCAGCTCCTTCCTCATGCAGCCAGTATTGATTGCCTCGTTTCTGCTTAACGAACCTGGAAATTTCCCATGATGAAAGAACAAAAAAAATGTAGGACGACTGCCTGTCCCACACCTTCCCTTCCAACAGTGGGAAACTCATCTGACGCTGGACAGGTGAAGTGCTGGTAGGAAGGAGAGTCTTCCACCCAGCAGCATCTTCACTGCCAACATGCCCCCAGGGAAATTCTTTCCTTTCCCAAATAGTGTGGCCTTGCCTTTGGCTTTTGTGGCAGCAGGGATGACTGGTTCTGCTCCCTGTGCCAGATAGGCGTGTGTACCCCTGCATGTACCAAGGGCTCGGTAAGCCAGGAAGAAGAACACTGCTTCTTTTCTATCTACTGTTCCTGTGTCTTTCCTTCACATATGTTGTGCTGCTAAATACTGAGGTAGCGGTTGTTATTATTTATAGCTGCCAGTAGCGTGCCAGGCGTTTTACAGAAGAAATACACCAGGTGCCTTCTTTCAAAGAGCTCACAATTAAATGTTAGAGGCTAGCAGTGCCACTGCTCTCAGGGATTATACATCTCCACTTGGCTGATGTGACTTGACAGCTGGAAGCCACATTCTGATGGCTTTCCTTCTTTCTTGCTTTCTTCATTAAAGGTGCCAGGTTATCTTCGCAAAAGCATAAAACCTGCTTCCTGACCCCACACACAGAACAGATACAGCAATTTTTTCCCTTACCACCCTCTGCCAAATTGCCTTAACCCTGCCCTGGAGAAGAGAAAGAACAATTTGACGGTCTGTGCCCATTCAGTAGGCAGCTTTTCTGCTAAGCCTGTGCAAAGATGCCGTTTGGTGCCAGCTGTAGTGATAGATTTGTGATTCTTCGCTGTTGCGGTTTCTTATGTAACGCTGTAACTATAGCTGGCACTTGACAAAATCCGTAGCTCCTGTTCTGGCTCGGCCGCACATGATGCAAGAATAAAGTAGTAAGGGCAGGTTTATATCTTTAAGTGTTTGCGATCCTGAGACAGGGCAGCCCAGAAGAATTTTTCAGCCTGGGTCTATCTTTGAAGGGTGGGATTGCTCTGAATGACCCCCAGCTGCCTCCCTCAAAGAAATAACTCGAGAGCACGGGAAGAGCCAGGAAAGAGGGACTGCCCCATCTGGAGAATGACACTTTGCTTTGGGATCAGCTCTGCCAGCTCTGCTCCAGCCAGGGACTCCCCAAGGACTGCTGCTACATTGGATTCACATCTCCAGTGTACCTCTTGGGCGATACACAGAGGCTGTGGAGAGATCAGACCCGTAGACTACAACTTAGCCATATGCAAGTGTCCCTGAAAAAGTGAACATTAACAGCTGTCCTATTATTAACCAAATAGATACTATTAGAAATTGATATATTTAATCACTCCCAACCAGGGTGGAATTTGAACTCGTGACCTAGAAGTAGTAGCAGAATTTTCAGTTGCAGGAAAAAAAAAAAATGAAGGTCAAACAGGACTTTTCCTGCTGGGCAAAATAATTTATTGCAGGTGAAACAGTCTCAGATATGTGGTAAATTAGGCTGTGCATTATCTCATGGATAATAATTTCTCTCTGATGTTTGCCTTCTTGTGTGCATCTTTATTTTGGGCTCTAAATAAGAAGCACCAGAAATCTCCGAGGAATAACAAATGCATTTTCTTTGCTTGATTGAGGAAAGAAATATTGGACAGACATGTGTTATGCAACAATTTAAAAATAACTCTCTTGTAAAACTTGGAGTGAACCTCAAATACCACAGAAGAAGCAGAAATGTGTTACCTACCTTTTTATCAGCAGTGTCAGCCAGTACAGCTTTTTTCAGCTACTTTTACTGAACTATTGGCCTGATCATTTCCTGGGCACTTTATTTTAATATATTTTCCTAGGAAATAAATTCCAAGTCTCTGTTAAATTTGGAGCTACACTTAAACAGGCAAGGATTTGAAAACAACGCTGCAGTAAGACTAAAATACCTGTGCTGTCCTTAATACCTTGTTGGATACAGCGACAGACAAGACAGAAGCCTTTTAGGTGTATCATTGCATGCAATGCACTGAGCACACTGCGGGCCCAAGGTGCCCATCGTGTCATTGCTTCACCCAGACTTGATCTTAGTCTTTCTGGCCAAGATCTTTTTAAATGTATGGTGACATTGGGCATCTCTGTGCCGATGCCCCAACTCCAGCATTTTCCTGGAGCTTTTGGTGGTAGGAGGGGCGAGGTGGAAATAAAGCTCATGCTTCTGTGCAAATGGTACCCCAGTGAGGGTGCCTGGAATTGGGCACCCCAAATTATCAGCCACTACTAAAATTACTGGCCCTGAGAGCTCAGTGCAGTAAACGAGATCATTTATTCACAGTGGTACAGATTTTTTTGAAATGTAAGACCAGTTGCAGATGTAATGACAATAGAGGAAATTAGCTCATGATGGGATTTTAGAAGGAGGCTAGTGGAAATATGTTCAGTAATGTTCAGTTATTAAACCATTAAAGATCCCACTGGAGACCAGCTAGTAAGATTTCTCATAATCTGAAGTGGCTTAAGGCAAAACACAGAGCCCCTAAGGAGGGAAATGACAAAATGTTCCTTTGGAATAGTCACCTCATCTCCTCGCCCATCTCTGCGTGCTGTGCTGTGCGGTGTGCGTGACAGCACATATGTCTCTCTCACACGTAGGCGCAGGTACCTATAGGCTCCCTCCCTCCTCCTGAGGAGCAGCGTCCCAGGAGCGCCACGGTCCCTGTGCCCTTACCCTCCAAAGCAGAGTTTTGGCGAGCAGGGATGGTAGAGGTGAAAGCACGGAAAACTGCAAACATCTGTGTTCGCTTGGGGCCCAATCTAAGCCCTACTGAAAATGCACATAATAACTTCCACTAGCTTCAGGAGCCTTTGGATCAGGCGCTGCGAGCGTCTGCTCCCATGCTTCTGTTTACCATTTTGGTGGGATTACACGGAAACGGGAGGGTATTAAGTTCTGAAAATCAGGTCTTGGCTCAGGCCTGTTAAAAGAAAATCCTAGAGGTCAAGTCTGGATTCAGAGAAGCTGAAGAACGTTATTCTGCCAAGCTGATGACCCTAAATTGGGAAGAGCCTTCTGCCCACAGGGAGAGCCGAACCTGACAAACTGGCACAGGGCTGAGGGTAGCAGCCGAAGTGCTCCCAGCCCCAGCGATGAACAGTCGACATCCACAAATTGAGGGGTGGTTGTTGGGGTCCCAGACCCTGTGCAGGGTGTGCATCAGGCACTTCTCCTGCAGTGTGGTCTGAACCAGTGCCGGAGCCCACACAGATGCTGCCGCTGGCGGTCCTGCAGAGAGAAGCTGTGGCACAACCGGGATGTCGTTAACAGCATGAGTAATAAGGCAGTGCTCATCGAGGGGCACGATGCAACAGGCAAAGTTTTTCCAGTGACAGTGATGGCCTTTAAAGTAATTAACCTGTCCTAACCTGCCTGCCAGTCGTGTTACTGTTACCTGCCATGCCGGTACACCGGAGCGCTATCCTCAGGTGGTGGGTACTGGCACCGTTCCCTTGAAATCAATAGAGAAGTGCTGGCTTCCACTGTTTGGGAATAGGACTTTCTGTATTTCACGTCCCAGATCTTTCCTTCCTCAGTCAAACCATAACAGCCTTCCCTCCTGCAGCAGCCACGTCTGAGCTTCACGTTGCGAAGCACTCCCGACTCAGCTTAGGGTCTGACTGCAGCGGTGAAGAAGCAAACACCACAGGTTTCCCCCCTCCTTCCCTGCTTCTAATAGCAACCAGGTGCTCCGACACTTAACCTGTGTGCTGCCGTGAAATTGCCTGTCTAGTGCAAACACCCATGTGAGGCCCGGGGCCTCTAGGATTTACTTTATCCCAGGATTTGTAACCCAATCTCATCTAGATCTCAATTGATATCATCCACCTTAAAAATTCATAATTTTTGTTGTTAAAACATGAAAGTAGAAAATTGTCTCTTGACATTTAATTTTTTTTTTCTTTTGATAAAAAACAAGAAATATCTTTAAGGCCTTGGCTGCAAACTTTGTTTTTTATTAAATGTGCTACTGTGTTTTAAATTGGTACCAGGGCAAATACTTGGATGATTATATCAAAGTCCGCTGGAGTTAATCAGTTGCATATATATCTGTATGTTTGCTACTTTAAAAACTTACAGTTCTTGCACGAAGGACAGAAGAGCATTCAGGGTGTTTAAGGTCCTAAAGAGGGCCTGGATTGGAGAGTAGAGGTGCTACAGCCAGTCATGTAGTCCTGCACTGAGGTATCTTGCACAGACAAGGAGCTGCTCTGAGCAGCAAGTGCAAATGTTCTCAACTCAGAGGAGCAGATGAGGAACTGAGTTGCAGTGGTTTGAACCTGGAGTATTTTGCTGAGGTCTCTAAAGTTACTTGAGATTTACATCAGCGTAAGCGAGAGCAGAGCTGGAGACTAATTGCCTGTTTTGATTTTGTGGTGATTATGAGAGTTGGTGGTGACTTTGGTTCGTAGAATTATTTCATGGAGCAAAGGATATTTTCCTTTTCCTAATAGATTAGATCCTTCAACCTGTGACTTCAATCTCAAATATGTGGGGTCTCCATGGTATTGCATAAGTGGGTAAGGTGGTTGGTTTAGGTATTAGTAGAAATACCTTCCTGATACTGTTAGAAGCAAAAGTTGAGTTTGGGTATTGTCTTGATGCCACTGCTTTGAATGGTGAGACTCTGGGCTTCAGACAGCGGAGCCACCTCATGGTACAAAAGGTACTCCACCAAGTATTCAGCTGAGATTATCTGTTCAGGTCATTGGCTGCTCTGTTGTTCTTCCTCGAGAAATATCCAGTTCAGGTTTAAGCTGGGTTTGGGAGGATACCAATCCACCATGCAGTCCCCACTCTCCTATCCAACCCATGAGTGTTCATTTAGTACTTCAGCTACGCTGTTTCGATTGGCTTGTAAACAAATAAATCGTAAAAAAGCCACAGGGCAAAGAGCAAACCCACCGCCCCTGTTGGGACCTATCTCATCGTGGATAGAGAGAAAAGCCTCTCCAAGGCTGTTTCCTCGGCATTTATGTCTTCTGAGTCAGCTCGGTGTCTGAGAGAGAGGCAGGAGACTTGTTTTGAGGCCTTTGCACCTGCCATGTCGCTGGGCTTATCCAAACAGCGAGAGATCGGACCGCAGCTGAAAAAACAGCCCGTCGCAAGAGCTCGGGATTTTTGACGTCCTTCTTTTGTTTACAGCGTCCCGCCCCTCCTCTCTCCCCACTGCAGAGCTGGGCAGGAATTCTCTTCATTATCTTCTGCCGTGCTTCTCATGCCATTTTTATTAAAAGAAGGAAAGGCAAGGCGAGGGGGAGCGTGTGCGAGAGAGGAGATAAAAGAAGAAAACAGTCATATTTATACAGTCAATGGCAATGAAGGAAGAAGGATGGGAGTTGGGGAGCAGATCTATTCAGGTTGTCCTAAAACGACCTCATCCCCTGGGTTACTCTTTATCAGTTGCTTTTGGAGCACCTGAGGATGGGGGAGCCTGCAAACACCATGGTGGTATTGCCGAGAGGTAAAACCCAGCGCAGTTTAATGACCCATTCTCTGAGTAGCAATGAAGAGAGCGGTGGTAGCTCCTCCAATCTAGAAACATTGAGCCCCGGTTCAGTGCCCAGGACTGGGAGGCTTTAAACATGTCTGAGCAATGCAGTGCTTCTTCACTGAGTTAGTGGTTATCTGGGATATTTCAGGACCTCTGTAAATGACGTTGGGTGTTTCGGTGTCTGTGAGCCTTCTGGAGGGAACGGACTGGAGAGCTCCAGGCTGCGGAGGGTGGGACAGGAGGTGGCGTAGACCTTCAGCTCTTCTGCGTGTGGTTGTATTCGGTCCACCTCGAGCAGCTGATCCAAAGCATTGCAACAAGCAAAGATTTGGGGTCACTGCTATTCGCTACCAGCAGGTTTCCTGTTTTGCTCAGCAAGGCTTCCTTGCTAGAGAAGAAGAGTAAAGCCGACAGTGTTAGAGGGAAACGGGGATGTTGCTGGCAGACCAGGGCTCATTCTGGGCTGCAGAGAGCTCCCTGGGAAATGTCGCCTTTTGGCACAAGAGTTTCGTGCCTATTTAAGTTCAAAGAAAGATGGGTCCTTCATGAGGACGCTTGAGGTGTGGAATTTGCCTGTTTCACATGACACTGCCTGTGACAGCCATAATTTAATTGGGGATGTCTAAGACCTTGTTGTCTTGTCCTTAAATAACAGGAACGCTGTCTGCTTTCATTGCTTTCTGGCCTTATATGTTTTCACAGGGCAGAAACTGGGATCAGCCTTAAGGATATTTTCAATTTTGTTGGAAACAAGTCTTTGCTGTATAAAACCCCTCCCTGCTGTTATTTGTAGTAGGAAAAACGTATATACTATTGTAGTAGGGAGAGAGGCGTGGGATGTTTGCTTTCCCTGGTGCTTTCACTGCTTCTTGAGTGTGTGCTGTGTCCTCAGATGCTGAAGCGCTACAGTGGGCACAGAGCAGATGTGGTTGGGGCAGTGTCAGCCCTTGTAGGTCTGCTGGCACTCGAGGGCATGCGTGTTGCTTCTGTAAATTCAATGATCCTCTAAACCTGCCTTGGTCTGAGCAGAAAACAACTTCCCAGAGGTATAATTTTTCCCATAAGTTTTACAGGAACACCCCAACTGAAAGCAGAGGTCCCTTGCCTGGGGGACACAGCAAGATTAACTCAACTGCCCAGCCTCCCCAGTAAAAACAGGAAAAGAATTAGAGGGTTTTATATTTCTGACCCTGGATCTGTCACTCGACACAACAGACAGGAAAGTTGCCCTTGTGGTATTTCACACGGCACGTCCTAATTCCCCCTCTAAGCAGAGGGCTTGAGTCATTGCTTTTTAATAAGACTGCCTCCCCACGGGCGGAAGCTGCAGCGATCAATGCGGCTTACTCAGTTCTCGAAAAGGTCATTAAAAGACCATAGATATAAATTTAAAAGAGTGTTTGTTCACATCCTTAATGTTAAAGATGTTCTTCTGTCTCACTTCCTTAAGTAGCATCGTACAAAGCCGGCGTGCGTTGGACCTGCCTGACAGCAGAGTGGAAAGAGCACAATATTGCTGTTAGTGTGCCATCAGCTCTGAGGGAAGGCGGGAGAGAAAATAAATGGTCAAAAATCACACTTTTATCACTACTTGGAGCAGAGCTTGTTTTGCTGACGTCTCCAGATACAGTGTGTAATATCGACCTTGGTGCCCCATAACTATATAGGAGAGAATAAATTTTTTATTTTTTTTTTCCCTTCGTTCCTGCATTCCTTCCTCCCTCCCTCCCTTGCTATGGTACTGGATTACTGCCTGAAGTATTGTACGTATCATCCCTTTAGCAGCTATATTTTTCCGAAATGCGGGTACTGTGAAGGAATGCTAAAACTCTCAATTGCTGCCGATATGATATATTTAACAGTTCAGGAGGATATAAGTATCTCAGATTCCAGTTGTTGAGATGTGAAATGCCACATCCAGCTCAATCAGGTTTTTGCCACTAGTTGCATAAGCCAGGGTGAACTGAAAGCACGATGGCTCGCGTCTGAGTTTCTAAGGTGGCTTTCTCGTGTTCCAGTCCAGGCCCATCTCCAGTTACCATTGCATGATGCTGGAGGGCACCCCTGGAGCACACGTGCTCCCATTTCTGATCTCTGGGCATGGCTGGTTTGTTGGTGCTGCTCCTGGGTGTGACAGCCTGGGGCTTCTCTGCTGTCCCCAGCGTGGAGAAGGTTGTGCAGCTCCAGGTTGCTCTCGACTGGGCTGTCCAAGAGAGAAGCCGGGATGAGGATGGGGAGGATTGGCCTCGCGGCTGCACCGTGGGTCTGGAGAGCTGGCTCCCAGTCCTGCCATTGCTTTACAGGCACTCTATGTCTCTAGCCATTTGTCTTCCCTTTCTCTATATTTCAACCTAAGACAAGGATATTATGTTCATAGCTCATGGGGTATTGTGAGCATAAATAACTTAATAGCTATTTTGTAGCTTCCGAAACTTTGTAGAAGTAAGGGAAGCCAGGCTGTGCAAATACCTAAATCTATGTGTAGGGAGTCAAATATTTTGTTCACTTTCTTTTTTGGAGAAGAAATGGCCTTTTTTTGTGTGTCACTAAACTATAAGGATCATTTGCCTGTCACAACATATCATTTCTCCAAGAGCTTTCCATTTTTGAGCAGCAGGCTGCAGTTGGAAATCTCCCCTCCTCAGCGTGTAGCTAGTGACAGGATTAGACCAAAGCCCACTGCCACAGCGCCAGCAGTCCCTCTTCTCCGATGTCCACAGGGTCCTCTCCCCATACAGTTTTTCATTCACAATCCATACAGTTAAATATGCCAGAGTTCTCGCCACCTAATAACTTGCATTTCCAGTTTTCTGTCTTATTCACCCACGTACACATTCATCTCCAGTCACCTAATAATTCATAAACACCATATTCTCTCCTGTGCTTAATTTAGTACTATGTCTTCTTCCATTATGTTCTGCCAACTTCCCGCCCTGTACATAAACAAATGTGAACTTTTCCTGTTTTCCGTTTGCTTACATGTATACACAAGCATACACAAACACTCCCACAAACTGAAACACGCTCACAGAGGCACATTTTCTGCTGTTAGCTGAATGCCTGCCCATCACCTATGGGTGTCAGTGGAAATCACGCAAAAAATCAGACTCTGAAAACTACTATTTTGCACTCATGCGTGTGATCTCAGCGCGTCAGAAAGCAGCATGGATTTGTTTATTTTTTAGCTGTTACAGCTGCCCAAACTGTTCATTTGTTAACAGTCTTTTCTAAGAATTGAACCTTTTTTGTGGTTAGCAGATCCCCAGTGATAAAATCCACATTTCTGCAAGTATATTTGTTAATCTTAAATATTTTACGAATGGTTTTGAGAAGGAACTTGAGAAATAACTGCTTTTTAATAATCAAAGCTTGCCTCTACTTTCGTTTCATCAGTATATATCAGAAACTTCCCATCTTAATAAGTGGATTTATCAGAGAGTGAAATCTAGAGGAAACCCTCAGTATTATACATCAGTGTGTGTTTGGCCACTTAAGTTATTTCCTATAATTTTTCTTTTTTTTTTTTTTTTTGAAAACAGTTTTTTTAAATAGGTCCCAAGGGCAGAAATTTGAAATTTTTCACTTTGATTGAAAAAACACTCATACCAATATCTGGGTAGATGTCTCCCCAATCTGTAGGTGAATTAAGGTAGCATTTGTGCTGCCTGAATCCTCAAATTTAGCTAGTAGGAGCTACAGGCTATTGCTGACAGGAATCAGGTGAAGAAGCAATGAGAAAGCCAGTTGTGTTGTGTTTTCATTCCACTGAGTTTCACTCCCCATTTCAAGTGTGGTAACAAAGAATCAAATCCCAGGGCTGTTCGCCTGCAATTCTTTCAATAACAGTTAATAGTATCATGAGAAACAGCTTTGTTTTAAAATATAATGTGTGATATTGGAGTTTAAGTCATGCTTGTTAATTTAATGAATGTTGTAAGGAGATACTTATTTCATGAACTTGAAGATTTCAGTAACTACAGTCCATTGATATCTACTTCAATGGCTTTGTTGCTCTGTGTAGTAGATATATCTCTTCACAGTACACACTTCATTAATATGTGCTTTTTGACCAAGTTCCTGTGACAAAAAGACATGTATATTACTGTCAGTAATTGGGGCAATATGAGCGAATAAGTAGAGGACTGGCGTGGGTTAGGAAAGAGCTGGGTTGCGTTATGGGCTCTGCAATTAGCCTGATTGATGACTTCGAGCAAATCATTTTGCCTTCACCACTCTGTGGCTTTACAAATCGGCACAATGAGGATAATGGTAATGAGTTTCTTTGTGGAATGTTTTGAGTTCTGATAATGTAAAAGAAATTGTAAAAGAGCTAAACATTTATATTAGGTTCTTTATTATTTCTGTATTGCATATAACACAATTATTCCTCATTTACAGATGCACCGGATTTAGGTAATTATGGCTTTGCATAAATATGTAACAGTTTGCTAATTCTTTTGTGAATATTTCGATGCTAATACCGTGATGCAGTGCTGTGGTATGGATCCTATTTTTTGTGCTTTCCTTTTTAACTCTGTTGTTTTAATACCTGTATGCAAAGTGGATAACTTATTTATCTGTCGCTGAAACATCCCTAGTCCAGTTCTGTCTTAAATCAATGGGCAAATTCCCACTGGCTCCAGCTGCAGTTGGATTGAGCTCAGGGCTGTTGAGGAATTAATCAGTGTTTGTAGGGTATTTTAAGTTCCTTAAATGAACTATGCCACAAACTTGCAGGTAATGCTGTCCCTGCTGCGGAGAGATGGGAGCAGAAGTGCTCGGCGGCTGAGCTCAGTGAAGCATAGGGCTGGTTTCTTAAATGCTGCAGTGCTATTGACTGTCGGTAATGGTGTTACCGTTTCCCCCTGCACACGGTGAGGATTGATACACTGTCATAGTGTCAGGGCAATGCCATCTTTCATGTGGGTATAGGTGTAAGCAGCAACACACCGAACTGCATGTTTTTCATCAGCAAATAGTTTAGCTGTCAAAGAGTCAAGAGTTGCACCTATTTCAGACCTGTGCATAAATCAAGCATGGACATAGGTAGCGCTGATTGTGCTCACACAAAAAAGACACCCAACCAAAAATTAATCCCATCAAAATGAGGTAGGAATATTCTGAGGGCCTGATTGAATTAAAACTTGCTTTTTTGGCAGCCAAAATTGCCCTTTGCTACTGCCTTTGTTGTACCGATCACTTAATATTTCCTTTTGTCTTGCAGGGAACTGAGCGATAGGACCACATACACATACCAGGTTGTCATTGTTTCCGGGATGGAGGAGAGCGAGCCTTCCCCCGCGCTTGTGTATATCTCTGGAAGTGGATACTGTGGAGACGGGATTATCCAAATGTAAGTCTGGAGCGAGCAAACAGATAAATCTGGGCACATCTCCTCAGCCAGAATCTGAGACTAGAAAGGAATTGATGACCTCTGATGTCTCCTTAGTTTAGGCTGGCTCTCATCTGTAGATAATGACTCATGTGCTTGATGATTACCAGGATGATGACATTTAATTGGAACTTAGGCCCTGTTATCCTGGCACCAGTAGATACAGACAGAGATACAGATAATGGAGTCCAGACAGCAGGATCGATATGAAAGTACGCTATATGCTGTTTATGCTGTTTGTTCATGTATCCATATCTTTATACATGTATATGACATTTCCTGTATGGAGCTCAAGTAGGTGCTGGAAAAATCCACACAGCCTTTGATGCTGTCCTTACATGTGAAGTCCCATGTGCCTGGCAGGTGGTGGACAGGGTAAAACCCGTGCTACGTGGTGGGCCAGGTTCCTGGTGCAACCTCTCGTTTGACTGACCACCGGAGCTGGGATGCATTTGGAGGTGATAGATTTGGCCTCTGAGGGAGAGTGCTGGGAACTGCATGTTCTCGATCAGCTCCTCCCTCTCACCAGCTGCCAATCTCCAGACCACTGAAGATGTAAAACAATCATTCACGACTATGTTAGGGTTTATTATTTTACTATGTTGGCCCTTAAGGCTACCTGCTTCAAAGCTTCCTGGCATTAGACAATTTAATTCTTTAAATGATGGAAGTAACAACAAGCAAGTGCTTAATCCAGCCAGTATTATTTTCTTGAAATAATGCTGATCAGCAATCACATAGTTCAACTCCGTCAGATGATATACCTGGCAGCAAGTATTTTCAGGATGAGGCCCAACAGGCAGGGAAATCAAAGAGAACAATCAAATGACATATGAATCCAGGGTAGTCTTGGAGAGAGAGGTGGAGAAAGACAGATTAATTTTGCTTTCCATAACTTTTCTCCTACTGTTATGTTTGCACATTCCTCAAACATCACTTGTGGCTTTGCAGCAAGCGTCAAACAATAGCTGAGCTGCCTCGGGAGCGAGCAGGAACCAGACTGTCACAGCTTGGTTGGTTGTGGCCCCACTTGCAGCTGCGGCAGCCCCTTTCTCATCTGGTTCACACTCTTCTCCCCACACGCTGCTCCAACCGTGTGGGCTGGCACAAGGCAGGACCCCGTCCCCGACACCACCTGCTCCCTGTCGACTGCTGTCTTCCAAATGCTGTCACCTGGAATAGCCCAGCACCAGGCTTTATGCCTTGTTATTCCCATGCTGGGGTCACAGTCTGGCCCTTCCAGATTTAATACAAAGAGTTTCAGAGATTCCTGTTCTCTTTTTCCCCACCTGCTGAGTTGCAGCCACACCAGCTATGAAGGAAGTTACTCATATCCTCATCAGAGAACAGCAAGTGGTATCCACATGTGCAGGAGAGAAGTGGCCAGGCAAGCTTGTGAACCAGCAATGATGAAAGTCAGGGCTGGAGGAGAAAGGGAGAGGTATTTTAAGGGTCAGCACACAAAGCTGCCGTACTGGATTTCAGGGCTTTAGGGTTCTGCAGAGGGGTTGCAGCGATCATCGGGATGATGCCATTTGCCATCTGACTCCTTTTTGCATGTGTGTGCCCTGCTTACAGAGACTTGGGGGAAGAATGCGATGATATGAATAAGATCAACGGTGATGGCTGCTCCCTATTCTGCCTGCAGGAGTTATCCTTTAATTGCATTGGTAAGTCTGGCTCAGAGACCTTCCACTCACGGTGGGCGACAACTCTACGCAGAGTGCAAGGCAAAAATCAACAGTATTTTCAGCATTTCCAGCTGAAGAGTTGTCATGGAAGAGAAAAAAAGGTGGAATTTGTAGGTTTGAAAGGCGAACATATCTTCCCAGCTTCTGGTCATTTTGGTGGGAAATTGGTTCTGCTGCCTTTGAAACAGCCTAGGACTTAAGGCTAAGTCAGCCATTGTGGGACTGATCCAAAGCCCATTGAAGTCAGTGGGTGGTTTTCCACTGGCTTCAATAGGCTTTAGATCTGGCTATGTGAGAAGACATGAACTGATTTTTTCTGGTAAACAGGAGGAGGAGTGAAAGGGGAAGGGAGTGAGACCAGAAGCAAGTCCAGCTGAGGTCACACCTCCTTTGAGTTGCAAATCGATATCTGAGGATCAAAGGTCTAGCTAATCCCCTTTTTCAGAGGTGAAAACTACTTAATCAGATTTCATTTGCAAGCCTGGTTTGCTCTGATTAGCAAAACCTGTAAGCACAATGGCCGGAAGATGCTCGAGCTATCGGGGATAGCAGGGCTGCAGTTGTGAGCTTTACATATTTATTAAACTCTCTAGGAATGCTGGGGGCAGAGAAGGGAAGTGGAGACCAATTTACGCTGCACCTTCTGTGGGGTAGCCCTGTGTTATGGGATTGTATTTCCCAAACAGGGCTCAGCAGATCTGGGGAAGGATGAAACATGCAGAGCTTCTGAAACCAAAGTTAATGTTTATAAAGCGTCGGCTTTTTCTCAAGAGATTTTGTGAGATTCCTTATCTGGACTGATGAAGCAAATACTCTGTCCCATCTAGTGATCCCATGCCTTCAGCTCAGGCCATCAGTCCTAAGCAGATAATATAATGTTGGCAAGACTGAAATTGGCTCTTTTTGGCAAACGGACAATTATCTCTTGTGCCTGGAGTGACATATAAAGGACCTCACAGGCACCACGTTTCCCTTGGGTGGTAAGCTAGGGACTGCTTGTCTCATCATAATGGCTACGTTTTTACTTCAGCATCCCACACTGTGCAACTTGAGGCCTGATTTGGTGATGTACTTATTTACATATTTACATATGTAAATTGCTCTATTGAAATCTGAGCGTATTTATGGTTGAGGCTAATTGTGACTATTGGTGGCCTTGAAGTTACATTTGTGTTTCAAGTAACTTGCTGCATTAGACCCTCAAGCACTGAAAGATATTAGTCATAATATTTTGAAAGTGAGATAAACACTTATGCAAATGTTTTGGGTTCTCTGAAAGTCAGGCATAGTGTGAGGCTGGTTCCAGCAAGGGTTTGGGTTGGAGCTGTATGGCTGTATCACCCTGTTCAGCAGCAGGTCTGAGCTCCTCAGTCCAGGTCTGTACTTTGACCACATCCCAGTGTTACGTTAGGACATGACCCGGGTCCTCCCCTGTGTACGTTGGTTCTCAAGGAAACCGGGTTGTGTGGGCTGCGCAGGAGCTGCATCATGCTTTAGGTAAATCCCCAGAAAGGAGTAAGAGTGGGGTGTCCCAAGCCTGGGACCCCACAGCAGTGTTCTGCCAGGTGGGTGCAGGAGCCTGCTTTATGCACGTGTACACCTTCATCTCCAGGACCAGCAATGGGGCTGGTTAAAGTGTGGAAAAAACCTGTCTGACAGCAATATGATTAGAAAATGAAGCAACTAAAACATACAGATGGATTTTTCTATGCCATTACGCAGGAAGGGATTTTTCAGATTTGCTTGTGTTGAAAAGGAAAGGGGAATTCCAGAGGTAAAAAGTTGTTTGATTGTCATGGGCTTTGGAAGGTTGTGGTTTTCCACTGGTCCTGGATTACAAAAGCAAATGAAATCGAATTGTCTGTGAAATACTGAATGTGGGGAGTCACTTAGGTGAATCAAAGTAGCTGAATCAATGGAAAGGTGCGTGGACGCAGAGCTTACAAAGGGTTTGTTGCATGACTTTACAAAGGGTTTGTTGCATCACTTTAGAGTTGTGGTGGTGCAACTGCTGTAGTGGTGATGGCCTCAGTGTGCATGCAGGGTCTGCAAGGGTAGACCAGCTGCATTGTTTTGGGGCAAACACTGCCTTCATCAAGTCCCTAGGAAAGGTTCAGAGAACGTAGTACCTGTGAAACAGGTCCTATTGGCTTTTATGGGTGCTGGACCACCGTGAATTAGGACATCAAGAGCTAGAGAGAAACTGCTGGCTAATCTTTCACACAAATGAACAGCACTGATTTGTGTTCTGCTTTAACATATCAAGCGTTAAAATCTCACTGGAAAACATAAAGATATTGGGGAAGCAAGTGGCTGTATGTACTACATAACAATAATTTAAAAGAGCAGAAATTCAGCATTCTCCACAATCTAATAATATCAGACCAAATCCTCTGCCTTTAGCCAAACAAAAGTCGTCTTTGAGACTGATGGGGTGTTTTCTTGGAAAATACAGAATGCTTGGGTCCCTGTTTGAGGAGCACAGAAAAATAAGTGTACTTTATTTCCATGTTTACAAGGCTAACACATGTTATAATCCTGTAGGACAACAAGTAATTATTTCAGAGAGTGTTATTTTTGCAGTGATGTTCTTGTTGTATTATGTAGCTCTTTAGAGCCCCGGGAATCACTCCCCTTCACCAAAGAATTCAGCGAGCCTCAAACACATGTTCAGAGGCTTTGCTGGCTTGGGGGCCTCAGGGTTTGATCTTGCAAATGCTTCCTTCCAGGCATGTTTCTGAACTACCACAAGGCATTCTTTAGACTTCAGCAAATCTAACCACAACAGTGAAGGCAATGCTTGTCACAAATTGTCTGCAGGATTGGGTCCCACATGGCTGAAAATAATCACTAAACATTTTGTTTGCAAAGGCAGGGCTGAAGGGGTGTCATCGGGGGGTTCCATAGCAGGAGCTTTGATAGCAAAGCCCAAGCAGGCTTCTTCCTTCCAAAGCAGAGACCACGCAAGTCTCCTCGCTTGGTAGAAGACAAATATAACAGAGCCTGCAAACACCACCAAGCTTTAGATTTAAAGCCATGAATCATAGAATAATTTAGGTTTGAAGGAGTCTCTGGAGGTCTCTGGTCCGAGGAGGGCCAACTTCAAAGTTAGATCCAGCTTCAAAGTTGGAGCATGTTGCTCAGGGTCATGTCCAGCCGTGTTCTGGATATCTCCAAGGATGGAGGCAGCCTGTTTGCAGGTGTCCCTCTGCCTCTCTTTCTCCCTTTGCCTTTTACGATCATGAGGTTTAGGTTGTTTTTTTTTTTTTAATTGGTCCAACTTTCCTTTGAATAAATGGCACAAGGCTCTCAAGACACTTTGCGCTAGTGCCTGTAATAAAATTAGACTTTTTTTTTTTTCTTCTCGGTTTTGTTTTCCCTCCTCCTTTCCTCTCTAATCAGATAACAGTGGATCAATCTGCTCTGCCACGGGAGGAGGGGCGCGGGGGAAGGAAGGAGGGAGGCAGGGAAGAAAACTGTGTGGTCTTACTATCAGGCTGTCCTGGCCTTCTCTGAACACAAAGCCGAGTAACAGAAAACAGATAAGATTAATAGCGTTTTCTTCCTACAACATGCTGAAGAGTGACAGTGAGATTAATTAATTAATTAATGAAAGCATCTGGCAGTACTCCTTTTTTAAGTTCTGCAGTACACTCACCCTTCCCCATCCTGAAATTTATTATCTCTACTTTTTTTCCCCTTTGCATAGCAGATTTTGCATATTTTATCTCCTCTGCACAGAATTTGGTCCCATGGGGAAAGTTTCGCTTTGCCTTTTGATTTGTAGGAGACAAGTGAATCAAAGTCGTGTCCGCTGTGACTGATGCACCCCTCTCCTACCTCTTGGCTGCTTTTCTTTCACCTTGCTCTTGATTACTCTCGGGATAACTGATTTTTGCGATTACTGTGGATCTCAGCCAAGTTCAAGCTGATGTGTCCTGTGTAAAACAGGCCCCAGTCGTTAAGAGTTATGATTTGCAGTTGTGGGAACCCAGAGCTTTTTAGCACTTGATCCATTCCCACCAGACCATTGAGAAATGGGTGTCTAACAAGCAGCTGAGCACCTTGTCCTTGGTATGCACTCTCCCACACACCAACATCGTACACATGCATCTAGATATATGTGCAGACATTGAAAAAGAGCGCTGCTTTCATTTGCATTCCTTTTGTTGAGTGTGATGTGCATTATGCATTGATTTAGCTCACCAGTGCCAAAGAAAGAGAAGGTTATAATAAAAAAGATGCAGAGATCAATAAAAAAGAAGGGAGGGGGAGAGAAAGTAATATGAAAAGAGATGAGTAAAGACTGATAGACACATTGAGACACAGCTGGGAAGTAGCTTCAGAACTTCTATCTACCCTTACGTTTGCCTGGCAATTTATGGGGTTTTCAGTTGCATCTTACTGGTGTTATTGCTACACTTTATCTCCTTTGCTTATAAGGGACTCTTCGCTAAAGCCTTTTTACAGCAAAACAGGGCAGCACTTCCGCTAACTTCCACATGTGAGTGGTCCTACTGAAGAACGTGAATGTTTCAGGTTAGACACACGTCTCCGTGGTTTGTTGGATCAGGGCCTCAGGGATGTAAAATATAAGGAGAGGCACAGAGCAGAGGAAAAGAGAAAATAAATACATGTAGCTCTTGAATTTACCACCAACTTCTGGCATGCTTGAAGCATTAGTCGCCAGTGGTTGTTCTGGGAGAAGTATGATTTTAATTTGACAATGATCCTTAAACACCTTTTCTTTCGCTCCTGCTTGGCCTCAAATGTTTTTTTGCTACCTTACAAATCTGGATCTGTCCTTCTCCTCCTCAGAGGCCTCTCCCTCCAGCTGTGAGCCTTACCTTTGTGGGAGCTCTATCCTTTACCTCTCCCATTATCCATAAATTAAGCATAGCACTTTCCCCTAATCTTATTGTTTGGCGGGCTGCATTGCATTCAGGGAAATGATTAATATTCATGAGCTTGCTATCTCTGTTTGGTGCATAATCCTCTAGGGAAATTGCAG
This sequence comes from Haliaeetus leucocephalus, assembly GCF_000737465.1. NCBI lineage: Eukaryota > Metazoa > Chordata > Aves > Accipitriformes > Accipitridae > Haliaeetus > Haliaeetus leucocephalus. The sequence goes on along the minus strand of NW_010972742.1, from coordinate 8,303,364 downwards.
TGTTAAATGAGTGACACAAACCTAATTTTATATGTCTTTTCTTTCCTTTCTTTCTTTTTCCTTTTTTTCCCTTTCTGACAGAGAAGTAATGTGCTTAAAATAAATTGATGGATGACCATCCATATTCATTGTGGGCATGCTTTGAGAGCGCGCCTCGCTCCCATCCTCTCCCCCTCCCTTCCTCATACCCCTGCACAGGAACACAGCTTTGACTGCCGAAACCGCGGCCCCACACAGCAGCTAATGGTGATTTTGCCTTCTTTCACGAACATTAAATAGGCCTTGGCTGACCCTGCCGAGGGCTTTCAGTAGAACAACAGCATGGGAGAAACCGAGCCACCTTGCAAGTGAAACTCAGCATCTCACGGGGCATCAATAAGTCTAAAGCATTGACCAAAGAGCTTGGGAAAGAGTGTTGCTGTCGATAAAGGAGCTGAGGTTCTATAGCAGAATTTCATAGCAAATAGCAATGAATTTACCGACCAGGGCTATTCAGACGATATTTGTGTGAATCCTTCAGTTAGGGCAAATACTTTGAAGCTGACTGTTTCCTGCAGCTCGTGGGAGTGTGGCTACATGTTCTTAAATGTCTAAGCACTCATTTGGCAAGTTAGTAATCACAACATTGTCATAAAGTCTCTTAAAGTGATTTTCAGACTGCCATCATTAATAGTGCAATCTTAGTAGGGCCATCTGAGCCACAGAGCAGAGAGAGCAGGCATCTCAGGCAGCAAAATACAAAGGACAGATGTTTTTTTGTGGGGGAGAATGTGGGCTGGAGTGGTATTTGCCTGCATTTTTCCCTAGGCCAGTGACTCCAGCCCAGCTCAATCCAGCTTTGGTTTTTAGGACACAGCTACAATAAGAGCCCAACAGAAGAATTACTCCTTTGCTTGTTGCATCCCTCACGGATTACTCTCTGTGGATCAGAGAGGCTTCCACGGCTCGTCATAGTTCCCTCCTTAGAGTATCCTCTGTGACTCAACAGCAACTTGCTGTGCTGAGGATGGTGCTAGGCACAAGACCTTCCTTTGCAATAACATCCTACCACAGGCACAAACAAGCAGTTTGTTTTCCTTGGTGAATGGCACCACTGATTTTTTCTCTTGGGCTCCTTCCCAGCCTCCCAAGCAAGTGGGCCAGGTGTTGAGAAGGGCCACGCTGGCCAGCCTGCTCGTGGTTGTAGAGGTTGCTGCCTTGTGTGACAGAAGCCTCGAGACTTTCAGTCAAACAGTCTCCACGTTTAGCTAATACATCTGTGTAAGCCTGAGGAAATACTGAAATATTCTCAGCACCGCTTTTCTGATTTATCCAACCACCCAGGGAGGGAAACAAGATTAGGTGGGAAGAGGACACGTGTTGTAGTGCTTTTATAACGTGCTTGGTTGCCCGGGGTTGGGGGAAGGCCACATTGGCTCCTGTTGGCTAGCCGCAGAGCAGATAAGGTCTTACTACCACTGCTAGCGATGGAAAATATCCTTTCGCTTAAGTGACAAAGGCTCATGTTCTTGGAGGTGAAATATCAAATTTCAGTGCCGGGCTCTGTGAGGGAGTTGTAATTGTATCTGTCTGCAGCACACAGATCAATTGCATAATTATTGTGCTCCAACCGCTATATCATACCGATGAGCCGAGTTACGCCAGACAAAGGACAAGCCCAGGAATGTATTTCCACGAAGCAGCTGAATTACCAGGGAGCCGTGCTCCGCAAATGCATTATGCCCGCCTGCTCGGTTCAGGAGATGCTCAGACACGATTGTCATATTGTAGAGAAAAAAGCCTCCTGCGAGGCCCCTGGATGTTCCGCAGTAGATTGCAACACCCGTGTTGCCTTCATTTCCAAAGTGTCTGGTTTATTTCATTGAAGGAAAACGTCACAATTTATTGATATGCAACTTTATTCAGAAAGGTCTGACCAAGCTCTGTGTAATGGTTTTTCTCTTTTCAAATCAGAACATCCAGGAAGGAAAATAACTCTCGAATATTTTACTGTAGCAGGAAATATCTCTGTCTCTGGCTTCTTCAATATTAAAGAAGAGATTAGCAGATATCCTGGAAGCAAGCCATGTTATTCACTCTCTTCCCACTGAAGCCAAAGGTGAAACTCCCATAGAAATAAATGGAACAGGTTCTGTGATTGCTCAGCCGCCGGGTTCATGTGATATGCAGTGGAATTATTTCTCCTTTTGTGATAGAAACCTCTGGATACATTTCTTCTCATCTGTGAACATAAACACCAGTGCTGGAGATGTCGATTATGTGACAGGGTGGTAAAATCCTGCTTCTGCAGAAGTTGCTGACTTCGGTGAGCCTGTGATTTGGCCCTCCCTGTGTCTGAAAAGGCCTGCACACCCCTGGATAGACCTTACAGGGGTTAAAATGTGAAGCTTGCTCCATTCCAAGAATTTGTTACTCTGAGACAATGCTTTTGCATTTTTGTGTCGTCCCCCCCCCTTTTTTTTCTTTTTTTTTTTTTTTTTCGGACAAATAGTTATGTGGCATGAAACTTGTTATAGTTGGAAACATCCCTAAGTAAACAGCTGAGCTTAAAAATACTCCTTTTTTTGTCTGGCCTTTTAAAAAAATAGTAGTTATTGCACAAAAGAAGACTATGCTGATGCCAATCATTGCGTTCTAGCTGAAAACAGGAAGCCTCCCCAAGTGTCTGTCCCCAGCACTTTGACTATGCGGCTCGGACATTAAAAGCCTCGTCAGAGGATGTGCCCTGTGCTATGCGTTGGATCTCTTTATCTCTCTCATTTTTTTTTTTTTTAATGAGGTGGAAGGCTGCCTATCACAGATAAAAGTATATCCTGCATGTCTGCTTCCTGATCTGTACCAGACTTCATTCATTTCGCTGGTTATTTTCTACCCTCGCTTTGAACAGGTAACTGTGATGGGGAGTTACCTGCTCATCCAGACCTGGTCTGGCAGGCGCTTCCCAGGTACTCCCTAAATCCTCTGCCTTACCTTGTGCATCCTTTCATCTCTGAACCCCAGAGGAGGGGTTTATTTTTCAATACAAAAGGCTGTCTTTTGCACTGTGCTCAGGCAGCTTAAGAAGCAAGGAGAAATGGAGTTTGCATCATTTTCTGGTGCAACACACGAGAGCCTCAAGATCATTCTTGATCTTGAAGCCTGACTGCAATAGGAAGCAGGCCAGGTCTTGCCAATCTGTTTCCCCAACAAATCCCCTTTCTCCAGATTGACGTCTGCCATGGAGTGTTCAGGGATTCCCAGGTGTCACAGAAATCTTCACTGAAGCGGAGACTGCCTTTTCCCTAAGCAAGGGCAAGAGAGGGACTTTGGTTTGGCCCCAGCATTTTTGTGCCTGCAGTAAGAACTGTCAGGGAAAAGGAGCTCGGGCTGCCTGAATGAATACGTGTTCCCCGAGTTCAGCTCAGGATCCTTCAGCATCTGTTGTCAATCCCCCAGAGATGCTGTTTCCTGCTGCCAGGTGCTATGCCTGCAGACATTTTACTGTTCTAGGTTTAAGCTGGATTTCCAGGTAACTGCTTTTTAATTTTTTGAAGTCATTTTTCCTTGAGGACAAATGAGATTTCCTTCATGTTCCCTTCCTGCATATCTCTTTCAAATCAGATTCAACTCTGAAGTGAGAAGTCCTGGTGTTGATGAACATAGTCCGTGACACGGGCCATACATGACCAATACATCACTATGACCTTTGCTAGATCTTGGGAGCCTATAGAGCTCTGTGGAGACAAAAATTAGCTCATATTACCAAGGCCCTGGATACATTTCATGTCACAGTAGTTGAGAAGAGAATGGAAAAGGCATTTTGCACCATTATGGAAATAAAGATGTTAGCTACTGCTTCCTAGAAATATACCACTCCTGACACTGCCCTCCCCGGCTTTGAGCCTGTACGACTCTACGGATTTAACTGAGCTGTGTTCACACCACTGTGGAAAGGGAAGAAGCCTGTTAGTTTTTATTTTGTGAGGGCAATCGTAGGAAGAAACAATCTGGTCGTTCTTCACTTTGCTCATGAAAATGTAAAGCCCAACGTGTAATCTACCAAGCATCCAAGACCACAGTAAGAACCAGGAATCAGAGCTGGTGCCCAACACCTGCAGAAGGAAGAGCCTCCGCTGTTTTTTGGCAGCCCACCCAGTGATGCACTAAATTTGGCTGTTGTAGGTTGATGCCCTCGTCAGTCACCTCACCAGTGTCTGGGAAGGATTTAAAGAAGTCCCCCTCTTTGCCATCACTCAGAAGTAGGAAGCTCATGGGCAGAAAAGGTCTTCCCCTCTTCTCACCAACACTCGCCTCAAAGCATGGCACTGCACACTTCAGGAGGGGGTGTCAATAGTAGGACTTACAGATCTTCCTTAAAAGAAAGCTAGGGTTGCAAAGCCCCTTTTCCCCATCATTTTTCAAAGCACACAAAAGCAAGCGGGTACCTAATCTCTCAGCCTTTGTGCGCAGTGTCATGCAGCCAGCGAACCCGCGCTGCGACGGAGGGCAGGGTGCAGCGACTCTCCAGGACTAGCACAGCCAAAGGGCTCATGACAGTGCAGTTCAGTAAGACTTTGTTAATCATTTAGGCAGTCTCCATTTAATTCAGACATCTCAGTCTCTCCATTCGGTTCCTCCCTCGGGTTTTGCAGACTCCGAGCAGACAGATTTATTGGGGTCTTAAGCATAATCAGGAACAAATTAGCCTCTGTTAGGATCACACACTGGCCTGGATCACAGCTATTCAAAGGCTGCCTTCCCATCCATGTGAGTATGAATTAAGTCATCGGATTGGAGTAGGTCTTGAGTATTCTTTTATCCCAAACACACGATCTTATCAGAAGCCCATTACGTTTATCATCGCATTAGGAGGGAACATTTGGAGCCAGTGCAGGAGTGTGTTGCTATATAAATGTTGTGCTTACTTCAGGGCCGGTCGTGAAAATAAGTCAGTGCTTCAGGAAGGCCAGGGAAACACTGTTTAAACACATATGCCTAAAATTAGGCTGTGAGTTTCTGGGTATGCGTTTGCATCAGTGGGGTGACTGCATTGGGTATGCGTAAAGAAAGCGTACATGTGTTTGTGTGTTAATGTTTCTGTCAGTGTGGGTGTGTAGCAGGATGCACTTGGGTGCCAGTGTTTCACTGTAAGTGTGTATCTGTGCATATGTTTATATGCTGAAGGTTGGGTCTTTTTAATATGGTAGGTATTTTCCTTTCTTTTTTTTTTTTCCTTTTTTTACAGAAATAAGCCCCTTTTCATAAAACAAAAAAGAAACTCTTTTTCCAAAAATACATATTTTCATATGTTTGGGATTTGTTTATGAGGATTTTTGATGCTGACCACAGTCTTTCCAAGGCTGAATATTTCTCAGAGATTTCTGCTGAGACTCTCACTCAAACTGGGACATAGTGCTCTGAGGTGAGTGAGCTGCTTAGCTTTATCCTACTGCTCTTGGGTACAGCAGAGACCTGGCTTACGCTTTGATACGTCTCTGCCGAGAGGGGAGCAGAACAAGAGATGCAGAAGGATAAGGTGAGGGAACCCAGGGTTTGTCTCCATGGCCATCACACTTACATGCTCTCTCTGCCCTTTCCTTGAGCTGGCCAGACACAGAGCGTGTCTCTCCCAGGGATGAATGAGCCACACTGGTGTAGCACTGTGCCAGCATTAATAAGCCCTGCAGAGACACAAGATATGTTACGGGGACGTCCAAGCTTGGGGCTCTCGGGGCACGTACCGTTCATGAGCAGTTCAAGCACACGTTCCCAGCTGGGTCCGTATCAGATGAGGAGTAGCAGGGCCCTGCTGGCATCAGGGCTGTTGGGCAATCCGGCTGTGGGAAGAGGCAAGGCAGCGGGCGCTGGGGCCAGCACTGCTGGGTTGCCTTAGGGCCCATCTGCACATCCACCCGAGCCCCCTCCCACCGTGGAGTAATGGGACACCCTGGGGAGCCATTGTCATCTTTTGTGTGTGAAGCACTCTCCCAAGCGCTCCTCCTCCGAGCTCTTCGAGGTGTGTGGTATATGTTTGGTGGCTCTCAGCCATATGAAGATTTGAAGATGTGACATGTAGGGTCAAGAAGTTTGGCCACCCCGGGAAGATTCGCTCAGACACAGGGCTGCACTCATACAGCTGAACGGCTTCCAGATTCATGCTGGCTCCCTTTTCGCCAGCTCGGAGTACTGGCCCAGCAAATACACAGTTCCCCACACTTATCCACGTACACAAGTTGTCCACAGAGGTCGTGAGGAAATGAAACCGTAATGACATAGACTTGTCCATTCTTTCAAAGTCACACTCTCTTAAGGACCTGGAATTTTGCACGGGGGACTGAGAGGAAGGGAGGAAAAAGGAGTGAAAGTCATTAAATAATTGAATTGCAATAAACTGATTTTTTTCTGGCTCATGATAGTATTTCACTGTGTAAACTAGGAGGAAAAATAAACAGGGGATTTAGTAGTTTGGAAGTAGCTCAAAATTGAGCAGCCGTTGGATTTTCTGACACCTAGCTCAAGATAGTCCAATGCTACCGACAGGACTCTCCTTAGGGATCGTTTCCATCAGTCCAGCTAGGAGCTCTGGCTAATTTCCTACCGTTTTTTCAGCAGGCTTATTTGCCAGACAAAAATACAACAGGCTGTCAGAACTGGATACCTCTGGGGACTGGCAATGATAATACAATACAAAATAGGATACCAACAGGTCAAAGGTTTCCATTTCACAGAGTACTCTAATGACTGAAAGTCATTATTGCTATGCAGTCTGTTTGAAAAGAGTAGATGGATCTCAGTTCAGTTTTTAATGGGCCAGTGTTACAGAAACAACCTCAAAAATTTGGCATCTTTGTTGGCAGTCTCATTAGAGAAGCCACAGAATAAATGGACAAGGATAATAAAGTCTTCTGCTGCTTTTGATCCTTTCAGGTCAAATCTGAGTCATGTTGGTTGAAGCCGTGTGTGTATGTGGCAAGCTTACCCTCACACTATGTATACCGTATCTGCTCTTTGGATAAACAGATCTGTTTCGCCCTTTGGTCACTACAACTGTGAACTTGGCGGTTTTCGCCATCCCTAAATTCACAGTTGCTGCTGTTGTTGTTTTGCAGATATCTTTTTAAAAACAAAAAGGGAAACATTGTAGACCAGACCCTCTGTTGGCATTTTTCCATCCAAGTTGGTGGAATTATGCCAACACCCACATTGTCTCTCTGTGTATTTTCTCTCTCAGCTTTTTTCTGTCTCCCATCCTTTTAAATGGAGATAGATGAAAATAAGCAGAAAACCCCTTACATTAGGAAATATCTTGGGGGAATTGCCCAATACAAAATATTGTTGCTTGGCTTTTTAAAAATCACCTTGCTATTGCCTAGAAGCGACCAACGCTTTCACTTCCCAGTGACCTGGCCCAGCAGATACATGACCACTGATGTTATCGGGTCCTAGCAACTAGATTGCAGACATGTGTAGCCAGTCCTTTGTGATTCCTCTTCTCTGCTTTCTCCTGTCAGATGAACCCAGCAGGTGCTATTTCCATGATGGTGATGGAGTATGCGAGGAATTTGAGCAAATGACCAGCATCAAGGACTGTGGTGTTTACACTCCCAAAGGCTTCCTCGATCAGTGGGCTTCCAATGTCTCCGTCTCACATCACAGTGACCAGCAGTGTCCAGGATGGGTGGTCATTGGTCAGCCAGCAGCAACCCAGGTAAGGAAAGCATACTCCCTTTCCTGTCCTGGAAAGTGAAGTTCAGCAAGGAGCAACATTCATGAGTGTAGCTAGATGGTCAGCATTCACTCGTGATGTTACCCCTGCCTGTTAACTTGCTGCTTCACCAAGGAAGGCCCCTGACAGCAGTTTCCCTTTTTCTGAGCCTGATTAGTAGTGATGAGTTGAAATTCAGTTCCAGTCATGCAACTAAAAACTGGCTGAAGTTGTGACCTGCTTGATTCAATAGGAGGTGTAGGAGTCACCTCGACTAACTATCATCACCTAAAAGACTAGACAGGCTCTCTGCAGCTAGCACAGGGTACTATCTTGCAGTGATGAGTTCTGAAGGCTAATGCCGAATAATACAAAAGACCGTTCTTTCTTTTTTAATAGTTTTGTGTTTTCTGTCTCCCGGTTTCATAAAAGCACCCTATTGTTCTATTCTGAGAAAGGTCCCATCCATTCCGAAAGCCATTCATTAGCTTTAACCCCCTTCTTGCATGTCTCCTTTGTAACATAAATAGCTCCAGTTACCATAACTTTACCTTTTGTCTCCCTGAGAGAATTAGATCCAAATGAGTTCAAAAAGACATTAGATAAATGCCTGGAAAACAGAGCTGTACACAATGCAGATGCAACAGTCCAGATGCAACCTGACTCAGGAAAGCTCATACTGCTTATTGTTGATTTTTTTAGAGGATACTGCAGGGAAAGGATCATCATCGATGAGAGCTGCTTCATATATTCCTCCTTCAGCATCCACCGTTGTCCCTTGCTAGAGATAGAGCAGTGGATTAGGTGGACTTTTGGTTTGATGCAGCAAAGTTGTTCTTACACTCTAATTATTTGGGAGGTGTCTTGAGTGGGCAATGCAGAGAATGCCGTGTCACAGATATGACAAGCAGATTTCTCTGTGAACAGTAAATACTAAGCATTTCCAGTTGGCTTGCAAGAGAAAACATCTTTATCCAAGAGACTTGGCCTTGTTCACATTGCACAAGTCTGTAACAAATTAATGACCAGGTCAGTTTTAAATGCACAAAGCGTGGTTAGCTGGCATAGTACCAAGACAGAATCCCGAGCCCAGTATTGCCTTTTTGTCATGGTCTCATTTATTATTTCACACTGTAAAAGGAACTTTCCTCTGGACCCCTACCAGTGCCTTCGTAACTTCTTTCTCGTTTGAGCTCCCTATGCTGTAGTACAGTCCAAAGCCTGCTGTCTCTAGTTCAGGTGCTGCTTTATGTGCATGTCCGCAAGCACTCTATCCCCGTGCAGCCGCTACAGAGAGCTGCCCTGATTTTCTTCTAATGCACTGGTGGAAACGCAGCCATGCCGTGCAGTAGGTAGCAAATGGTCCTGTGGTGGAAAAAACACCACCATGCACACACACAACAGAAAGCCCTGCTGTGTAGCCACAACTCAGGCGTGTTTGTTGTACCCAGATGAGATGAAGTTGTCACAGCCTTGTGAAAAAAAAAAAAAAAAAGAAGGGGGGGGCAAAAAAAGCTGTTGTATTTATAGGCAGAGCACTAGCATATCACACACTGGCAGAGTGAATGGGAACATGCCTCCTGTTATTGCCTGGCCCCTGGGGAGATAACAGTGTGCTATTTACTTCCAGCAAAAGGAATTTTTGCTTTAGCTCAGCTGGTCCTATTACACCAGTTTGAGTGCATGGGGTTCATTGACCTTTTTAATCATATATGTTGAGAAAGTCTTTGTTTTCCCCAGGAACAAGACAGCCTTGTCGGCTTGTGAAAGCACCTGACTTGTCACTCCAGAGAGGTTAGGTGGGGCAGCAGGTCATCAGTCTGTTAGCTAGTGGAGATGAAAATTAACCTGAGATCTCCTCTAATCACTGCATGTAATGATCACTGGTGTGTAAACATGTTTGGCTTCATTATCTGCACAAGCACTGAGCCTTAGGGGTTTTTTGTATTGATGAAAGGAGCACCTTTCCTCACCCAGATATCTTTCAGAGTAGGTTGTGTGCTTGCTGGTGTTGTGCAAACTTTTCGTGTTGTTGCTGGGTAGTTTCCTGATTAATCAGAGTGGCATTTGTGTTGGCTTCTCATCAGGAATGCTGTGAAAGATATGTTTGAGTGCAGTGCACAGCAATATACAGAATACATAAGCTGCCTGTTTGTTAGCCATCTTCGTTTCTCATAATTGCTCCAGCGTTCTCAAGGTGCTTAAAAGCATTTTAAGCATGTCCTTCATGATTTAAAATGTTTCTCATCCTTAGACATCTCAACACCCGTTTCTCTGCATGACTGTCATAGTTTTGCCTCGGCTGTTTCTGAGGAGTAGGCATCGCAGGTCGGCTTGTTATTGTGGTATTTCTCAGCAATATCTGCCTGCACGCAATTTTTTACTGTTGAAGGATTGTTTATGAGCACAAGCCGGAGAACGCTTTCTTATCATTGTAGAGTTGCTTCTGCGAACTGACCACCCCACACCTGTTTGCTCAGTCCACCTATGACATTGCCTGTTTCTGCAGAGTTGGTTGTTCCTTAGAAGTAGGGTGCCTGCACTTGCTTATTATTTTGAGATGGGTATTACATGCTGGTTCCTTACTTGTTAGTATGAGGCTGCTGAATGGCAACATACTACGGGAGGGAAAAAAAAGTTCACAGTATAAGATTTGTTTTGAACAACAAAATGCTTACAAAGAATGACACAGTCTTGGCGAAGAGATACACATTTGAAAAATGGAAAGGTCAAACAGCCCCCTCCTTTAAACAACCACTCTTTCTGCAGAAGCAAGACTGATAGACAGGCACTTCTACTTTCCTGGCAGCCACTCTTCAGTGCTGATTAAGAAATATTCTCAGTACTGACAGCATCATATTTAGAGCCAAAGAGGACCAGTCAGCAACATTGCACCAGCACAGAAATGCGAGCACCAATGCAGGGTATTTTTACAGTTTGATTTCTAATCTGGTGTCCTCCGCAGATCTTGAAACAGACGCTGCTCAGTACCTGTTGTCGACTGCAGGAGGAATTCAGCAATAAGGGCTTTGCATACTCTTGGGCTGCTCTTTTCCTTACCGCTCTTGCTGTGAGTTTGTAAACAGCCTGCCTTGCCATCCACTGTGTGTGAAATATTATCAGTGTTGATGTACTGGTTATGTGGGGTTTTCTACAGTGCTGTTTATTTCTCAGGGCCTTTCTTGTGCTGAAGATTATTGATGCTAGCATTAAGTCATCAGCTGGTGTATGCTGGCAAAGACTACAAAAAGGCAGTAGCACTGGGCAGATTTATACGAGTTGAAGGACAGATCCAGTAGGCATAAACAGTCAGACAAAGGGTGCTTCGGCTGATCTGTTTTGTGAATAGCTGCAATTTTTTCTGTATTGGAAGTCCCAAAGGACTTATTTCCCTGACTGGTTTGTACCAAGCTAGGGTCAACCTCCTTGTTACCAGCAGGAGGGGGTAGGACATGGTCTCCTGACACCAAGTTAAGCACACCTGGGCTTGACAAGACATGAGTTCGACTCGTGGTCTACCCAGATAATCCCCGTTGTATCGTCACTGGTGAAGCTGCATCGGTGAGGAGTGTTAAGTAGGAACATGCAGTGTGGATTAGGTCACTGTAAAAAGTTGGGTCTCCTGTAGGGTTCAAGAAACCAGGGTCTTGCAATGACCTTAGTCAACTCAATCTCCATGCTCTCATTGCACACCAATTTTGTTTTGCCACAGTTCACGCTGGGTGAGTGCATTAGCTTATATGTTAGTCTCTCTTTCTGCAGTAGCAGGAAGGATTTGGTTATTTTGCTAAAGTGTCTTTTCTATACAGATGTGCCTTTGGAGGAAGCCTCTGACAGGCCTATTTCAGGAGGGTTGCTCCATGGCTTGGGCGAGTGGAACAGAGGCAGGTGGGTGCAGACCAACCACAGGAGGCTGGAGATACCGTTTCTCCTTTCCTCTTGCTGGTGGCACTCCTGCTTTTGGAGAACTGATTCATCTGCAGTTTCCCTTTGGGCCTTTATAATAGACAATTATAAGAAGGGACTAATGGATCTTTAGGTGGCTTATTGCTGAACTTTTTACTCCTGTCACAGCAGTGTGTGCTCCAGACTTGGAAGTTGCTGTATGCATTGGTGATTTAGAGGGCCAGTCCCCCAGTAACTGAAGTCTTTCATTGCATTTCCTCCCAGTTATGCAGAAGTTGGTTAGACCAAGTAACCATATATATATAAAAAAAATATTTTTTTTCTCCCTATGCCATTGTTTGAGCTTGGTTTTCCCCTGTATGGAAAAAGCCACACAGCTCAGGCACAGTTAACCAAAGGCGGACTCTTTCCCAAGGCTGCTGGGCACAGACAGATCCTGGGATTCGTTTTCGTTCCCGGACTGATGAACACACCCTGTTCTCCTCTGGGTACCCCACAGGGGCTGCTATGGAGTAAGAAGTTGTGGAAGAGGATTCTTATTACATCTTTCCCACAAACAGAGGCCCCCTCCTGCCCCTATTACAGTTCCCACAATTGCACTAATCCAGACTCACTGTAACAAACCTATTCTTCCACCAGCAGCAGAAAGATGTCTAGAATTGCAGTATGTCTGAAATTGCCCACAAAAGGAGAAGACAGGAGCACAAAAATATTCTGAATACTAGAAGAAATAACATGGTAGAGCAAGTGCTCCAAGAGTGGTAAGAAAATACCGTTAAGAAAATTGAAGAGAAAGATGATGAAGTTCTCTGCCACGCAGTTTTATTCTGTCTAATAAATATAACACTTAAGATAATTCCCCAAAGATCCAGCAAAGCCAACAAATAGAGTAATCTTGAACAAGAGTGGGAAGAGAGGAAACCTGCAACTTTTAATGGAGAAGCCATTCCTTTCCTTTGGGGTGATCTTGCTGAGAAGAGGGAGGGTGTCTGTCTGTCGGCTCTGCAAGTGGCCCTTTTTGAACTTCCCAATTCACAGCCAAGTACTGTCGCTCTTCAACGGTAAGAGTTTTGTTGTGGTTGGAAGGATAAAAAAATCCCTATTTTTAATAAGATGATTTGCTTTGCAAATGTCTTTGTTATTTATAGCCGAGCCAGGCTTTGAACTGCTAATCTCTGGAGGATGAGGGCAGAATCCCACTAAGAAAAACCATTAATGGAGGAACCATGAGTGATCAGAGACCGGTTCTGGAAAAAGATGAACTGGACACTGTGCACAGGCTGTCGCAAGAGGAATGTAGGTTTGCTGTACGTATCTGAGCTCATTTCCAGTACTGGCTGATCCACCAAACGGCTTCAGCTTAGGTTACAGAGTCTCCAAGTCTAAAGTTAGTTCAAGGGGGTCCAAAACTTCATCTTTATTTCAGCCTTCCCCTGGATACTACAAACCAGCCAATTTGGTCTTTTGCCTGAAGGCTGGAGAGTTGCATCACGAGCCTGGCCCTGACCATCAGGCAAATTCAGGCTGGAATGCTCCCTCTTTGGCTCAAGTGATGATATTTTTCATATTTTTTCAATATGCAGGGATTAATTAAGCCTTATCAGAGCCACACTGCTTGGTTTCTGTTTCATTTAATAGAGGTGGAAACTGGAGCATAGGAAGGTAAAGCTACTGTTTGAGGATTAAACCTCAGTACCCTTCAGAGATGTTGCAGGCACTGGGCATTATTGAGCCTAGATCTCCCCAGGACTAGGAAGTTCAGGACGTCTTGAAAGGGAAATATTCATATCTTTGATAAAAAGCAAACTGTTCAGGGCCTGCTGAGAGTCACTGTCTGGGAGCAGAGACAAACCCTGGAAGGGTTTGGGGACATTAAATCTGCATTTTAGCTCTGTCAGCCACCTCACACCATCCCGTTTGTGAATTAATCAGTCTTTATCCAAGCACAGTTTGGCTGTCCATTCCAAGTACAAGCGGATGGGAAAACTGTCCCACCAACTCCTTGCTTTAATGGCTAGAAACCTTGTTTCCCACCTGTCTTGCTGGGAAGGCTGGATTTTGCAACCTTTCTGCCAAAGGAACTCCACTGGTCCTTATTCTCACATTTGCATTGGTGCTTTGCCTTGTTGGAGGAGGTGATCCATGCGAAGGGTCCACACCAAGGTGAGGGATGCTACAAAGATGTGTGCTAACATCAGTGCCATGGCTCCTGCTCAGGAATGATCTCAGTGTTCTGGGGAGGTCTCGGAAGCAAAATAAAATGACAAATGGGATTTCTAGGTAGGCTGCCTTGAACAAGACTCGGTTGCAGAGAGATGGCTGAGAAAGAGCATTACCCTTAAAGTCGATCCAGAGCTGGCTGGGGAATTGGGGATGCTGCCCATCACCTGGCTGCCTGCTCCCTACTAGGACAGACAGTGATTCCCTCCCTCTCACCGCTCCATCCCCACGTCTTCCAGTGCTCCTCTGCTCCTGGCAGTAGTAAACTAGCAGACCCCATGGCTGATGTCGTAGCCTCTGGCTGATTTGTGTAAGGGGAGGACAGAGAGAACACAATGAGATGTCAGAGGAGATTCCAAGCAATTTTGCCAAACACTCAAGGGATATTTTTTTCTTTCCCCTCCCCTCCCCCCTTAGTTTTTAGAATAATTTTTCAAGAGCACATATGCAAGTCATCTAAGGGAAACAGAACAGTGAGTACCAGGGGCTGGTACACTGTGTTCCCTTTGTGTACTGTAGAGAAAATAGATAAAAGAAACAAAGGATGATGCAGAGAGCAAAGCAGCCATCAGTACTCTCAGAGAGGTTCAGTATGACCTTTTCAGAGATGAAGGTCAAACCAAAAATCCTCAGGTGCCGGAAATTGGTCCCATCTTCCTAGGACCAGCAGACAGTTACCACTAACGAAATGAGAGCAGAATTCCATGCCATTTGTTGTTGCTAGAAGCAAGAAGAAAGGCAAGAAATGAATATTGTCTTGGATAATAATAATGATTATGTGCTTCTTTAGGAAATAACTTAGCATTTTATGATCATACCTACTGTACACCCAGCCACCCACCCAGATTACACGTGGTAATAAGAAACAGATTGGAGCCCCCCCAGCATCAGCAAGCTGGAAAGCCAGACCCCATGACAGCAGCGCTGCTCGTTAGCATGCACTCTTCTGAAAGGAGACCCCCCTCCTCGGCCCTTGCCCCTCAACCTGCCAGTCTCTCCGTCTGCTGTTGCTGCTCACAAGCCTTTAGATGCAGAGCATGTCCAGCCGTAAGCGTGGGATAGCTCTCCTGCATCCCATCCGGGTTGTTTGTCTTGGGTCCCTCTCCATTCAGAGCAGAATGATTTTGCATAAATGCATCGACACGTCTGCTTTGTTCATGCATGAAGGGTTCTCGGCATTTCTCATCCCACCCCCGCCCCGGCCGTCTTCTCCCTACCCCCCTGGCATGTAGCTTCACCAGCTTTTGCATGATTTCCCTGTGCAACAGCAAATAAACCTGCCTGAAGCATTGCCAGTCAATCAAGCGCAGTTAAATATACCCAGTCGATTATTTTGGATAGAATTAAAACAAGTGATCGGAAGGAGGGGATGGAAAAGGGCGCAAGAGCGAAGCCATAATGGGCTTTACTATGTAATTTGGTTTCATGTTCTGCACAAGAAAACATGTAAAATATGTAAACAGAGCTCTCCAGGATTGTAATGTAGCTACAAAGCCACAGATATACAGGCAGGCAGGGTGCTATTCTTCAGCAGAACGGAATGCCATCCCCAAAACCACACGATCATTTCTTTAAGCCTGAAAGTAAACTTTCTCATGCCAGGAGCGGATAATTTATTTTTTCTTTTAAATGAAGGATTGTCTGCACTACTTGTTCGGAGTACTGTCGGCATTTTAGCCCACATTGTCATAAGAGACCTCGTATTTTGAATGCCAGTGAATTTTAGGGTGTTCATCTTGAGATGTCTCTAAAAGGCATGGGTTTTGGAGGATGGTGCTTACCCAGCACTGTCCTGAAGGTCTCTCGAGTCAATGCCTCTGTCCCCACCTGCAAATAAGTATCTGCTTTAAAAAGAAAAAAACCCCAAACTGGCAACCATTTTGATAAACTTTTGAGCTGCTCTAAATCTCTCCTGAATCATGCTGCCTTAGTTGGAGCTATAACTGTTGAGGCACCCCAAATTCATGCTCATTTTTGGAAATACTGCCTGTAGAGTTGGAGGAACACTGTTCCCTCTGAGGTCATTTCAGTGGTGAATCTGATAAGAAGCCATGATTCACTCATCTGGTAAGTGGGCCCAGCTCCCCCTGCTATCAGCAGGAGCCTCCCCTGGGCCTGGGTTTCTACCGTAGCCTAAGGGTCCGGCTGCAAACGGTAATGCAGGCCAGGAAATGGTTATTTGCATGATCAGTGCTATTACCTGTCTGTGCATGTACCCACTCACTGGGAGAAGCCCTCATTTCAGGAGAACAAGTTCTGCTTAGCCATTTTGGTCACTGGGCCAAAATCCTTATGCTTAGCGTTTTGGGCAGTGGACTTTATTTTCCCAATTTTTGGTAATGAACCCTTGCATCATCGCTCTTGAAGACAAGTCTCTTTTCAGAGAGGGGAAGCTGAAGCACAGGGTAGAGATAACCTTCTTTCCGCCTTTCTCCATCCAAATACCTTTGAAAAATCTGCCCTTCTAGCAGAGCAGATCTGTTCCTGGTGCACTGCACTGTGTTTACACTGTGACCCTTGCCTGCTGGAAAAGGAAAGCCTCACTGTATGGAAATTTAACTGTTTCCCAATGGTTGTTTCTGGTGGAAAAGGCCAGGCCTTGGCCACTGTGAGTTCCTCCATCCCCTGTGTTCCCAGTCCATCATCCCGGAGCCTGCTCGTGGGAGGCAGTGAGGCTGAAGGAACCGTGAGCTTCCTCTCACAGACGATGCTCGTACTTTAATCCCTCCAGTAACTTCTTCTGAGAGCAGCTGGGAGTTCCTGTGAACTCCCCTACTAGCCTGGGACATCAAGGATGAAATGCTCCAAGGAGTCTTTTGACTTAATTTGTTGGAGTTTGAGGTTTATTAGAGCAACCAGGGCTGTTCTGAGGTTAGAGGGAAGTGACAGGCTGCTCCAGAGACCTGCAGCCAAACCTTTGCTTGGGTGGAGGTGTGCACGGGCTGGAGGAAGCAGCTGGCTGCTGCTCTATGGACTCTCCTTGGATGATCCAACTCATTCAGAGGAATTTGCTTGCGCGGTGGTGGTTTCGTTACTCTGCAGTTTCAGTGGGAAAAGCCCGGTGAAGCAAGGGGGAACCTTCTGATTTGCATACCACAAGCCGTGCCTTCAGGTATCAAGAAAAACAAGCTACAGGGTTTAATCTTAATTAATGCACGCTGATGTAGAGCTGACTAGTTGGATGGGAAACCAAAAGGCTTTCCCTGCTGAGGTGTAACTGCAGTCAGCTCCCCAGGATGGCACATGGCAGCTCTCCTCTGCGCCCGCTCTGCTGCACTCCCTGGGAGCCCCACCACAGCCTTCCCTTTTCGCAGTGTAAATTCAGGGCCTCTTCCCAATGTATCATCTCCCTGGATGTATCCAATTAAGGCCTGTTGACAGCCCAGAGCAGACTTATACCCTTAGGATTAGAGGCATGTGTACGTCTTCATATAGGGGAGGACAACAACTGGGTGTCTGGCTGGCTCGCTGGGAGTGCGGTGTGGGAAGCTGGGCAGCTTGGAGAGGGAAAAGGAGCCAGGGAGAGAGAGATTTGCACCCCCAATTATCCTTGCATGTGGAAACGCTGTGTGATGAGGATTGCGTGTGGTTTACACAGCGTGTTTACATGGTCTATAACCCTAAACAAAGCTGAAAAGCATGACTTTAACTCTGGAAATAAAAGCGCTGGAAAACCCTGGTTTTCTGCACATGAGAAAGTTTTGTTCTTTAAACACACAGATGTTTTTAAATGAAAAATCACTCTTTTGACCTTTCCTGAATGTGATCATGTGGTCAGAGCTGACATTAACCACTGCACGGCTGTTTGCTTCAGCCGCAGGCGAAGCTTAGCGAGCAATCTTCAGAGCTCGTGGTAGCACCTGCGTTGTCTCACATCTCCTGGAAGCTGCCCCTGTGCCCCGTGTGCACTTGGGGCAGTTCAGGGGAGACGGGGTTAGGTATGGGGACATTTAGGGTCTACTCCTACCGTGCTGGAAACAAAAGCATTGTGTTTCTTTCCTCCTCGATAGCTGAAAAAGATGTGGCTTAAGTTTTTTTTCCTATTTGTCTCTCTTCCTATCAGAAATGTTGCCCAAGTGCTTCTAAGCATCTCTGTCCACCTCAGCCAGTATGTTATTGTGATGGAGAACTCCTCATCAAGCTGAAGTTCTTTAGGGATTTGTTGTTGTTGCTTTTGGGCTTTCTCTAACAAGCTGTGTGCTTTCTTCAGCCAAGCAAATGTATAGGACCAGCTTTGGGAAGGAAGGAGGGGATGTTACCGAGTGGATTGTAACAAGCCCAATCCTGCTTTGCCTTGCAGGAGTTCCAAACCAGCAAAACTACAATGAATCCAGTGAGTTGAATCCACTAATATAATAATAAAAATATACTTAAGATCCTCCTGTAGCGTGGTGCACATTCTGCCTTTGAGTTTGATTTTCTGATGCCAGCTGCTCCCAAATGAAACGCTCCAGTCAAAGGGGAAAAAAAAAAAAAAGAAAATCTTTTGCTCTACTCATCATGGTAAAAGCTTATGGGATGGGATTGTTTTCCTTTGCTGCAGCACCCCCACAGCCAGCCTTGGCCCGCAGTTATATGCAAGTTTTGCTGTAGTGGACCTAGCTGGTTCAAGTTAGAGACAGGCAGTTCGGGAACCAGAGTGTGCAGCCAACAATAATGTTCTGGCTACTGTATTTGTTTAACCTTGCTCTCCAGTGGATGGATATACAGTCTGTTAAAGCACTTATCAGTCTATAATGCCTTCACACTTTTGTGAGCAGCAGTGTGGAAGTTGTAGACAGGAGCTTTTGCTGCAGATTGAAAATGTCTTTTAGCTTTAATGAGGCTGATGTTTGCAAAACTAAAGGTATAAGGTCTTGTTTGGGTGCTGTTTCTTTATGCTGTCTGTCTAGCGGGTTGCATTTGGCTGCTATTTCTACTGGTAGATGTATTTGTGAATTTGAACGCAGCAGCAGAAGGCAATTCAGGGATAATTCTAAGAATTATGCCTCCTAGGTGAGATCCCAGCAGTGCTGGGGTGGAGGATGCTGTTGTCTGAGAGCAGCATCTTTATGTCCTACTGCTGTGTTGAAGAAACAGCAAACGTCTGATATGAATAAACAAGAGCACATGGCAAATTGCTCAGTTATGCTTTCATGTGCTTCATATGAGACTATATTCTGCGTTGCTGTGTCCTTGGAGCTATCACTTTCGCATCCTTTCAGTGTGCATTACCGAATGGCAAAAGAAGCAGGGGCAAGTACAAATTGCACCCGTGAGCTCCAAATGCTGGTGTTTACTTGTGGGCTTATGTAAAAGTTGAGTTGATTATTAAATCCCATTAGCACAATTCTTCTTTTTCTCACTCTTTTTCTGTAGTTTCTGGCCCTGGCTTAACTGATGTCTTTGGGATGATCCTTTGTACCATGCAAAAAGCATCTGGTTAGGGTTTTGTTGTAAAATCAAAACTCCATATTGTTTTTTTCCACAGGTCCAGCTAGCATCCTAGATATTTTGATTACACCTGGCTGGATGTCAAAGCTGATGTGGGTTTGGGATAGGGCCAGTCACAACTGATTTACAGTTTTTTCAGGTATACCATGTGAAGTTTATGGTTTTATGTGATTTTGATTTGAACTCACCGGTTTTAAATGAAGTTTGCTTTGAATCTGGAGATAACAGAAATTCAAAGGAAAGCTCAAAGAATGCAGGTCTGCATGATTTAAAAATTGAAATATATTGTTCATACAGACTCTTTGGAAGTGCAATAACTGCATTTTTTGAGAAGGCTAAAGTTAATAACACATTGAATACATACACAATCTGGCCCATTGTCTAATGGAAATCCCTGTAGCTCCTATTTGCTTTCCTGAAACTAAACCAACTTCTATGACAAAACAAAATAGCCCTTGCATCTCCCACTTATTTCTGAATCACAGCCCTGTGTTAGCATCCAAAACTCTACCCAAGGAAATTTCCCTTTGGAAATGAACGCTTTAACTACTGCTAAAGTAGAGGAATCTATCATCGTGTCACACTGCAAACGAACTATTGATGGCATGACATATCAGCTGCAGTGTTTTCATACACATAAAGGTCGCTTTCCAATTACTAAAAAATCCAGCCAAACCTTCAGTTGAAAACTGAGGCTCTGTGCTAAGAAAGCTGTAGTAGCGTGCTAACTGAATACTAAGTCTGCAAGGTCCAGACACCATCGGCTGCTCTAGATTCAAAGGGCAAGTGGCTGTGCTGAGACTGGACATAGCAACTGGCAATGGAGCTTTATTTCGTCCTGCAGGAGACGTAGTCTGCTTCCCAATCCCACAGCCAAATCCTGTTCTTCATTACACGGGTAAAATTGACAGATGAGATTTCCTCTTACTTCTGAGCCAACTGAATCTGGGAGTAATATAGCATCAGTGTGTTACCCCAGGAGTTTTATCAGCTTCCAGTTGATAAAGCTTTTCTGTTGATCACCTGCCTGCATGCCTTTGTCCTGGAGCAGGACATGCTGCAGTTTTTCATCTTTTGCCATCAGACCTTTAAGTACCCCAGTGAAAACAGGCAAAAGCAGACAAAGAGCATGAAACTTAGTAAAACCATGTTACCAGACACAGAGGACAAGGAGAGGTTTGGAGTAGAAGCTGGAGTTCATGAGCATCAGTGGTAAGGGAGAGTTGCTGCTGAGGAAAAAGCAGCAGACTAGAAGGTAAGAAGTCTATTGAAAGCTTATAAGCTATTGAAAAGTTTTTTATTTTATTTTTTTACAACAACAGAGTATTTTAAACTCATTGTTAATGTACATAAAAATTTAATATATGTCCCAGTTTGGAAAAAGTAACTTTGAATGCTTTCCTGAAGTCTTAGAGGCCAACCTGAAATGACCCAGTGCTGACTTTCATAGTTGGGCAGACAACTGTTGACTCAAATCTTCTGACGGGACAAATCCAGAACACTAATAAAGAGACTAGTCTTAAAACATTTCTGACCAGAACCTAGATGAAAACCCAAAGCAAAATTTCTGATGTCCCTTGAGTAAGCCTGTGTGTACAGTTTCCATCTGAGCTCTGTGGGCTCCTGAGGTTTGAAATGGTCATAGCAATTGGCTGATTTTTGAGGTGTTTGTTGGAACCAAATGGTGGCCTTTTTAATGGTTCAGTGCTCACTAATGTGGGCAATTTCATTTTTGCTGTAACTCTAATCCAATTCCTAGCCTAAATGAGAGGAACAGTGCAACAGCTTTCAGAACAGATTGGAGGTCTGTGCTGCAGTCGGCAAACTGGGTGGTGTCCATGTGGCAGTCAAGCTGCCTTATAATATTGGGCAATAAACAAGCAGGAACCTTTCTGATATTTAGCAACTGCACCATAGTTCCTCATCCTTGGGTAAGATTAACCTTAGGTCTGCAAGAACAATAACATATTTAAGAATAAAAGGTCTGGGTGACTGCCAGCCCCCATGTCTGGCAATGGAGAGAGAAAGTTTTCATCTGTAAGGGATGTGTTAAAATGCTGCTTATGTCATGGTTGGGATTCTCTGGCACGTGTTGAGTTAAATATAAACAACATTCTGCAGAGCAGTCGGCTAAAAATTGTAGATTACTGAGGTTTCATTACTGTGGTTGAAATCTGTTCTTTAGCTGGATCTTCAAACAACAGAATATGTCCTGTTTGTGCCTTCATGGGTTTCATATCAGTCCATGAGTATTTCCGTGCACTCGTACAGCCTCGCTCAGGGTGTTGTGTGCTCCACAAATAGACGGTACCATGGGTTTCACCAATAGATCCTGTTCCTCCTTGTTCTCTGGTTGCTGTTTTGCAAACGGGACAGGGTATAGCCCATTTCATCCCAGAAACCTGCAGCATTGTCTGTCTCGGTGCAGAAGTGGCAGCAGCACAGTGCCCAGTAGAAAGGAGGGAGGGAGAGGCAGCAGCCTCACGTTTGGGGCATGATAACCCCTTCCACCCTTCTCCAGAAGGAGGTTGCTCCCTGCTGCCTGAGGGACAAGCGCTCGCGATGGCCCTTCACAGCCATTCTTAGCTTGAAGACATGGTCTGGAGGAAGCCCCACCATGGGACAACAGATGGGATTTTGGGAGCAGACAGATCTGCGCACTGGAGATTTGCTCTGTTTAGAGCCGCCCGTGGGCATGCAGACAGGCACGTCCACTCCAACCGCGGTGTCAGCCGTATGCCACGGCTGAGCAGGGCAGCATCCTAGTTTAAATAGCAGCTTTGCCTGTCTGCATTTAGAATCATTTTGATGTTACAATGTGAGAGATGAGAACCGCCAGTGTATGCAAAGCCTGTGGTGTCTGGCTGTGCTTGCTTGATGGGAAGGACATAGTGGGAAGGCATCTGTTTGTATTTAACTCACTCCTGTGGGGAGCGATGTCCTTCACACGTCTATGTGCTTGTTTGTCCCTTCTCTTTGTAACATCTGAGCACCTTTTTGGGGCTGATGGCTTTTACCCTCAAGATACCCGTGTGACATGGGGAAATATCATCCTCGTCTTACAGATGGGGGCCTCAGGCCTGGAGAAGCCAAGTGCTGCCCAGAAGGTTGTAATGGGGCCAGGCACTGGGCACAGTCAGGTTGAGACCTAGTCCAGTGCCCAGTCCGCAGGGTCAGTGATCCTTAACCTGTAGTTTGTCTGCAAGAGGAGCCCATCAACACAACTTAACATTGCCTGAAGTCGTGGGATGGCTGGGAATCGTTCACAAGGGTGCCTTCCAAAATTTGCTCTTCAGCAAATTTTCCCATATTACTTTGAAGGAAAACGTTATGAGGAAATGGAGTTGATTGCAATAGTAAATGCGTTTTAGATGTGGCAATGAACTAAGCGCTCCCGATATATCACTTTTCTTTCTGCTGACACATTCCTCGGTCCCCTTGAGTAAGAGAAGGAAAACAGGAGAGGCGGTTTGAAGAACATGTTGTCCCTGTGATTGACAAGAGGTTGTATAAATCAGTCAAAGGGAATCCTCCAGGCATTCCCTCTTGTGGGAAGATCCCACAGTGCTCTCTGGCCTTGTTCATTCTGTCTCTCGATGTTTGTGTACAAAATGTGTGGGTGGGAGACGAGCTGGATTAGAACCTCTGAGAGGAACAGACATCAGCTCTTTTAATTGAAAGCAGCTTCCTAGGGAGGGGTATGACATGGGCTTCCAGTAAGTAGACACAAATAGTCCCCAAATACTTTGGAGCAGATACGAAGCTCCTGTGGATCCTAGTTGCTGTGTGGGTCTGAGAACCTGGATAAGCCCCAGTGAGCGAAGTTTTGAGTCCTGCGTGATGCTGTCATTCTTCAAAGCAAATACTTTAGTGTTTGGTAACACCCTGAAATGAAAAATACATCTATCCCTTCTTCCCTCCGCAGCTGTCAGGTGCTTTAGCTGCTGTTTTGCATCATTGTAGCAAACCAGAGGATGTTAGGAAATAAATTATTTCTCATAAGCATGAATTCCTATGAATTTGTAGCCATGAGGAGAGATGATGCTGTGTCTTCCAGGCCATTGAACTTTTAGCTTAAAAGTGGTGGTACTGCAGTAATAAGTGCCTTCACCCTGCTGCCATCTTCTAGGGATGCCTTAAAAGCAGAGGTGTGAAAGACTCTCCCACCAAATGGTTCTCAGACTTGGCAGTTGTGGTGTGACACTCAATAACAGGGTAGAATTAGAAAGGGGATGCATTTACCAAGCACGTTAGAGCCTATTGAGATGGTGGAGTTTGTAGGTGATAGGGACTGTTTATCCAGTCCGATTGTTATTACAAAATCTTGAAGAACTTTTTTGCTATTAGCTAAGTTTACTGGATAGCAGCTAGTGTAGAAGAGGCTCTTCTAGCCACTCCTAATGTCATGTCTGTTAGACTTTTCCCACACTTTTCAATTATACTTTTCTACTAAAAGAACTTTTTACCCTAGTACCACTTTGAAACACTTGTCTGAGTAGCGATGGATCAGCCTCAGCAGGAGGAAGCTTATCTAACCTGTTCAAACCAGACCAGTCTACCGAGTCTGCACACCTCAGTTCCATGTGTCTCAAACACAGGCTCTTTATGCAATGTTAAGATTTTTGCTAATATTCTCAGGCAGAAGCAGAAAGAGCTGGAGTTCATACACACACACAAATCAAACAAGGCATTTAAAAGTTATCAGAGATTTCCAACCCATCTCAGCAGGGGTTTATTTTGGGTTTGATTCAAACTTTTGGTGAAGGTCTGGGTGATTTCTTAATACAGGTTTTCATTCATCCATTAAGTGGCACTTAAAATGCACCAAACGTCAGTACTTTTGTTTCTTTCAACCACCTTTTTGGACCAATAGAGCAGGAGGAGATATAAGAATAAGAACAAAATCATATAGAAGTAATGAGACCTTTGTTCATGTCAAAGAGCTCTCTGACCATATAAATTGCAGATTTGGGTAAGATAAATTCCCTAGCTGGAGAGGTATTAAAATAAAAACCATGCTCCCAACAAGAGACAGGCTGCTGAAAATGCAAGGGAGAATTGCGAAATGGTACATGTCGAATTGCTGGCCTGGATTTCAAATGCCAAAGATAGTTTATGTAAAGCCTTGCTCTGTTGTAAAATGTAACACTATCCACTGGCTAGCCTCAATGAAGCTTGGTCCCAGTTGTTTTAAAAAATAAATAAACTAAAAATCTTCTTCCAGCCCATTAAAGCTGATTTATGTTTTGCCCATAGATTCCTCTGTGCTGGATCTTGAGGCACTCAGATTATAGAGGTGATTACCTCACTTTTAGCCAATCTGGTTTCTCATTCCCAGGCATCCCAGGCTCTCTTTGCATTGCCCGGACTTTTCCTGCCAAGACCAAGAGGGCAGTTCCATGCAGAATTAGCGAGTGGGCATAGGATTTTGAATGGTTAAAAATCTCTCTTAATTCTCTTGTTTCACTTTAGGGTTTTCTTTTTGTTTTAATAATCAGGCAAATTGCTTATGGGAACAGCTTTACTGACAGCACATCACCACCTGATTGCTCAGTTCAGGCTCTGGTCTTGGAAAGAAATCTAATACTGTCCCCAGGAGTACAGAGCTCCAGTTTGCACCTAGCGCAGGTGGTCTGCGTGACCAGTCCTAGGCTCTCCTGTGGCTGGCACAGCTGCTGGAGATGGTTTGGCCTCTTGGCCTGCATTTGTAGCAACATTGTCACTATACGGTGTGAGCACAAGGAATTCCCTCTATCCCCATGACTTTGGTAATGACAGTCACTGAGTTCACCAAAGTGTTGTGAATCTTAACAGGTACCCTTCAGGCGCTCCAAGAGCCTCAGCTGGAAGCATCCTTCTAATGCAGTTGTAGCCTTTTGCGTGGCGGGCATTTCCTTTCTCGTGTTTGTTGGGGGAATGAAGGCTATGGTCATGCATGTTTCTTTTTTGAAGCAGCTTCACTGAGCAGTGTGGTTTCAGGGTAAATCCTACCATTTCTTGCAGCTTCATTTTCACATCTTACACACTGATGGCACTGCAAGGCTCTCCGGTACTTAAATTCAGGTATTTATTTTCTTCTTTGAGCTTTTCATCCATGCCAGCACTTGGGATTCATGTAGTTGTTCTTTATTGGAAAGATCAGTTCGCTCATAATACCACTGCTGCCTGCCATGGAAAGTGCTGAAGGCATAGGAAGAAGGTGATTCCACTTACAGAAGCTAGTTAACAAAACAAGAAACTAGTTTGCTTAAATTAGATTGTAGAGGCAGGCCTTTCCGGGCTACACTTGCTTCCAAGTTTACATGGCCATCTGTGGCTTCTCTGGGGTTACAGTAACGTGCAGGTTTAAATAGGACATTGCTTTAGTAATGTGGAGAGCATCTGCAGGCTGTCCGTGCTGTGAGTTGGTACTTTCAGAGGTGATCGTCACTTGGACTCTAGTGGGAAGAGTCGTGGTCCATTTGGGTGGAAGCAGAGTTGTTCTGAATGCTGTCAAAGACCTTGTACCAAATTAAGGGGAAACTGTTGGCTGCCATCCAGCTGCTGTGAGTCTTTAGCTGCTTTTCATGTTTCAGTTTTTCTTATTGAGGAGGAAGACCTGGAAACTTAACTTTTGAATAATCACATGGTATTTAGAAACATCAATATTGTGTATTATTTTATTCTAGCAGTGCACCTGGACTTTTTTCCCCCCACTTTAAATAGTCATAGTCCTTCTTTGCTGTCATCTACGTATCTTTTGATGTTTCTTTTTTCTCCTGCAGATGTGTCGAACTAAGGTGATTGACTTGAATGATGGTGTCTCTCAGTATGCCTGGTATCCCTGCACAGCCAACTTCCAGTACTCCCACATGACACAGACCATTTTCTGGCTGAAGGTAGGAAGTACAGATGTCATTCAGAATTCTCCTCTTTGCCTGCCTGCACAAAGTTTCTCCCAACAGGCAAAATTTCATGGGACAGCCTTCCTTCCCCAGGACAAGCTGCCTCTTACTTTGAAGTATGTGTAGTGCAAAATAGCAAAACAAAGCCTCTGAGCACTGTCTAGAGAGTCAGTGGTAAAGTCCCCTCCTGTGACAAGGCTGTTGAATTTCTGAGAGGTTACAGCCTCCAGCTGCAGGGCTGTTTGACTCGAGTTTATCTAGTTTGTGTAGGAGAGGTTGGAAGAAAAGACTTCGTGTGACCTGGGATGGGAATTGTTATTTTAAAAGTCCTGGACTGACTCTTGGGTTTTTTTAAAGCCCACCACAGTTCTCCACCTCAGCCTTTGTGGGGCTTTTGTTTTCCCAGGCTTATTTTTCCCAGCCTATGGTAGCTGCGGCAGTCCTAGTTCACTTAGTTACTGATGGGACCTATTACCTGGATCAGAAGCAGGAGACCATTGGTGTGCAGCTGTTTGACACCAAAGAGCAAAGCCATGATCTTGGTAAGTCTATTTTATTAAACTCCCTCTTTATTGCTCATTTAATCTGTTGGTACCCCCATTCACAAACTGACCGATACTCCTGCTCAGTTTTTCCAGGATCAGACACAAAAAAAAGTGCTTGCTTAATGCTCCAAGACATGAGTTTCACTAGAGTTTGTTGAAAATGATGCATCATTTTATACAGACATTTCTCCTTACCTGTTCACTATGTGTTCAGAAGTTATTAGGTCCTCTTTAGTCATTAAAATAAGCACTATTTCAATGTTTCACGCACAGCTCCTCCCTGAAGAGAAATTGCCAGTGATACAGATGGACTGTTGGTAGTAGAGAGTGAGGGACCTGCACCAGCTGGTGCAGCAAACGCTTCTGCTTCGCAAGGTGTAGTTGGTCGTATCTGTAGTCCTGCTTGCAGGGAGGTTTCCACAGCTATTTAATGGCCAAAATTTTTCATGCAAAGTATTTCAGGTTTGATGAAGGTCTAACACCAGGGCCCTTGCGGGCTGCTTGCATGGCCTCAAGCAGATGTGCCTGATAGAGGCTGCGGACCTGCTAGTTGTGCTGAAGTGCCAGGATAGACCATTTTTGTCGCTACAGGTCCCTGAACCTGGGAAGGTTGTGTCTGGTGAACTGATTCTGGCTGCATTTAAGCTCCAGGACAGAGCTCACCCTAGCTCCCAACTCCATGTCAGGGTAGGACTTGCATAATCCCTTTCCAGCTGTCCCCTGCCCTTTTTTCTACTGGGAAGAAAGCTGGCCATGTCGTCCCAAGAGCAGTTTTTAAGGAAACATAACCCCCTTCCCCAGCTTTCTGTTTTACCATAACTTTGGAATTTTGACAAGCTGAAACTCAAATGAACTTCCTACTAGTGATGAGAAGGAGAAGGGACACACTACACACAAGTGGCAGGTGTTGGATGACTATCCAGGGCAATATATGATCTGGTGGGGTGTGGAAGGAAAGAAAGAAAGTACGTGTGGTGTCTGTCGTCTGAGAACAAACCAAAATTCATAGCAAGTTGTGCAGGTTGAGTCAGGATAGCTCCCAGTTTGCCAGAGCCCTGGATTAGTTTTATCCTCCTCCTTTCACAAAACAGTGGCACATAGCTCTTTCCCCCTGAGAAATAAATGATGGAGACACAAGCATGCCAACAAATACTTAATGCAACATTTTATGGAGACAGACAGACAGATTGTGAGAGAAAGAGAACAAGAAAGAGGAGCAAAGAGGAAACTGAGGGTTAGGTTTTGAAATCCTCAATGAAGTTGCAACATGAGTTTGGCATGGCTCAGACTGATGCCTGGAGATCATGGAAAAGCCCCTCTGACCTTTTCCGAAGAGGCTGGCCTGGAGCAGAGGAGAGGTATAGGTAGACTACCCAGCAGTTCTCACTCACTCTGGCAGAGCTCCCAATCACTGTTTTGTCTGAGTTCTGGGTGCGGCATTAAGTCCTTTTCCTGGATATTGTATTTCATGTGTTTGAATTATCACTGCGGCAAGCTAGAAACTGCAGCTGAGATGCAAACTTTGGCATGCACTGGGTGCAGGATTGGCTGCAGATGGTCAGCCAGCCTTAAGCAGAAGTTAGTGGCAAACTAAAAGTACGTCCAAAAGGAAGTAGGAATAATTTAAAACTTAATCAGTCCTCAGTGGGCTAAAGACAGTCCCATGAGCAAAATGCGGTCTAACCAGAAGTGCAGTTTCCCACCTTGATCAGAACAAGTTTTTACTGTGTGAAATCCCAGAAAATACTGAGAAGCTTCTTCTGAGTCTCAATAGGAGATGGAGTGGTCAGGATGCCAAACACCTCAGCGCTGTTAGTTCAGAGCCATTGTATACACTGGGGTTCAGCTGCTGGGTACTTTGCAAGAGCTGTTGAACATTGAATAGGTGGCTACAGAGCTACAGAAACGGGGCAAGCATAGAGACAGCTCTAACTCCCCTGCCATGGACACCTGCACTGTCTTGAGTGGTTTTTTGCTAATGAAGGCAGGTTAGTTAAATGAACCTGACCTGTTCAGCCCCCGTTTACCTTTGTCGGGGTCCAAAAGCACCAGCAACTGCAGCACAGCTCTGAGGGTCTGTTTTGTTGTGGACACCACCTGAGTGCGAGGAATGAAATTGAAGTGAATAAACAGCCTCATACCATAAGGTCTTTCTTGGCTTTCCATCAGAGAAGGCAGAAACTTCCAAGGAATTTGGGAACCCGGGATTTCGAGTATTAACTGCACCTGTTTGTAAGTGAGAAACGTGCACCGTTCCACAAGGAGCTGATATCAAAAGACCTGTGGGAGGCAAGTAGACAGGGAGGTTATTTCAGGGTCAGGTAAAGACCAAAACAAAAAGAGGTTTGCTTTTTTATTTCTTTTTTTTTTTTTTTATTACAGGAAGATTTTTTTAAAGTAGAGGGTGGGAGATAGATGTTTAAAGAGAGTGGTCAGAAGTCTGTCTTAATTCACAGGAAATCACTTTCTAAGGACAAAAATGAAAACTTTTTTATTCCTTCCCTTTTGAGTCAAGAAACCTGAGCTGGAAAAAAAAAATAATAATAGAAATCCCTGAGCCAGTTAAACATGCAAATAGAATTTATTTTATTTTCAAATTTGTAAGTGTATCAGGGTAGCCAAAGGGCCTGGGCCAAAGCCATTGCTGGGGGAGCTCCAGTGAAGCAAATGGAGCTGGAGCCAAGCTGATCCTCGGAACGATGCCATGGAGCTGTGGAGGCAGGGCTTTGCAGGCAGCCATCAGGCTGTGAATCCCAATTAATGAATTTTGAGGCCAGCCGACAGCTGTCTGTCCTTTGAGTTACCCCTGAGATGGATTTGGCCCATTTGAATTCAGGTTGCCTCTACTTGAAGGTGGAAATTTCTTCCCAACTATCACTGAGTGCCTTCTCTGCTGAAGAAAAGGTATTAAGAAGTCTCCTTGTCACCTCTCTGGTGCTTCTGTGCACCTTGACCTCTTGAGACACTTTTATTTTCCCAAGACACAATTATTTTCTGCTCAAATGAAATCACCTGTAAAATCCTCAGTGGGTCCATCACCCTCGTTTCTCTCTCCAGAACCATCTTGGCCTTTTTTAGCAAAGAGCAAGATACCCTAAGGCTGAAAACCATCCAAAAAAATCAAGACTGAGCACATTTGGTGTAGAACTCATGCAAAAAAGTTTTACATTGAGTACTAACAATATGCACGGCTACGAACAAGCCACTGGTGCGCTGCTCACGGTGCACAAAGCCACCCAGCCTGCCGGCACCATTTGATGTGCGGTATAAAGGCTCCAACTGTCCTCTCGGACCAGTTTTACAATAGCGCGACTCCGCTTCCTCCGTGATGGTTGCTCCTGATTTAACAGAGCACAATAGAAACGTAGCTGTGGTCTAAAGAAACTGCTCTGAGAGTCTGCTGTGCTTGTGGAGAGAATGGCAGCCTTTCTTCAGCTGTCTGGAGGGATATCCTTCTCTGCTAAGCTCTCCAGAGCGATTTGGGAAGCCCCTCCAGGCAGCTTACCATAACTTTTCAGCTCTATAGGGCCGTTCCTGTGGGGGAAATGCTTCTGAAGTGCCCACGGCTTTGGGAAGCGATTGTGTTAAGTCTGACCCTTCCTCTGATCTTGTCTCTCCTCTGGCAGGTGTCCACGTCCTGAGCTGCAGGAACAATCCCCTGATTATCCCCGTCATCCATGACCTCAGTCACCCTTTTTATCACACCCAGGCTGTCCTCATTAGCTTCAGCTCCCAGTTTGTGGCCATCTCCGGGGTGGCCCTGCGTTCCTTCCACAACTTCGACCCCATCACCATCAGCAGCTGCCAGCGAGGACAGACCTACAGCCCGGCGGAGCAGAGGTGAGCCTGTCAGCCTGCTTCCTTCTGCCTCGCCACCCACCGCCCCCCGCGCCGCCCGCCTGCGCCGGGGGTTAAGAGGAGGCAGGAGGGGCACAGCAGCTGAACCCTGCTGACCCTTTTGTGTCGCCGGTAAAAAACCGGCAGTGTTCTCATTGATCAGGATGGATGGGACATTTAACCCGCATGGGATACTGTTAGTGAATTATTTCCTCTTCCTTTCTCCTCCCTCCTTTATCCCAAGCTTGGAATTGGGGCCAGTTAACTCTCCATACGTTCCCCAGTACAGCATCGTTTTTGCCACTCACACACCGGCTTCGATCTAAACCGCTTTGTGCTGCTAAAGTGCTACAGGGACCTCCCACGGAAGCGGTCGCACAGAGACAAAGTGATGCTTGTGCCCCGGTGGGGCCAGATCCTGCAAGGTACTCAGCCCCGTGCGGCCGGTGCTTGGCCACCAGCATTTGTGGTGCTTTTATGGCTGGGTAAGGGCCCTCAGTACCTCTCCGGATCCAGCCCATGTTCTGAAAAGCTCTGTGGGACCCCCCAGGATGAAAGGTTTATGGCTACCGTTTTATTCTTGTTGTTATTACAGACACATCAATAGATCACCACCAACCCCTCTCAGTCTCTGCTTTACAGCATCCCACAGAGATTGTGACCTTTTGTGGCCTCTGGTGCGGCAGCTTCATGGATCCTTTCAGCGAGGCAGTGAAAAGAAGAGGGGAGAATTTAGCAAAACCCCTGAAAGAATAATTTTTTTTTTCCCTTTGTGAATTCAAAGTTGTGAGCAGTCGTCATACCATAGCGGCAGCAACAGTAAAACAAGTTGCATATCCCGGCAAACCTCTGCTCAGCCTCCTAAGCAAGCTGTCAGGTTTTTTGATAATGTTCTGGCTTCTTTTTAGGGCCTGCTTTTATTCCAGGAAAGGCGGGAGGGTGAGAAGGGGGAGAGGGAAGGGAAAATAAAATGTAAAAAAAAAGGAGTATATCTATAGCTAAATCAATCCAGTCAGTGTGTTCTGACCTAGATTCAAGGAGTCTGATCATTCTGTGCAATAGGTTGTATAAATTCAGAGGCCCAAAGACAGCAGGATCAAATTTCAGATGAGAAGTCTAGTTGTGGAAGTTTGGCCAAATCCCAGTGCAGGAGCGGGACAGAAAAAGAGCGAGAAAGACCCACTGGAAGGAGATGGTGAGAAGCAACAGGGAGCTCGAGAGGGCTGAGATGCAGGGCCACATTCCTCCCTCTCAAGTTTTCAGTAGGAATTGAATCATTTGTTCACTTATGAAATTAGAAGTGCTCTGTGTTTAGAAAGTTATTTCCTTAATAAAAAATGTATTCCCCTTAGGCAAAGCTTCAGTGAGCCTCTGCAGCCCAGCAAACTAACCTTTAGAAATCTCTTGAAGAAGAATCACCCACCATTTGCCTCTTCTTTTTCTTCTTGATTTTTTTTTTGCATTGTTTTGTTTTCGTGATGCACTGAACCATCTCAGGCCCTTGCTCTCAAAAACTTCCGTCAGAGCCTTGCTCGTTCAAAGTAACATTTTAGGTCTTGCAGGTTACAACGCTGGATTGATCATGAAGTTTCCCATGTCAGTCAAGGAACTAGAAACTCTCTGAAATAAACCCCTGATCCAAAGCCAATTGAAATTGGTGGGTTTTTTTCCATTGTTGACAGTGCTATAGTGGAAAATCCCCAATTTGCCTTGTGATGGGATTGCTTTGGGTGACCGTGTATGCTTTCTTCTGTACAAGAAATTCTAAGCAGTTCAGGTATCCAAGATGTAGAGAAAGTTGTGCATTAAGTTGTGCAGCCAGGGAATAGGTGATGCCTTTGCTGTCACCTGCCAGGTTTTCCCTTTGTTATTTTACGCACTCCAGGAAGAACATAAAAAGAGGGATTTTTTAAGTTTATTCTTAACCAGTTCAGAAGCTGGATGTGGGTTTTCTACCTCCTGTGCTCATGGTCTCCTCATCAGACTCCATTTGAGTTCCAGTCCCACACTGCCCATCCTTCCCTTCTCCCCTTTCCCCACTGGTTGCATTTGCCTAATATGATTTTTAAAATATTTATTTAATTTTTAAAGGAACT
The DNA here is from genome assembly GCF_000737465.1 of Haliaeetus leucocephalus. Lineage (NCBI taxonomy): Eukaryota > Metazoa > Chordata > Aves > Accipitriformes > Accipitridae > Haliaeetus > Haliaeetus leucocephalus. Next base: position 8,270,759 of record NW_010972742.1, on the reverse strand, counting down.
TTCCTTCCTATGTGTAAGCATCAATTTCACTGCTTTCATTTTCCTTAGGTCAACACGGATATTTTTGCCTGCTTTTTGGCTTCTCTCTACAAGAGAGATTATTTCTCTGTCTTCAAGGAGAATTATTTGGGTTGGAGAGGATTTATAGCCAGATACAGACACTTCTAGGCAAGGGTGCAGATTTTAAATATGTGAGGGAAAAGAAATATATCGGCCCTTAAAAGTTAACACAGCTTGTATTTTGAGGGTGAATGGATCACTCCCATGGGTTAGTGACAACTTAACTGAAAATAAAACATGCACTCCTGCTTCTTTCTTAAAATATATATTACAGTTAATATTTTAGAAGAGAAAAAGGAGCTTAAATGCAAAAGTCCCATTGAACTTTATAGGTAGTTGTCCTCAGTCATTGTTAGCTCTTTTGAAAATCCATTCCATCCTTCTGAAGACATTTATAGAGGGTTTGAAAAAAAAAATACTCTGTACTTTCCAGTTGTATTTTTCCAGTTGTTGGTTTTTCTGCTGCAGCTGACCACAGGCTCTTTTTTGTTTTCAGCAAAGTTTACCTCACTGCTGGAGATGTGCTGTAAAAACGACATGCTTTATTTCCACATTGCATCCTTAGACCAGATATAATGGCCCAGTTAGTTCTTCTCTTGCGCTTTATAGCTCAAATTATTATACTTTTATTATTTCCTATTTAGCCTTGTGGAGTGGACAGCGAAATAGGGTGTGCAGAAGCAGAGGTGTAATTTCCCACCCCGCAGTCACTCAAGCAGCAAGAAAGCCTGGTGCGTTGGGGCTGCCTTTGACAGCAGTTCTTCAGAAATCAGGTTTTTGTCCTTTGCACCACGTAGGAAACATCAGCTGGGGGTCTCCCATCCCTGGCAAGGCAGTTCTTGTGAAATGCTGCTTTCCCTCGGTGGCGTTTCCCTGCCACGTTCACAAGACCCGTCCCCTCTTCCACCCTGCCTGGTGCTGTTTGCTCCTCTCCTGGAAACTGCAGGTGGGAGGTGTGAAAACCCAGGTAGATACCCCAATTTAGCTGTCAGAATTGTGGATTTCAGGAGTTTCCAGCTTTCTAATCCTCCATTAACTCCGTGTTTGCAATGAAGATAAGCCTCCCTGCCCCTGGAGCGGGCTCTGGCTCTCTGGTGTGCATGCCCCATGTTGGGCAGCTCCTTGGGCTTTCTAGTTAGTGTAGCACAAAGATTTTCTTTTCCTTTGTTTGGTTAAATCTTAGCACAAACTCACTGTTATGGCTGCAGAATTGCTTCTGCAGGGGAGATTTTGGGTTTACCTTCCTCCATAAGTGTGCACATCTGGGCGTTTGACAGCTGGGGGGGAGCAGCACTGTAGACCAAGACCCACTCCTGGCCAACATGCCATCACCTGCCCTTGCCCTGGCCTCCGTGGAAGGCCGTCCTCTGAGCTTCACCCTTTGCTGCCCCAAACAAGCCCCGGGGAGATGTCACCCACTCCAGCTCTTCTCTTTGTCTTGTTCTCTCCTGCTGTCAGCTTCCCCAACAAGAAATGATGAAGATAAATCTTCAGCAGTGGAACAAATGCAACTGCCCTTTATAACTCTGGTTATTTTTTTTTCTTTTTTTATTGGGGGGGGGGGGGGGCAGAAAGAGTTTCCTCATCTCTTTTTTTGTGATTTAATGCAGCTTTCTCTTTCCCGATTCAGCCGCCTTTCCCCTGCCCTGCATTCTGTCATTAAGCGCAATCTCTGTCAGCTTGCTTCTGGTGAAATTAATGAATTTCTCACAGAACTGTTAATCATAGAAGCTTTGGTCCATGACATGTATTATAATTCAATGGGTTTTTAACCTTCACCCCATTTTGGTAATTGGCAAACGGCATCATTTGGCTTTTATTAAAGTGGAAGGCAATGCATTTTCTTTGTTTGCCTGGACAGACTCTGGCAGGGAGACCTGCAGGGCTGCTAACACCCAGGCACACGGTTCCACTTCCAGGCTGGCAGGGCGAAGGGGCTTTGAGAGCTTTATCAGTTCAATATGGACCCCCCCGACGGGCAGGAATATCTCACACAACGAGGTGCAGGCAGGCTGAAGGCAGAGCCAGTCCCCAAGGAGAATGTTGCCCTGCCAGTGGTGGGGACAGTGGTGAGGATGTGGTGGCTCATGCCTCTCCTTCCCCCACAGCTTACCTGGGGTTGGATCAAGTGTTTTCTGTAAATCTCTGGGTTTATCCACATTCCTGAGCCTGGCAGTTTGAAATAGGGTTTTGCTGTGATTGCTATCGAGGGTCAGGCCCAACGGGACTGCAGTGAGATTGCTGAAGGAACCATAGGTGATGCTACTCATTTGGTCACTCTCGTGGACCAGATCTGAAGGCAAACGCCTAAAAGGAAGGGGTTTGATCCTTCTTCCAGTGGCACAGTCAGCACAGGTTCACTGGTCCCCATCCAGCCCCAAGGAATTGGGTAGATGTTCTTCGAGATTTTGTGTTAGTACAAGGAGACCAGTGTGTTTTAGCTGAAGACTGAAGAAGATAAATTCATTGCCACCTTTGCAGTTCATACTTTGTTTTATTTCTACAACAAGGAATGTGGCTAGCAGCCTTTGCTTTTCAAGATGCTGCGTATATATTTGGATTAGAGAGAGAGAATCTGCTCTTGCTTTTAGAGGAATCTCTACAGAGTTGAAGGCAAACCCACTGTAAGGATAAATCTGTTAGAAAAACTCTGAGAAGGCTACACGTGTGTGAGTTGTATGTACGTATGGTGGTGTAGAACAAAACCAAAGTATGTTTCGGATCTGCAGTCCAGGCTGGCCTGGACTGTGGAAAAGGAAGTTTTTCCTGTGTACAATAGATACTGATGTGGCTCTTCTCATAACAAGTGTATACCATGAGCTTTTATGCTTACATATGCATATATATGTGTCAGAGCTGTCACGAAGGAGACAAATAATTAGGGCAGTATGTTAAGATGAGTTCTTGGAAAAGTGCTTGACCCCAGGGTTAGGAAGAAAAAGTTTGGCTGCTGTAAGCTTTTCGAAAGAGGAAGTCCTGGATTGTTTTTATGTGAGGAAGGAAGAGTTCCACTTAATTGTTATAATTCTCTATAAACATGTTAAAATACAAATGTTTCTAGGATTGTGTCACTAAGACCCCAATTTAGCAAAGCCCTTAGCTATTTGCTTACATCCCCCTGTAGTCAAATCTTTCAGTGGGACTTAACCGTGCTTTTGAAGTTAAGCAGATATTTAAGCACCTTGCTGAATTGGGGCCAATATTGGCACAGAGAAATAAAGATTTAGAGGCTAATGACTGAGCTCATTTAGATTAGGGATGGGCAGAATGGATTTGAATAAACTAAGAACTGGCTCAGAACTTCAGCCTGCGTGTGAAGCTAACTCAGTTCAGGGCTTTTTACATCATCAGAACGGTTTGCCTTGATCTGTATTTTTAACATGGTGCAGGCAGTGGAACGCATGCAAGAAATCCACTGCTCCTTGCACACACCTTGGCATGAAAATGTTGCTTTAGGAAATCATACACTACCAGGGCAAGGACAGGAGCTGAGGTGGACCTAGTAAAATAAATAAACACTGTCAGGGCATATCGCGGGCACTGACCTTGTTCATTACATATGTATCAGTAAACCATTAGAGTGGTCCTTGGGTCCCTGGCATAGCTTTCATCCAGACCAGCTCATACTCTGGCAAGCAATTTCCAGGTGCATTTGGGGAGTTAGGATAGACCAGGGATGATTTGAAATAGGCAGTTTTGATGAAGTCGCCCAATTTTGATTGCGAGAAAATGGGATAAGCTGTCCTATGCCAGGAATCAACATGAGTTAAAGTAGAAGTGATTTCATTCTCAGATACTCTATATTGTTTCTTTCCTGAGGAATGCACAGTTTCTGGAGCATGTGATGATTAACCACTGTTAAATGGCAGGACCCATGCAAGAGCTTCTGTAACCCACAATTCTGCAATATGGATGTGATGGGTTCTTTGTCTAAACTTCCTACTTGGAAATATTAATTTCCCCTTCTTAATTCTGCATTTGCAGAACTCAATTCAGGATCATGACTTCAAAATTCATTGGGATTTACAGCTGACAGTAGCTGATACCAAATTGGAACCAGTAGCTAGAGAACCAGAAATATTTAAATTGGAAACATTTGGTGGCAGTGGTTGTTTTTTTACAAAAAGTGAATGGTTGTATTGTTTGTCACTGAAGTCATTCATATAGAGTTACAGACAGAGCGAGCTGCCCAGATGATCTGCTAACTGAGGCATAATCTGGAGCCTGGAGGGGGTGGCTAAAAATGTTCCCTGGCCATTTAAGAAGACCACAAGGGGACTAGTAAACAGAAAGAAGAACATCACAATAAGTGTTTCTTAATGCCTTTGTCTGTGGCGTTTCAGTTCTGTAGGACTTCTAAGCCCAGGCTTGCTCATCTGGTGTCCTGATATGAACTCAAAAAACCAGATTCTTTTTCCCCTTTACATTGATGGAAATGAAAAGCAACGCCACTGACTGCGGTGACGTTGCTCCAGATTTCCCTTTGTGCAAATTGCAAAGGTTTTCTTAGGCTCATCCTTCCCCCTGAAGCCATTCGAGGCTGAATTCAGTGCTACATCAATGTGTAGCACGTTGATTGACATAAGTATAAAATGAAATAGGTCTGCTATTATTTTATTTTTCCAACTTAAGTGCAAAAAGGTTTTCAGATTTTGTGGGAGTTTTGCAATGGGCAGTCAAGGTTTGCAATATGTACTTCTGAGAATGACTTGGCAATAGTGCTTGCTTTTTTCCTCAATGAGTCAACTTCCTCGTCACTGGAGCCCTGGCACGGGAAGAACTTGTATTGCAGCCTCACCATCTGAAAAACGGGGGGGAGCAAAGTGACAGTTAGCCTTCATGGGTAGGTGTAACTGGGATGTGTAGGGAGGGTTCAACAAGATATCATTCATCATTTATGCTCTCACTCAACATCCATGTTCCGACATTCTTGCTAAGGTTAACTGGTGACTTACTCAACTAGCAGTGCTGTGGGGTCAATAAGGTACTGCTCCGCTCGGGGAGCTGCAGTATGTGAGGCTCCCCGGGGTCTGCTGCCGAAACAGAGTGAAGTCTGCAGTTCGCACTCCCAGGCGATTCTTGTTGGGCATTTACAATTGCACGTGGCTGTTGTCCTCACCTCATTTCTCTGCAAGAGAAGACCACCTGGGCACTATGATACACTGTCCACTTGTTCTTCCTCCGTCTCATCCACAGTCTTATTGATTGGTGCAAAGTGAAATCAACGGCAGCTTAAATTTGTATGTCAGGCTGTGAATTTCAGTGACTGGAAAACATGTGTGAAAACCTTGGTATGGGAGGTGGGGGGGGCAGATCCTGCTGAAGGCAGGCTCACTCTGTGTAGGTCAGTTCTGGCAGAGAATCATCCATCCGTTCTGCAGAAGTAATGAGCATCACAGTTGTAGTGCTGATAGACTGGGTGCTGTTTGTTGCATACAAGGGTATGGAGTTGGCCAAGACAGAGGTGGAATTCTCCTTTCTCAGTCCTGTCAGCAGCAATACTTTGTGCACAATGAGGAAATAAGATCTTTCTGAATGTAAAAATTGTTTATGGCTCATCGCACTCCAGGGAAGGGCCGCCACTGAACAAGCAACCTTAAATTACAAGCAGCGGGCACTTCCCATATAGCACTAGTCTGGGACTGAGAAATGAGTTGTGGAGGTACATAATACTGTCGTTTAATCTGATCTAGAGCTCAGTAGAGACATGTGCAGATGTGCTTCTCTATCAGTAACATGGAGATAACAATACCAGCCCAGGTGTCTCACAGGGGTGTCATGAAAAGTAATTAGATAATGTCTGCACAATGCTTTGAACACAGCAAAACACCATGTACATGCTAAGTCCTGTGCTTACTAAGGTGGATGGGGTTTTGGTGGCTGTTAACCCTTTTTCTAAGACAGGAAGAGCTTGCTTGTAATCCATTTCAAAATATGTGTATTGTGTGCTTTCCCTTCTTTCTGTAACTTTCTGTGTTTCGGGTTCTTACCTACCCATGTAGATGGTGAAATAAGTCAAGGTTTTCCCTCCTCAGAATTAGTTTAACTGTATTTAATTTAAATTCATTTAAATTTTCAGCAGAGGCATATCACCTTGTAGGAATCCTTAACCCTAGAAATTTTGTCTCTAATCCAGCAAAACGTCATCATGGAATGGTTTGGGTTGGAAGGGACCTTGGAAGGTCATCTAGTCCAACCCCCCTGCAATGAGCAGGGACATCTTCAACTAGATCAGGTTGCTCAGAGCCCCGTCCAGCCTGACTTTGAACGTTTCCAGGGATGGCACATCTACCACCTCTCTGGGCAACCTCTGCCAGTGTTTCAGCACCCTCATTGTAAAAAATGTCTTCCTTATATCTAGTCTAAATATACCCTCATGCTTTAAGACTCAGCATTTTCATTGCCCTTTAGCTGAGGGACTGCCCCATACTCACATTTGAACATGTGCTATAATGTTTGACTCAGGTCATCAGAGATGGTGAAAGATTTTGTGTCAACCAGACATCTCTGTGTATACAAAAATAAACCAAAAACCTCTTTTTACAAGTTGTGCTAAATGTTACAATAATTTACTGTAGGGAGAACAGACAGTTTCCATCCAGGGAAACATTTTATGGATGGCAGGAGAGCAACCGGAGAGATCTGAAATGACAGCATGCTGCTGAGCTTGATAAGAGCTTATCAACACAGCTACACAGCTGATGTTTGGTGTTACTTGTGAAGTGGAATAAAATGAATGTGTTGATTTCAATCGAGTTTCTCAAAGATAAGAGTGTCGATCACAGAAACTCCTCCTCACATGTACGCACATGCACACTTATCACTAGCAATATCGGGCACTCCTGAATTCAGCAGAGATTTAAAATTGGATGGGGCATAAGGACTGCTCTTGGAGGGAGAGTGCTCTCGTGGGACGGATGGATGGATACATGTTGGTGCAGGAGTAGGAAGGCCGCAGTGCAGTTGAATATTGCAGAACAGAAAGTAATTCTGCAGAACTGGCAGGCTCTTCCCTTTTGCCACCAGACCTGTAATTTGCTTTCATTGTCATCACCGTTACCACTGTCCCTGTCCTTAGGAAAACATAACTAGAGGGTGTGCTTGTTGGCAAGGAGCCCTTTGCCGAGTCGGGTTCAGTATGCAGTCTGTGTACCTGCTGCCTGACAAGTGATGAGTTTGTCAGTCAGACACGCTTCCTCTTGTGGAAGGAATTAAATTAACTGAATAAAAATACCACTTCTTGTCTCCCACCTAGCTGCGTCCACTACTCCTGTGAAGCCAACGACTGCCAAAAGCTGGACATTGAGAACGCGCTGCTGAACTGCACCGGTGGCGGGTGGTACAACGGTGCCCAGTGCAATGTGAGCTGCAAGACCGGCTACATTTTGCAAGTCCAGCGAGATGATGATCTCAGCAAGAGCCAGGTTTGTTCTGCTGGTTTTGTATGACCCACGAGACAGGGATGAGCAAACAGATGTGGAGAAATTGAGAAATAACCCAGCCTAAGCACCAAAATCTCAGCTCAGCCTTGGGACAAGGCCTTATCCAAATACTTCTCATCAGAATAGGAGCCATCTGACTCTGCAGGAAGAGGTACTGGCAGTGAGCAAAGCTCAGATGTTCCCCGAATTTAGAAATTTTCAACCCAAAAGGTTCAAATATGTGTTCAGGCCTTCTCTGATCTCACTGGCTCTACTCAGCCAAAGTGTTTCTTGGATTGGTTTTTTGGGGGTGGGATGTTTGGTTTTTTGCACAACCAGTTTCTGGGCAAAATATCTCATTTTTATTCCTTGGGTTGAGGCTAACAATGTCTTAACTCCTTTGCAGTGTTTCAGTCCATCTGCTCCCAACCACACCCTGGCACTGCAGAAATGCATGGTATCAAGGGAGTGGAAAAAGCACCCAAACCTTCTTGCTTCCAAACAAAGCACCAAAAACCTACCCCAGTGGGCCAGGGAGTGCTTTCCATCTTCTCTAAGCCATGCATTAATATCCAGTCCTACAAAAGCAGCATGTCTTGATGCAGTGAGTGGGGTGTTGAGGAAAACTATCAATTTATTTAAACATTAATAAAAATGTAGGTCCTTCATGCTGGGGGAGGTGGACGAGGTTTATGTGCAGCATGGCTCAGCCTCGGCATGCGACTGGGAGCAGGGTGCCCGGGATATGTGGGTGCAGGGCAGACACCCCAGTTTGTGCTCTCATCTCTAATGCTGCCGGATCCCATGAGTGTGACGTGGGGGTGGTTTCCCCCATCGGCACCTTCTCACGTGTTGTCGGGGCAGCACACACATCTGGGGCCGGGGAGGGTTGGGGGCAGGCGGCCACGCTCAGCAGCCTGTCTGTATTTGTGAAATACTGTGTTCTTCATAAGCTCGCAGAGGGGGGAGACAGAGCGGAGGGGAATGAGTCAGCCCTTTCAACTCAATTACAAAACAAATACAAGACCCCGCGAGCTGGGCCTCTTCCATCCTAATTGGCATCAGCACCAGAACCCCAGCTCCAGCTGAGCATTTTTACAGAACAGAAAACAAGTTCTCAAACGAGCCTGAATGGCTGAACCAGGAAATAGTTGGAAGGGTTCTGTACATTGAGCACACAGGAATCCCAAACCAAATAAAACAGCCTAAACATGTTTCACCAGTGCTGCATTACTTAAACACAAGAAGTACCTTTTGGCGAGGCTCAGCCAACTGTATATGGTTTTGTCCTGAGAAGTTTGGTTTCAGAGCCTTGATCAGACTCATATGACAGGAATGGAGGATTTTAGCACCCCTAGCTGACGTGATTCACTGCCTATTACAACATGCTTCCTCTCGCCCTGGTCTACTACTGCACTTCATCGTCTTTTTTCCACCGATAAAACCCCTGAGGCCAATGGCTTTGTTTTGCTGGGTGCTGTGCATTAGCTGTTCAAATCAGGGAAGGAGTGGAGCATCTTAAGGATATCCATGTTCAGCTAAGCACGTTAAACGCATGCTTTGAAAGTTTATTCATGTGCTTTGGAGATCTGTTGAAAAGGAACGGACAGTTTCTTTCACTATCGTCTTGTTTTATTTCTTTGTGTCAGGTGCTTCAAGCCAGAACTTGTGGAATGTGTAGGCAAGAAATGAATTATCCAAGAAAGTCCGGAATCCGTGGTTTGGATTCCTCGTATTGTGTTGTATTGAATTGCATTGTGCTCCTTCCACAATTGCTTCCCAGCTTCAGCTCCTTTTCTGATCTCAAGCATTTGGAGATGAGATGGGGCATGTGGGTTGTTGTCTATGGTCAGAGGGACTTTCTGCTGTGATTGAGGAACGTTGCACAAAGCTGTTGGTTGTTTCACTGTTGTCGTTTAGTTGAATATTTTGCTTGTTTGACTGATTTGAGGGTCTAGAGCTATTTTTTTCTCATTTAACTGATGGGGGGGGCTGCATGAGGAAAAGGAGGAAGGAAGGTAGCTTTGCACATGCTGATGTTTCACACTCTTGGGTAGGTAGGGGGCTGAGGTGAGGTTCAATGTCTCAAAGAGTAGACTGAACATCGGTGGCCCATGACCACTGCATGCCGATGAACACAAACCAGCGAAAACACCCTGGTTTAGCATCTGAACCACATTTGTCTTCCGTATTTCACTGAAAGGCAGAAAAAAAGGGTGAACAGAGAATTAAAAGCAAAATTTTCAAAAGCGCCTCAGAGATGTAGGGGCACAAGTCACATTTCAAATCAATCTTTTACATCTGAGGGGTCTTTGAAAATCTTCTTAACAGTTCCTGCACTTTCTGGCCTCTGTGTCTTCTGAAGCCACCATTTTAATCAGTCTTAGGGCAAAAAATTCATTCATCTCTGCTCTCTAGAAGCTCCCATTCCCAAATTCTGTTAAAACTCCATAAAATCACCAAACCCTAAAACCCGTCAGCACTATGTGCAGTAGAAACTGTTTGCTGTTTGAAAATAAAAAAACAGCTGAGCTGTTTACAGACACTTGGGCTCTCTCTCGTCCTCATTTAGGGACTTCAGCAACAACAACAAAAATGGGTTTGCATAGTGATGGAGCAAAATCCTTCATGTATCTTTCTCACAAAGAAGATCTCTGGATGTTTTCATTTCCCCCCCGATTTCTTCCCACCCCCCTGACAACTTCATCGCTCTTTCTTCTCTTCTCCCCCTTTTCCCCCTTTGTCTTTCAGTGCTTTCCTCCCCCTTGTCCTTCGCTGAAAGCCCCGCTCATTCAGTTACTTGTTGTCATCTCTCCTTGAAGCTACCACCACTGCTGCTCTGGTCAAGAGGTGTTATTTAAAACCCAGCAGCTCCCTAATGTTGTGCAAAGGCATCATCAATCATGCCAGGAAAAGAAAGCGCGGCTCATGTGGGTTCAATTAGAGGCACAGTAGTGGGCAGAAGTGGAAGAATACTTAGAGGGGAGGGCACAGCTGTTCATTTTTAAGGAGAGGAAACTTCACACGTGAAGCATCGCTTGAAGAAGGAGCCGGCTGGGATCTTGGGCAGCAGGAAGGAGACATGAATTCTCCCAGGCTGTTAAAAGTCCCAAGAAACAAATCTTTCTGGCACCAGATTTGTTTAAGTTTGCATCCTCTTCACTGTACCGCACACTGTATCTTTGGAGGCCCCCTTTTTTTTTTTCCTCTTTTCTCGTCCTCACCCGCCCTCCCTCCTTGCATAAGCTTCGTTTGGAAGGCAGGACATGAAGGGAAGCGGATGCCAGTCAAAGCAGCACAAAGTGCCCAAAGTGACAGCTAATAAACCAGATGAGAAAGCCAAGTGCTTCGTATGGACTGCTGTGAGCTGGGTGACCTTGTCAGATCAGACAGGCGAAACAGGCACGTGCCTGCTCAGGCTTCGGGTGGGAGAAATGCAAAGGCAGATGCAGATGCTGCCACTAAGATGCAATGCCAGACCCGAAGGCGGCACTGCTCGGGCTGAGGCGATTGGAAATACCCCCGAGGTGTGGCGTGGTGTTGAGGAGAGACGGGCTCCTGCTCAGCAGCATGGGGTCCTGCCCCTGGGCACTGCAACGATCTCACCTTCAAGTGGGATGTTGCAAGAGGGAGAAGCTGAAAGCTGGTGGGTGCCATCTATGGTAATTTCCGTGGTAACGTTGTCCTCTGTGCTTTCAGTCAAAGCCACTAGTCTTTGTCTCCATTGTGGGGAATGTTCTCTGTTATGTTCTGCTGCAGAAGCGCATGTGCTCCTATTGCTTGAAGTGATGACATGATAGACATGCTCTAAAATGTGCCATTATTATGTCTGACCTTGAAAACCTCAGCTTCCATCGTACAAAGTGTGGAACAAATTACTGGAAAAAGCTGAGAAGCCAGGGTCTTACCCACATGGGCACAGCTTCTCTGCATGGAAATGGCCTTGCCAGTGTGCCAGGAAGAGGAAAAGCCTTATGGGTCTGGAAGGAGGTGACTGTTCCAGATTTGTTTAGTGTTTTTGTTGGGAAAGTACCATGGGGAAAAACCCAGAGATGAAAACAGGGAGAGACTTAATTATTATTTTTTTTTTTTTCACATCAAGGTCTGGAACAGGGGCGGAAATAAAGTGCAGTGGGAGAATAGCTCTAATGAGGGATCCCTTCCAAGGAGGGTTGACCCCAGGCACATTGCATTTCCAGCAGGCCATAGTGCCCTGCAGCTTTCTGCTAACAAAGACCACGGCTGCAGCTGAAATACTCTCATGAGTGTTAGCTTGGGCAAAATGTTCTTGCTCGTTTTCTGTAAGGTGTGACTGTCATGCACAGATACTGCTTCTGTTTAAATTTTGGTGCTATATTCCAGATTCTGAATTTGTACTGTTTATTTGGTGTTCTGTAGAGGTACATCTGATGTGCAACCCTGTCGTTAGAGAAACTCCCTTGTGCACCATACCGTGTCTCAGCAGCCAGTATCAGTTAGTAGGAACAATCATTTATTCCTAAACTAGATCACACCAACACTAATAACTGAATTCTTGAAGTTGAGTCTCCTGTCACTGATAGAGCTTCCCTGTGCTCAGCATGGATCCAGCATCCAGCAAGATACAGTGCAAGACTCATGTCTTTTCCATAACATTCGGATAGCCCCTGACATCAATAGCTTGGTTTTATGTTTTAACCTCCTGCTGTCAAGGTGTCCAGCAGCCATGGTGCTGGAGTATTATTTGATGATAGCATCTGTTAAGGGAAATGGAGGCTTTGCTGAGTGCTGGAGCAACCCAGCCTGGAGTGCAAATGTGGTGGTGCTGCTGCTGTGTGTATGCGTTATGAAGACATGGAAATAGGCTATATCATCCCTTCTCCTGTGGCCATCACACCGCAAATTCCTCGAAGCACAGGCATCTTCAAGGCATTCAACTGTCTACACAATATATATACACTTTTTAATGGTGCAGATATTCTGATAAGCAACAAAGGCAGAATTCATCGCCATAGGGAGTAAAATGATTGGGAATGAGAACACAGAGTGTCACTTCACCTGAGCGCTCCGAGAATCCCAGAATGTGCTACTCTAAATTTGTAGAAAAGGCATTTTTTTCCATCAGCAGTGCTCCCTGTTTAAATAAACTCCACGGTCTAGAAAAGGGGTTTTGTGCCCACTTGGGAAGTGTCCAGTTTCTCAGCTCTGGGACTGCTTTTTCCATTCTGAATGCAACCATATATCAAAGGGAGACAGGTCTGAACTTCTGTTGAAACCATTAGGGTGTTTTTGCAAAAAGGGAATCCAGGTCCCTTTGATGTGTGCTAGAAAAATTCCCCTTCCTTTTATAAACCCAGATCAATGGTCGGCGGTGCAAATCTCCTGTGAGTATACTAGCCCTGAATAAAATATTCCCTGGAGGCAGAGGAGTGCTGCTGTATGGCTTGGTCAGATTCCTCACCGGTATCTTCCCCTTCTCATGTTTGGGTTTCTCACATTTCTTTCTCTTCTGTCCCTCTATTCTGGTATGGAGGGAAGAGTCCTACTTTCAGATTCTTCACTTCTATTTTTTTAATAATTTTTCCTTTGTAATTAGAAAGTGGATATGTTGTTTATTCTGTTCTCTTTGCCAGCATCTGTTTGTCCTTCGGTCACCCAGTAAATTCTTGAGCTTAGCTTTGGATGAGTGGCTCCGTTACCTCCCCCCCTTTTTTCTTCTCTCTCCCTAGCACTTGAGGATTTCAATCTGCTGCATTGTTTGGATTATTCCTCAAATCCATAGAGGTGTAGCTTCTGTGCAGCTATGATGGTAGAATGACATTAGGGAAGTCAGGGCATAGGCACTGACTCTGTGTTCAACCTCTCAAGTGCCAGGTGAATGTATGGGCAGGATGCTCTTGGGTCTGTCCATTGCAAACTCCTCCGGGAAAAAGTCTGTCTCTCAGGCGTGCATGTCGCCGGTGCCAGGGCAGCAGGGCCCTGAGTTCACGTGGAGCCTCGGGGCACTCTGATAGTAGAAGCCGTAACAGCAGCTGTCAGTATCTGAACACAATGTTGACATGGCCCAGGCCACCTCCCTTGGTACCCCGGTCCAAGGGTGACTGACACCACTTGGGAGAGCCTTGGAGGATGGGAGTCCCAAATGGGTTCATGTCAGGTTGACTTTTCCTTCAAACCCAAGAGTGAGTTCGACTGCTCAGAAGTACATTGGGATCCCCTTGGAGTGGCTGTGTCACTGCAAAGGTGACAAGGACCGGGGATAGCTGTCAGCTCCAAACAGCTCAGATCTGCACGGTCCTTTCTGATCACAGGGCAGAGCAGCAGGCTTCCCGGCTTGTCTCGGGAGGTGATGCAGAGTTCAGATTCTTTGTAGTGCTCTTTGGTGCACTTTGGTGTCTCACCGCAGAGGTGACGGAAATACCTCCTGGTTCTCTGACACTGTTTCTTGTGGGACCTTGGTGGTTTTAGTAGCTGCTGTCCAAATGATGATGGTAGGATCAGGCCCAGTTTTGCTTAACTTCTGAGCCAAAATAATGGCTGTTACTAGGCTTGAAATGGTTTTGATCTCTCCCTTGCTGGCTGTGGTGGCTGTAGGCCTGTGTCTTTTTTCCAGATGGAGTCCAGCATCACCATGACTTGCACAGATGGGAAGTGGAACAAGCAGGTGACCTGCGAGCCCGTGGACTGCGGTGTCCCAGACCAGTACCATGTCTACCCAGCCACCTTCAACTGCAGCGAGGGGACCACCTTTGGCAAGAAATGCTCCTTCACTTGCCGACCTCCTGCTCTTCTGAAAGGTATCGGAGGGTGTCTGTGCAGTGGCCTGAGGATAGCTGCACAGCTAACACAGACTGTTCCTAGTAATATATGTTACTGTTGCTGTTGTTTTAGAATTATTCGTGATATTTTAAGTATGAAGAATTATGAGACTCTATGGGAAGGTTTATTTATATTAGAAGTTAAGTTCCTTTGCATCTCTCTATTACCTTCCTTTGACCTTTCCTTGATCACGGCTGGCCAGGCAGTAATGACTGAATATTGCTTCCATACAACCAAAACATGGAAAAGTCATGGGGATAAATCAAACTGAATTCTCTCATCTTCTTTCCCATGCCTTCTCTGTTTTCTGTGTCTCTCTCCCTTCTATGCCCCCTCATGTATTAGGAAAGGCAAGAGAAGACTGAAAAGTCCCATGTCCCATTGGCACAGTCCCCCATCACTGTTTTTCCTAATCCACCCATCACGTCTCTCTGCACTCATCTTGCTCTACCTCTGACCTTTCTCTTCTCTTCTTGTTTGGGACTCTCTACGATTTTATTTTTTTTTCTTAAAAATAACACACTCTGCTGTCTTCTGTCCCCCCGTCCCCCCCCCATCTTCCGTGCTGTTTTTCTGCTAGCATAGCATCCCCATCATCTTCTCAGCACCATCAACTCTCCTGCTCACTGGCACATAACCCTTTTTGATCTGGTCCTCAGGAAACAAGAAAAGATATCGTTGTTAATTTGAAGGAACATTAGAACCCAATTAACTTGTCATCTTGCAGTGGAGTAATCTTCACTGCTGTTGTCAACTCAGGTACAAATGCTGTATACGCTTTTTTTTGTACATGTGGTATCACCTTTTCTGCTAGAATTCATTGCAAACCCCAGAAAAGGCATGGGAAGTATTCTTCATTTCAGTGAAAGGATACGTTGATTCCTTCATATATCACCAAATTGCTTAATTCTTTTAACTCCAGCTTAGGAGGGTAACCACAAGCAGCTAACACACAGTGAAAGTTAAGACTGCTCAAAGGGGAGATATTTATCAGAATTCCCTTTTTCTGTTCATACACTCAGAGGGTCATCTTCAACAAGAGGTGTTTTTTCATTGAGAATGCCTGGAATTTTTTTGAGGGGGCAGTGAAAATAATGATATTCAACGTGACCAACAAGAGCTTCAGCTGGAGACTCTGGTGGGGGTAGCTGGAGGGACGATGACCAACCCCCAGGTCAGGGGGTGCAGCTGTGGTGTGTAGCATCACTTTTGTCCAGAAACTCTGTGAGCTGTGAGGTAAAGGCACCATTTGGTGTTCAGCTATCAGAGATGACTAATAGATGTTGCCACCAAGCTTCTGGAGAATGGCGTTCGAATGACTCATGCCTAATTCAATCACTGACCACTGACGTCATGACAGCCACTGTTGGTAATGTCACAGCTTATCACTTTGCAGTGGCAAGTATGATATCACCGCGGCTGGTCTGCAGAGCTGCTGCATGAGTCAGAGCAGAGGAGCACACTGGTGCTCTAGAAAAGAGCTCTCTTCTGCACAAAATACCTCTGCAATCATCTGCAGTTGGGGAGGGGAGAGAGAAAGCCAGGGCTGATTTAATGCAGCTTCTCTTATCTTTGTGGGTAGGGCAGGAGGGCTCCTCCACATACCTTCCTGAGCCCTCCAGAGCCTTTTGTTTTCTTCTTCTTTGAATTCCAGCCTCATGCCCCGGCTCTCTTCCTTCCCTCTCAGAGAGATGGCATTGCTCTGGGGTTAGCAGTTTGTCAGTATTATTTTGGATAAGTCCGAAGCTGGCTTACTGTTGAAAATATGCCTTGTGGGTTGAGAAGAGTTCCTGCAGCAATGCTTGGGGATTTCAATAGAGTATTAGGGATTTTTGAAGGGTTAGTGGCTCATAGCTGTGCTTTGTTTCTTAGGAAAAGCTTATTCCTTTTCAACATACAGTATAAAATAACAAAGAATGTAAAATACACTGAGACTAGGCTACTTTTAGCTTAACCTTCTGAAGTCAAGTAGGTCAAAGCAGAGGCAAATAGATCTATTGTACCTTTTACCTTTGAGGTGCTGGCCAAGAAAGCTTCCTAAGGAAAATGAGTCTCTAATGAGTATTATGAATCGTATTTATCACAGTAGTCCCCAAGGACTGAGAGTCCCCAGCTGAGAATGGCTCCTCATTGTGTTGGAGTAGTGACTCTAATACTAACAGATGCTGCTCCAAAAGGCTCAAAATTGAAATAAAAAGGACAGATTCAGAGAAGAGATATAACACAGAAGCAGAATGAAGAATGTAATGGCACCAAACCCTCTGTTAATGCCATGACTTTGGAGAGGAGGGGGTTGATGTATGAAGCAAGCTTCCTTTCAGAGAAGAACAAAATAAGGAAAAGAAATACAAAAGATTACAAAGCCAGTGTGGTTTCCCCTATGCTATAGCATTTCCTGAAATAAGCACTGTCTGCCTGTCATGTGAAAACAGTCCTTAATGATTTAATGCCATCATCTGGGAAGAGAAAATGCACAGGACATACACAGTTGAATTTGTCAAACCAACTGAGGTGGCTTTTGATATATTACGGGTGTAACAACATTTTGAAAAAAATAGTCCCGCTGAACGTTGTTAACTTTGCTCACTGTTCTTCTCAGGAAACAACAGCAACTTGACCTGCATGGAGGATGGGCTGTGGTCCTTTCCAGAGGCCCTGTGTGAGCTGATGTGTCGAGCACCCTCCATCGTCCCTAATGCAGATCTCCAGACTACTCGTTGCCGAGAAGATAAGCACAAAGTGGGCTCGTTTTGCAAGTACAAGTGCAAACCAGGTTACCATGTCCCTGGATCCTCCAGAAAAGCGAGAAAGTACGTGAAAGAGTAATGCCCTGCAGTCAGCATGATTCAGAAAGCCAGGAGTTAAACTGATTTTGGGAAAGGGATGGGCTGCTTATAACAGACTATATGTGCTGCAGGGAATATCACTGAGCAAGTCCTTCACGCAGATAGTTGTGCAGTTTCAAGGGGATTTAGGCACCTAGCTCACTTAGGCTTCTTTGAAAATCCTAACCAGTGCTCAAAAATCAGATCTTACCTTAGAAATACCCCTTTGATATGCAGCCTGGGGAGTCCCCTTTGAAACTCAGCAGGAAAGGGTTAGTGCTATCGTATGCTTCTGACTCTGCACAAACCCACTTCAAACCAACCACAGCCCACAAGCCTGGGAAGCAGAGTTTTTGGGAGACGTGTCCAAGGCCAAAAGAGGAGTTTAGGCTGGGCAGCTCAATGTTGGCTTTGCAAATAAACGTTATTTTTGCTCAGAGACCTCATGACGCAGATTCACGACTTGTTCCCCAAGTGTTAAAAGCTCAAGCACACCCATCCCCTGCAACCTGCTAGCAGAGCTTAGAGGCTTTAGAGGCTCTTCGCTGACTCAGCCACTCACTAAATGGTCTTGTTTTTTCTGCACAACAAGGCGAGCCTTTAAGATCCAGTGCACGCAAGACGGCACGTGGCTGCCAGGCGCTTGTGTACCCGTTACCTGCGACCCTCCGCCTTCCAAGTTTCACGGGCTCTACCAGTGCTCCAACGGTTTCCAGTTCAACAGCGAGTGCCGGATCAAGTGCGAAGATGATGACAATCAGTCGGTGAGTCTCTCTTATCCAAATTAGCTCACCCATACAAGCATGGTTTTATCGTATGTTCCCTAAGGACCCATTATTATATGTCTGTGTGCCATATGATAATTTAACTTTATAGAGTTTACAACTATTCAGGTGAACTGTCTCTAAACTTTAATGTTTTTCTGACTGTGAAGGTGTCATTTGGCATCGGGGTCAGATCCTCATTGGCGTAAATCAGCATGTTGCCTTTGAATTCCTACTGATACGAGAAGGTCTGGCCTTTAGTGTCTTGTTTGAAATGCTTAGTTTTCCTCCCCAGAGGTAATTATATTTTGTGAGATAAGTAACTTCTCCTAGAAGTGCTGCTGCTGCTTAATATGCTTGGGAAGAGCAAGTGGGGATGTAGAAGCTGCTGCTACTACAAGCACTGCAGAGAGCAGGGAGTGCTCTGTCAAAGGCCTTTTAATATCATTCCAGATTCTGAGGACATATTAAAAAGGGACCAACACTGCCCTAGAGCCAGTGATCTGAAAGACACCTCTGATACCTGCTTCAAATGTTAAAAGCCAATTGCTGCCCCCAGTTCCTGCCGGGTTGGCCTGCCCCCTTCACGGGGACAGCAGGCAGAGCCCTGGAATGTTGCATCAGGGCACCTGGAAAAGCTTTTCTTGTATAAGACTTACGTTGGGTTATAAGCCTTGTGAAATGAGAGTTGCACGCATGGGTGCAGATTGGGTGGGAGCTCTGGGATACAGGGTCTGTGGCTTTGTGCATCTACCACTTGCTCAGACCGGTCAGTGTGAGTACCATTGCTGCCAGTGCAAGGAAAGCAGGGCCACCAGGGTAATGACAACTGGTATAACAAGTTGGTGTTTGCTTTTAAATGAGCTGGACATGAAGAGGAGCAAGCAGTGGAGTCAGGGTTACAGCAGTAATGAAGTGAGCTCTGGAAAGCGAGAGATAGAGCCATGTCTCTGTTCACTGCAAGGAAGAGTGTAGTGACTGTTCAGCTGCGAAAGCACCTTAAGCAAAGGAGCAGATAACATCTTGAGAAAGGGATTTGCAGAGAAAGGTATTTCCAGATATTCCAGAAAATAGACTACAGAAAAAGAGGGAGGACTCCTGGCACAAGCCAGAACCACTTGAGAGGTGTTAATTATTTAAGGATTAAACCCCACTAAGTCTCTCTCAGCTATATAAGGTGATAATGCACATTGCATCCAAGCAAGAAACCCAGCAGGGATTTTCACAAGAGATTTTGCAGGTCAGGGAACGATGGGCAGTATGTTACTATAGCAATGGATATCCTGGGATCTCTGAGTATGTTGCAGAAACTATACAATAGTATCCTCAAGCACAGCCAGCTCCAGGAACATAAATCAGGTTTCATGGCTCACCTTTAAAAATCATGCTTGAACCCTGGCATACAAATTGCAATGGAAGTGCACCACACTTGCTAAACCAGCAAATTGCGCTCAATTATCACTTAGCGATCTCTTCCTGAATTTGTCACCACGCTGAAAGATCATTACTCAGCTGTACATATGGCATCTCTTAATCACCAGGAACGTAATGGTCATTTAAGCAGGTACCTCCCCTGGCACCCAGAGCAAGGGTCTTCCATTTCTGAATATGGTGCACAAATCATATGAACAGTCAGATCTAAATTAATCAGTCTCTGCCAAACTGGCCCTTAGGTGAGAGTCACCAAGCTGGATCACACCCTGAGTCCATCTGGTCCATTATCCTTTCATATGATTTTCTTATTACTTCTGGCAATGGCCAGATGTCTAGAGAAGGGGAAGCAGGTCCCACGCAGTAGCCTGCTGATAAGACCACTCTGCATCTCGCTAAACATTATGTTCATCAACAAAGCTGAGCAAAAAAGGCATTAGGATATTAAGGACAAGACTAATACTGAAGGCTGCGCAATCTTCCACGCCAGTACCAGGGGCTTGTGCAGATCCCTGTGCAACAACGGCTGTGGGTCGTGGGGAAGAGCTCCTAGGAAAAGTTCAGCAGCCCCACTGGGATCCCAGTATAGGCAGCACACTAAAGGATCCCCAAAGATATCCAGCGCAAACTCCAAGAGCAGGTTGGGTATATTGCAGGCAACATGCCTGGCATGTAAAATGGGTGAGGAGAAGCAAGAGATCCTGCATGGTTCTCCCACCCAGCAAGGCCCTTGTGGGAGGTTTGGAGCCCAGCCACACCAGACATCCTCCTGTTGAATACCCCACATTACCCCATGGCAGTTAGGCTCGCAGATCCTGCAGAACAGCTTGCGCAGAAATCCCCAATGCCACGACGATAGATCTGACAAAAGATTGCCTATGCACTCCTTTGTTGTTTCTAAAGGGCATGATATTTCCCCTCGGACTTTGGTATTCATTCTTCAGTATCATACAGAGAATCTTTTCTATAAGAGAAATGTCATATTCTATTCCTTGCCCATTCCCACACCAGAGGATTTTTTTCTCCTTTCCACCTGCCTCTGTGCGTGTCTGTCTCAGCCTCTTCGCTTGCTGTCACTCAAGGCAGCCAAGCTCTAAAGAGCACGTTCTGCCCTGCTAAGCATCCCTGCTCGTGTCCTGCTTTCCTTCCTCCTTTAGATGGCCATTGGGGATTCTTTCTTTTTCGAGACAAAGATGGTGCAACTAGTTAGAAAATGGGAAGAGGGAAAAGGTTGTCTACGTTCAGCACAAACCTCTCAACAACAAGAGAGAAGGCAAATGGGGTGAATGCTCCTTTATCACAACTGAAGTGAGTCAGTTTTAAGGTGTAGACCTTGCAGGTAAAGACCCACCTTGTAAAGACATTGCATTGCCCAGAAGAGGCATGTGTGTGTTTGTATGCAGTGCAGGTTTCCTTTTTTTTTATTCTTTGGAAGAAAACTCCTTCTTGCTCCCCAGGGCTGGCAGTCCAAACTGGGGGCTCTTCCAGCTCCAGCAGAACTTCGCTCCCAGCTCAGCTCTGCCCGCTTCTCACTTCTCAGCCTGTCCTTGCTGTTGGTTTTGTGACTATTCTTGTTATCTCCTTCTCTCATTCCCAGGGCCGTGGAAGCAACGTGATTCACTGCCGGAAGGATGGCACCTGGAGCGGCTCCTTTCATCTCTGCAGGGAAATGCAGGGCCAGTGTGCGCTGCCCACACAGCTCAACAGCCACCTGAAGCTGCAGTGCGCCGGCGGCTACGGCATAGGTTTGTAAGCATCAACCCTGGCTGTCTGCCACGGGGGGATGCAGCTCAGGCGGGAGTGGGGAGCAGTGGGACAGGAGACAAGGAAGAGAATGGGAATGAGAGGGAGGAAGGAACGAGCCTGCAGTCCTTGAAGTCACCTTCTCCTGTGGACCTGTTTGCCTGAGTGAGAGGCTGCTATGGGAGGCTTTTCAGGGAACTGCTTTTAGGAAACATGAAGCTTTGAGAAGCCAGGCATCATGTAACATGCTCTGATTGCCTGCTTCTTGCAGTGCTTCCAGTTTTATCTTGTCCTTTCTTGGCCAGCTGGTTTTAATTGGCAGCCAGCACGCCAGACTATGCCAGAGACACATCTAGTCCTCAAAATATAGGGAGAGATTGTACCTGCATTTGCTCTTACACTTTTGTAATGTTCCCCTCCTTCAACCACATGCACACACACATGCCCCAGAGGCTGAAAGGCAGGAAGCTGGCCAGGAAGCACAGCACCAGGATAATTCAGGTCTCTCCAGAAAGAATATGAGACCAGCTGAGCATGCCCTTTGGTATGACAGTTGTTTAGGACCTGTTGTAAGGCTATGTTTTCCCCCTTCCTTCTGGGGTGCTTGGTCACTCTGCAAGGGGTGATGACTGCCTGCGCTCAGCTTTGCTTTGTGTCACCCAGGCAGAGGGAGGGATAGATGACACACTGAATTGTAGACACTATATTGTATTTTCAGCCCCCATTTCTGAGGTCTCCCTCCTGTAAGGGCTGCAACGGGAGCTGCGCTGGCTGCAGCCTGCACAGACTCGCAAGGCCCCTTCCTGCAGCCCCACTCCCAGCCCCTGCCAGCCCCCTCCTCCCTCCGCCTGTCCCTTTGAACTTGGGAGAAATTTCCTCGTTTTGCGGCTCCCTCATTATATCGCAGCCATGCAAGGGACCACGAGCCTCCTTGTGTTCCCTCCCTGGGGAGGAGAACACGACCTGGATGAGATCACCACTCTGTAATGATGCCAATTACAGATCATATATCAAAACAATTCCAACCCGCTCCTTTCCGTAAGTGTAAATAGCGTGGCAGAGCGCGGGAGAGTGAGCGGTGAGCAGGCTGTGGCGACTCTTAATGTGGTGAGGCGTTTTACCCTTGAGACGAGGTTACCTTCCAGGGCCGGCCAGGTTTTTGCAAGGAGAGAAATACCAGTTCCTGGTTTGGAGGGCAGCATCTCGGTGCTGGAAGCAGGAGGACCTGCAGCTGCCCACGCAGCGGGTGCCTGCCAGCCCGCGGTCCTCTCCCAGCCCTGCCGGGGTGGCTGTCAGCAGGTGCTGATCCCAGCTGCCGGGTCTGGTGGGCCTGATCCTGGGATGGGACCACGCAGCCCTCCTGGAGGTGAAGGACTCATGGGCCAGATCCTCCACGAGAGCGTGGTTCTCACTGGAGAGGGAGGAAGAGCTCGGTGAGGGCACAGCGGCCGTTGGCTCTTATCCTCAGCAGATGGAGACATACCACACACTTTGTTATTCTCGCCCAGCACCACCTTTCGGGATCAGGTTGTTGGGGTTTTCTTCTCTTTGTGTTTTTGGAAGCCTGATCGATGTCCTTCCAAGAAGGTGCTCTCCTGCCACTCACTCGCAATGGGGCTGGTGTCAAGGGGCCTCATCCAGCGGGTCCCTGGAGCCACTACCATGTGTGCTGGGAAAGCAAAACAAGCCCCAAGCGCTCCCCGTCTTGCTGGCTCAACAGCCCAGGTCTGCTCCGCTCCTGCTGACTCCTCCATGTGGGAGTATGTGAGAAGGCAGAAGCAGGTGGGGAAAATAATAGCATCCAGCCATGGTCACTATGAATCCCACACACCTTCGGTAATTCCTCAGACACCTAATCTGCCCTTCCAGGCTGAGGTGTGTGTTGAGCCAAAGGTTCAGCTCTCCAAACCAGTGCGGAGATTAATTCCTCCCCCAGCGCTGATTGGAGTGCAGAAATCCTAATGACATGTTTGCAGCAGCTGTGCCATTCAAGAGTGATTTTCCAGGGGGGAAATGGTAATGGTCCAACACACTAGGGCTTACGGTTGTGTCACCACAGGGCTCTGGGATATTGCTGCAGAGTATCGCAGCATGTTTTAATAAAGAAAGGACAGGATTCCCACTGGGCATGACAGTTAATCAGAGAAAAAGCAGGTTTATGTGTGAACAAAGCCATCATTACCTCTCTGCGTACTTCTTATCGACTGTGGGACTTAGGTGATAGCTCGTCTGCAATATCATTAGGCTTGGTCACCCTCCGAAAGATTATTATTGAAGGTCTGTAAATTTGACAGATCAAATGGTAGGTTTTTGTCATGTCATAGGTGAGATGAGTTCGACAGCCTCTGCTTAATCAGTCCCATTGCTTGAAAGAGCAGTTGAAATGGAAAAACCTTCACATTTTCTTGATGATCTGAAAGCACAAAACCTGACCTCCTTCTTGGAGTTAATAGCCAGAGAAATACCTAGATATGCAGCTCATACAAAAAGGCCCCGGAATATCTGCCACCCCCACGATCTCCTGCTGAGATGCAGGGTTGTACTCAGCATTTCATTTGTGGCTAGAAGATATGTGATAGTTATGGTTGACTGCTAATTGCAATTTAGGAAAAACGAGCCCTAATCCTGTCCTTCAGCTGGAAGGATGCTGAAAGGGTCAAAAGCTGCTTGCTTTATCCTTTAGCTTTATCCTCTCTGTGTTTCATGCAGGCACGGAGTGTACCACCTCATGTCTGGATCACAGTCACGAGCCCATCCTCCTGCGCGTGAACGAGACTGTGCAAGACATCCAGCACTGGATGAACCCTCAAAGAGTGAAGGTCAGTGCCTGATGATTTCAGTATATCCCTTATTGCGTGTTTATGTGCAGTGAGTGAACAGCGTTACCCATGCTTCATTCAATGAGGGCAATACATGGGGAATTCTGCCCTTTAGAAAAGAATTCCCGATTTTTGTTGTGTCTTTGCGTGTTGTTCTGGTAACGTGGTGGCTTTCTCCAAGCTGCTTTCTCTCTGTGATTTCCCAGCGAAAGTCAGTTCAAGGTAAAGGCTTGTCAAAATCAGTGTGCTCAGATCCACCCAGCACCAGTACAGTGGGGCTGATCTCTAAACATGATTCATTACACAGGAAGATGTGATGGACAGTGAGAGAAAGGGCACTGGCCAGATTTTATTTTCTTCCTTCTTTTCAGTGTTTTGCATTCTTTGAGTGGCAGGGCTGGATTTTTCTGCACTGCTTTTGGATGACAAAAGAAGCTGATACAGAGGGTATTTCATTTCCCGAACCAGCAGAGCTGGCTGAGTCCTCCCCCCACCCCTTCGCCCGCATGCGAGAGATGCCTGCTCAGCACAGCCCCTTCCAGAGGTCACCACTTCTTCCTCCTGCCTGCTGCAAACGCACAGGCAGCATTAACCGCTCACGGCACTCCGTCCTGTGCGCCCTCCAGTGCGTGCCGGCATCGGTCTGCCCCGCTGGGGACGTGCACACCCATGTACAGCGCCTTGCACACACGCTCACCCCTGCACATGCCTGCCAATAGTGCCATGCCAGCAAATAGCTGCTTGGTTTCATGCACACACTTGGATACTAGCGAGAGACACACTCATCTACCTCTTTCTGAAAACCCTCACGCCATCTACAGAAACGTGCCCTCCTGCCTAGAAGCGCGTGTAACCAGGCGCTTGTGCCTACGCAGTATTTCTGCAGGTGTAGACGTTTATCTGGACACGCTCAAGCGCGTGTCGGAAGACGCTGGCACATCACGTGTCACCAGGGTGCAGGTTGCTGGTGGTGCTTGAGCAAACCCTGTCGGCTTTTACATACTTGGCCCTGGCTTTGCAGGAGTCTGTTTTACACACTTGAACTCCATTTAGGAGGAGAACAAGCAGCCAACACAGCTCCAGCATGTCCTGAGCAGCTTTGACAGTCTATTTGCTTCTCTACATGCCTAAATATGTACCCAGGGTTTGGGATTTTTGAAATCTGGCCTTGGCTGTGGATAGCAAGGCGCTCCAAAAATCTCCGCCACTTTATACTTCCCTATTTCACACGGAGCAATAGAATAAATCCTGGGAAGGGGTGGGGAACCTAAGTCCAGAGAATACGACAAGCTCATAGTGTCCTTCCCAGCTTCCCATTCACTCCAGACGCCAAGATTATATTACTGCCTAAGCCTAGGCTTTGCCAAGTTTCTGGCATGAAACATAAAGAAAACCCCTCTCTCTGTATTAGGGGCAATTTCTCACTGTCCCTTTCCCGAGTGCTAGACTTTAAAGTGGTTTTGTAATTCATGGTGAAATAAAGTGACAGCTTCCCTCCCGTTCTCTGCCGTGCTCCTTCGTTTATTGATGCGGGTACACAGAGGGAGCTGTAACGAGTTTTATACCTGCAGGTCTCTGGAGGGCTCATTAGGCAGCAGGGAAAACATATAGTAGTAAAGGGGGAGATGAGGGGAGTGAGGGATGGAGGAGAAATCATGGTTTCCAAGAGTACAGTGGTAAATAAGACCTTTTTTGCCCTGATGGTGAGGAACTTGCAAGAGCTTTAGGCTGTGAGCAGATACAAGTTGGACCCCACAAACACTTTGTAACTAGAGGGTGAGGTTCGGGCTTGAAAACTTGTGTTGGGAGATCGAAGGGAGCCTTTAGGAGATGAGTGGGATGATGCTGAGACATGCTGGAGGGGTTTTTTTTGGTAGCTGTAAAACATCCATCTTACTCAACTCTCCAGATAAGGGGATGTCACCCACAGGGAGCAGTGCCTCGTGGGGTGCCGCTGGGGGAAATGCTGCTGCTGGTGGGACCAGGGAGACCCTGGAGAGACGGGGCTGGGATGCCTTAGGGGAAGGTCCCCATGGCAATGCGTTATATATCATCAATAATATGTGTCTCTGTTTATGGTCAGTGACAGCTTGCTGTTGTGCCATATGAGTAAAGTGAGCAGCTGGTTGCATTTACACAGCAAGAGCCACACTTTGTGGATCTCAAAGTACTTGAACGACGCAAAGGAAACGTCTTTAGTTACTTAATTTCAGGCACAAGTGATGTACAAATGAGTGCAGTATGAGAAGCACATAAAGGCAAGACCAATCTCTGGAGTTTACCTTTGAGCGGACAGGCACAGATAAAACACAGGGAGAGCCAGCAAGAAAAAAAACCAAATATATTTGTGTGTAGCTGCTCAAGCAACAGCTGTTATGGAAGCAAAGTGGGAAGAGGGAACCATCCCTCCTCTGGGGGTTGTTTAGAGCAGAGCTGTGCAAATCACTTGATTTTTCGGTTCGCTGGAAGTTTTGTTGAATTGAGAAAAAAAATGTTTTCTCCTAATCAAAGTGACTTTTTTGTTGTTGTGATTTTTGGTGAACCAAAAAATTGGAGAAAAAAACATGTTGGTTTGAACATAATGTAGCATTTCATTTCCAAGGATTTTTTTAAACTTTTTGTTTAATGAAAATGAAAAAAACTTAGAAATTAAATGTCCTCTCAAAGGAACAAAAACAACAGATATTTCCTTTTGAAAAATGTCTACGTATTACCATGTTTTTCAGAACCGGTTTAGGTTGAGTTGCTTTGTTGGGTCTGAAACAGTTTGCTGAAATCAGTGTAAGTTGGCCATGTCTTCCAAATCAGTATTTTCAGCAGGAAGAAAAATTCACCTGAAATATTCTGTATGTCTGTTGCTCTGCAGTGGGCCATGTTTGGAGCAACCGTTGCTGTTCCCACAATTTCCCATTTACCGTACGTGTGCAAGGGGCAGCGAGCTGTTGAAGACACCCATAGATAGAGCTGCCAAGACTGACTATGCAGGCAGTGGAGAGAAAAAAGTGAAATATCTCAGAAAGACAGCTTGACAGCTCTTTCCCATTGACTGCAGAGAAACAGGGCAGACACATAATTTCTTTGGTTGTCTGAATTTGCATCCTTGCCTTTGTGCTGAGCAGGAACAGGCCAAATGCTGTGCAAGCGTGTGCATGCCTGGGATAGCCTTGAAAGGGCCAACATGCCCCAACTCTGCTTACCAGCAGGGCTGAGTGTGGCCATGGCCCCTCCGCATGCCTGGGATGCTGCCCTACGCTGGTGATGTGTTTTCCCATAAGTACTGCAAGCCCTGGGATGTCCAGAAGTCATTAACAGGAATTCTTAAATACTCCCCTATTCATTTAAGCTTTGAAGTTTTCCTCCTTCCTTCCCCTCTCCCCTTTCTGTGAGTGTTAGGCTCATTGTGCAGGCAGGGAAACTGAGTCATGGAGCGGTGAAATGACTTATTGCAGCACGGCGGCTCAGCGCCTGGGAAGGCAGGAGTTTCCACCGCGTCTATAGCTATAGGAGGAAACAGCGACAAATTGCCATGTCTCCCCTCTCGTGGCAGCAGTGGCTGATCCCCTCACCACTGCCACGCTAAGCCCATGGTTAATTGTCATGTTCATGTGGTGCCTGAGGAGAGAGTTAGCTGAGACCAGTAGATGCCAGTCCCTGGGCTTTAGCCCTGGGGGACATTTGACCCATCTAAGGTGGGGGAGAGCTCTCCACTGGCCTCTCTTGGGGAAACCTAATCTCCTCTGCAGCCCACAAATGGTTGACATCATTGTGTTAGTCCCACCATGGGAGGGAAGTGCCGTGACGGGAGGCACTAGGTCTTCCCTCACAAGCAGAAAATGACAGCTTGATTTGCTTTCTTGGCTCTTTGTTACCTACTGTGGGAGCGCATCCCGGCTTCCTCTCCCTTCGCAGCAGATGGAGTCACAGCCACCAAACCGCAGATGTGGCTGGATGGCGTTTCTGGGATGGGGACAGGACCAAAGTCAATACACCCGGCTGCACAGCGTGGCCCACGCAGGAGGGCAGCTGTGCTGCAGAAGCCGATGCATGAGGGGAGCTGGGGCCGTAAGAGCGGCATATGTCACTGCAGCGGCTTGGAGCACGTGGCAGCACGAGGAAGGGATGGGGCTCGCAGAGGCAGTGGCCAGATGGGCTTTATCCCCTGTGCACCACCTGGCACGTGTTGGATGTGGTCCTTCCATCAACCTGTTACTGCATCCTTTGTCGGCCTTGTGAGTCCACCTTCCTTTCTGTGCGCAGTGATGCCGTGGGATCCTGGTCAGATCCTGCAGTAGTGCTGCCTGTACCCTTCCTTGCTTGCTCTTTACACGTTTGTTTATCTCAGTTGCCCCATGCAGCACCCTATGGCACCTGTGTGCTTCTTTGCACCACAAGAGACAGGAATGATGCCCAGCAACCTGAATCCTTCCCAATTTCTCAATTTTCCAACCCAGTCTCTCTCTCTACCTGTAACCCCTGTCCCATGCCATTGCACCGCACATACCACAGCAGCAGCCTGAGGGTACAAACAGGCTGGGTGGTGGGAATTCAGGTTTAGAAAACCATCGAGAGGAGCCAGGACCATGGCTGATGGCCCTTCCCTGAGCATACTCCGCTTCCAGCTCTGTGAACATTAGCAGGATTGAATTCAGCTGGAGTAGCTCTAATGGTCTCAGCTAGCAAAGTATCATCCAAGGAGAGGGCGAAGTAACTGGGACTAAGCTGTTGGCAGGTACCACTCAAAAGCAATGTGAATGACCCACTGACCCAGTGATTAATCTAGCACAAGGTCAACTGGTTTTCCTACGCTATGGAGAGCAGCCCGGGGCGGCAATCCCTTTCCCTGGAGGATGTCCAGCCCCAGGCTGTGCAGCCCGTGGGATTGAAGACGACCTTGAGTGAGATGTCCAAGGAGAGCACTGTCCTAGCAGAGGCTTCACCTTCTATCCGTTCCTCTAAGGGAGGGTGCTGGGTTTTTAATATTGGGAGGGTCAGGAAAGTAGTCAGTGCATCTTCTGCAAGGGATTGCTCTTACTTGGAAACCTCCTTTCCTAAGAGCCTGTTTCAGGGCTATTCAGCTCCTTTTGTTAGCTCCACATGCTCACACACATTCACACATATCGAGGGGTTTTGTAAATATTGATGCTTCTTACCAGGGGAATGTGAGATGCTCTTTGGAACTGCACTTCTTATTGTCTGGCTGGCCTTGGATGCAGGAGGCAAACGCCTGAGTTTTTCTACTTTGGTTTGATTCTTGGGTTCAAATGCTCTTGAACTGCTTCCTTTACTGTCCCCCCCCTCCTGGTCTGTTGACTGGCCTTGTTTATTTTGAAACCTAGAAAAGTTTCCTTTCTTTTCCCTCTGAAGTGCAATAAACAGAAGAGGGAAAAAAAAAAACCCTCACCATTTGTGGCAGGCAACAGCCTGGAAATCTCCAGCTGTCTGTCAAGAGTGTGCTGGGGGAATGTCTGACACCGCAGGGCCCCCGCACCTTGCAGCCTCCCTCCCGGGGGATAAACAACATCCTCCCCCCTCGCCCAGCCGCTTCTCCACGCACACAGACGGGCCCTGTTACGAGGCAGGTGGGGCAAGCCGGGCTTGACTAATAGTGGAAAATCCGAGAGCATCGGAAAGATAAACAGCCCAAGTCAGATAGTATAAAAGTCCTTTTTCTAGCACACGCCAGGTAAGCCTCAAATGACAGAAACTGTAAAAACATGCTGAGGTTCCCCTGCAGATGGATTAAATTAGCCCTCAAATAAACAGAGGAAGGGATGGCTTGTGCATCAGGTCTTCCCAAATGTTAATCCCTTCCTTCCCCAGGCCTCCATCCAACCCCGACCCCGGCTTTGGGTAAGCACCTATGTGTTCATCTTGCCCAGCTGGACGTAGTAGTGTTCCATCCGGGGATGATAACCCAAAATGAGCATTGTGCCTGATGTCCTGGTGAATGATGGGAGTCCTATCTCCTAGACCTCCATGGTATTGACCTGCCATCTCCACTAACTGGCCAAACTGTTCATCCACTC
The DNA here is from genome assembly GCF_000737465.1 of Haliaeetus leucocephalus. NCBI lineage: Eukaryota > Metazoa > Chordata > Aves > Accipitriformes > Accipitridae > Haliaeetus > Haliaeetus leucocephalus. Next base: position 8,240,872 of record NW_010972742.1, on the reverse strand, counting down.
TTAAAATCTAAGTTTCCATGTCTACAGGCAAACAGTGGTTGCCCTGGGTGTGTCATCATTGAGTAGGCTGGTCATCATTTTTGTCCAAAACTAGGAACTCCAGAGTTTATTATAAATCCAGGAATTACTTTAAAGCTCATATAATGTAGCAGATGATATTGTCCTTTCTGGGGGTTATTCTGAAGGTATGTAGTGGGAGGTGCTTCCATTTAAGATCTAAAGGATGGTATGAAAATGTATCTGAAAGTCCACCTTTAGCATCTTCAAGAAGCACAGATACGATGGGTAGTGAAAGAGAACAATGTTTTGCAGCACCAAAGAAATCCTTCAATTAAATCCTAAAATGTGTCCCCAATACCCACGAGCAAGACAGTGGACCTGTGCCTTTGCCTTTCCCTGCCACGTTCCCCCACCATGAGTGAAATATTGGACGTGACGTTTTAGGAGAACCTTAAATATTATTTTAATCTCAAATGTTCTGTTATTGCAAGTGTCAAGTCCAACACTTCTTGTAAATACCTGGAGGACAGCCAGATCCTGAGAACACAAGAGGTGTTAGGAACTGAACTTCACTGGTTAAGTACAGGAGAGCCATAGGAGCCAGCACGCTGACTTTCTGTACACTGATTTCTTTGTCTTAACCTGTTGGGTTTTTTTCTTCTTCCCTCCAGAGCGTTGTCTGCACGGCGGGACTCAAGTGGTACCCTCACCCTTCCCTGATTCATTGTGTCAAAGGCTGCGAGGTGAGTTTTCGCATTAGCTCAGGTGGTCCGTGCTTGCTCTCCTAAATGTTATGGTAACAGTCACTGTGGTCACATGGGCTGTAAATGCTGTTTTTCAAGTGGGGCAAACAGGGTTTTGTCCTGACTGTCCTATCAAACAGACTGTGATCGCCTGCATCGGTTCTGACACTCAGTGGTGAAATTGATGGTTTTCCTAAAGCCGATGATTGGGTGACTCTCACAGGAGTTAAATGATCAAGTAGCTCGACAACATTGGTACACTGTCAGAATTTCCCAGGATCTGGGAATTTCTGGGAAGCTGCAAAAAACTTCAATTGTTTTTCCTTGATTTTGACATCTTATTAGAGGGCCAATTCTTTCCAAGGCCAGCTAGGCTTTGGGCATTGGTGTATGCAGATAAAATTCAGGAAAGCCAGAGGCAGAAATGATACCACTGGGTGGACAGCACAGCTGGACAGTGAGCAAATCACACATCCCTCTGCTGTGCACCTCCATCTGAACCAGAAAAAAAACCAAACAGAAAAATGCAGTTACATTTCAGCTGTGATACATTTTTACAGTCTTACGTGTTATTTGAAAAAAGCAATTATTTTGAAGGATGTTGTTTCTGCTGGCAACAGTTTTTGAAAAGTCTGAGAAGTCTTAAGATGCTTCCAGTGGTTAAACGGGGCTGGAGCACCTCTCTCTGGGTCATGGCGCTCATGCGGTTTCCATCATGCCAGCCCTTGAGTATCTCACTCATGTCAAGAAGTCAGTCCTTGTGGTACCTCTGTAAGGCTGGGAAGCTTCATGCCTGTTTTAGAAATGGGGTAGGTCACAGGCAGAGGGATAGATGGCTGCTTCGGTTACACGGACGGACAGTGGAAGAGTTGTCTTGACCCCACATCTCCTGACTTTCTGCAGCACTGACTGTGCTCTCAGCACCACTAACCCAATTTTATAAGCGCATTGAAGTTATTTGCCCGGAGTGGCAGAACATGGCACAGAATTCCTAAATCTGACACGAAACTCTAGACCACATTGCTGTGCGACGTGATTTGTCTTGAAGTGAAAGACAGGTTTCCTTCGCATACGAATGTTGGGCCCAAGAGAGTAATAACTCTCCAACAATGTAATAGTTTCTGTCTAGTTGTTCCCTAAATGAAAAGCATTCTGCTGTCAGTGCTTTGAATGTCATAAGCCATCTCACGCATTGCATTCATGCAGGCTGGCTAGGCGCCGCTATTCTCCAAAGAGAGCTAAAATAACATCCAGCGACCATTAAGAAATGCCATTCAGGTGCTGATGCACCATTGGGTATCCATTCTCCTGCTGTTTAAGGATAGTTGTTACTGAGGCAAACTTTGCAATGATGTAATAATTTACCAGAAGCCATTATTACTGACATGCTTTTTCTCAGCATTTTATTCCCTTCCATCATTGTTAATTGCCAGACCCCTCTGCATCAATAGGAACTTTCTTCTTTTCATCATTCATTCAGCAGTGTCACTGCATCGCAATCTATCATCTTGGAAGGCTTTGCCCAGACAATTGATAATGGCCTCTAGCATCATTTTTAGAGCATGATGCTTCCAGGATCCAAGAATGGGCCAGAGTTTGTTCTCTGGCATTAAGATTTCAGAAGAAAAGCCATCTTCGCCAAACCTTTTTTCACGACTATGGAAACAGGGACTAATAAGCCAGTAGGTCAATAATACTGGGCCATTAAGTGGATACAATCCCTAATGTATTAATATCCTTAACATTAGGGAGGGTTCCCTGAATAGAAGGCTGGAAGCGAGGCCTTATTTTACTCTTGGCGCTCACAGTGGTAACCCAGACTGCTGCCGCAATGTGATTTTTTGTCGCTCCCTAGTGGCAGGAATAGAGGTTTCTGAGTCAGCCCCAGACTTCTCGGCAGCTAACTTAGGTGTTTCAGTAGAAAACTAGTCCCTCTGAACTACCTGTATAGTCCTCCGAAAATACAGGAGCACTAAGATATGCATAAAGACCTATAGAGACCTCACCCTCCACAGCCAGGCCTCCAAGGTCTCCCAAATGAGGATTTTGGTACCAAATCAGAATAGATGCTATTTGTCCCATTCTTCTCCTCCAAAGGACAGACTTGCCTACTCTGTGCCGGTGTGAGTGAAATGCAAATTCTTCCACAAGTTTCTTCTACTAATTTTCCAGTGTTCATATGTGTAGGGTACAGGCATAGGCATGGAAAATTAAAGTCAAGCCTTTCTTGACAAGCGGGCACAGCCAGGCAGTACAAGTGAAACATGGGAAGCCTACAAAATTTCCTGGGAGGTTTGGCAAAGTTCACATTTTTGAATATGACCAGGTTGGCATAAAAATATCTCTCCATCTACTTATAAATCATTCCCTTTTAACTCTTAGCATATTAATTAAATTGGAAGGGTGTTTGCAAGTCAAAGACTTTGCCTGTACAAATACGTCAATCTCTGTGGAAGTCAATGGAGTTAAGGCACTTTGCAGGGATAGGAGCCTCACCCTGTAACTCTGATTTCTTTGTCAGCATTTGTAGTATTTGCATGTAGCTCAACAAGTGACATGCAATGAGTCAGTCATCTCTTGGTAGTCCTGCTGTGGTCCAATATTGCCATCATTGCCTGGATTTCCTATACCTTGACGGAAATATTTAAATTTGCAAGACATCAGCAGTGAAAGCCTGCGTCTGCACCACTCCGCAGGGTCTGTTTCAATACCTATGAGCATGGCCATGGCTCTGTCTGAGGAGAGCACAGTGAGCTCTCATGGCTGGTCCTTCAGGTATCTGTCATCAGGGAGACTCTGGTACTGCAATTGCTGCAAAATCCTCCCAGGAAACCTCCACAAGCCTCCCCACCCGCTCTGCAATGATGCCTTCTTGTAGGAAAGTCCCTGCTGTGTTTTTCTCAGAGCAGAGTAAATGAATTTTCCAAAGAGCAGATAAAATGGGAATGGCCCCATGGGCCTGTACATGTAATAAGTGTTACAGAGATAAGACTGTGCTCTCTGCTGAGCATCCATTTTTCTGAGCTTTCATTGCTGCCTGGGATTCTCATACCAGGCACAGTTTTGACTTCCAAGAAAGACTTCTGTACTTACTGACCAAGAGGGCTCCAACGTGTAATGAAGAACCAGACTTCGAGCCTTTTCTTCAGAATCATGATTATTATTCAGGTCCTGTGCAGCACATAGACTAGTGATCACATTGCATAGACTAGTGACCACATTTTCTTTTTTCAAGGTGATTTATGAATTTTACTTAATAGCTCTCCACAACGTCCCTCTGAATAATTGCCATTATCCCGGCTCTGAGCTGTAGAATGGAGGAAGATTATGTGTCACGGCCAAGGTCACACGCAGTCACTGCTGGTCGGCGAACAAGAGCACGTCGTCCCTATGCTGAGCTCAGACCACTTCCATTTCTCTTTGTGATATGTTTTGTGCCCTCATTGCTGACACTTGTTGCATAGTTGGGAGAACTGTGGTGGAAAGTACAGCTATTAAAAGCAAGCCAGTTTTGCTGCTATACATAACCACCTTCTTATCCCACATAGTTTTGGAAGGTTAGCTTAAAATTATCAAAAGGTGCCACAATTTTAGATGCCTTGATGCTGTCTCTGGGCCTAGTCAAATTAATATTCCTGAAGCATCATCTTATGTGGGATGTGAAAAGCCAACAAGGGCTCATTTCCCTTCCATTTAGTGTCCTTTTTTTTCCTGTCTGCTTTGAAGGGAGAGAGGAATAATTCTCTCTTGCTTTTCAGGGGAGTTGGTAATGTTACAAACTATATGGCTCCTTCAAGTCTTCATATTTTCCTTCTGACATATTGTTACAGGTTTTGTCCATGTCCACACTCTCAGCCTTTTTCTGCTTTTTTCTTGTTCAGCCTTTCATGGGGGACAACTACTGTGACTCCATCAACAACCGAGCCTTCTGCAACTATGATGGTGGGGACTGCTGTGCCTCAACAGTCAAGACCAAAAAGGTAGGGATGCCCCTTCCTCTTTTCACTGGGAATTCCTTGGTGAGTGCTGCTTTGCGCCTGGAAGAAAATTTATTTTTGCTAGATTAGGGGAGGTCTGAAGTCTCAGAAGGACCTTCAGTCCAGGCATCATTCATTCATTGGAAATCAACCCTAGCCTCTCTACAGGCAAAGGCTGCCTTCCTCCAAAACCCTGGGGCATGTTCATCAGCAAAGCTGCACCTAGTGCTCAGGCGACCTTCACACAGAAACACTGAGAAGGGTAGATTTGCCTGTCCTGATACATACTCTCGATGCTCAAAAGGGAAACTAAAGGTTAGGAGTCATTAGGAAAAGAACAGAGAGCAAAACAAAAGCATCATTGTAGGTCTGTACTTTGATCCGTGTGTACCCACATGCGCACGGCTCGCTGCTGACCACCCCATCTCCGAAAGGACAGAGTGGGACAGTGAATGGTGTGGAGCAGGGCAGGAGGGCTGAGTAGAGATGTGAAATATCTTCTGCACAGAGACCACATAGACCAGAACCTGCAAATCTGGCGAAAGAAACAATGGACATGGTTAGTGGCAGAGATTTATAAAAACAGTATTTAATGCAGGGAAGATGCTTAGGAAAATAAATTCCACTGTTTCTCATCACACAGCAATGAGGGGGGGAAATGGTAATTACCTGGAAGCAAGATGCGAACAGATGAAAGAAAGTGCTTATTTGCACAATGTGTATTTGAATGATAGGATGCATTGCCACAGAGTATTATTAAGAATAAAAATGAATTTGAAGTTGAAAAGAGAACAGGCATATTCGTGGAGGTGAGCTCCATCAGTGGCTATTAAACGCTGTGATCTGGATGCAGTTTCTGCCTCAGGAATATCTAAAGCATTGACTGCTTGAGCCTGGGGAAGGATCCCTCCACACATCCCTCTTTTTTATGCTTCTTTATCACCCATTTCTGGCCACTGTTAGAGACAGTGGCTGGAGCAATGGAGCTTGTGATTTGAAGCAGTACAACATTTCATATGTTTCTAACCGGGATAGATTTTGAACTTGTTTCCCAAAGAAAGGACAGAAAATTTTAGCCTCTGCCATGTGAGATTTTTAGCTTGTCTTCAAGATTTGAGTGTAGATCAGAAGAAAAATCCAGCTTTGTTAACTAACTGATATATATGAATAAATAAGAAAACTTGAGGGAGCTTGGGCTCAGCATATGACATCATCCATTTCCCATCTGAGGAAGAAGGTCCTTTCTACCACAGCTGAGGGACTGAAGACCTCTCTGCAGGGACCAGTCCTTTCTAAGACAGCTTTGGCTGGAGGCTTCTTTTCCTTGGTTCAGCCAAAGTTCTCTTACCAGTACAGCAGTGTGGGCTGTCTCTGGCCCATCTGGGAACACTGGGAAGGGAAGCGGACATGTCTTGGCAAGTGGAAGTTGTTCATTTCTCCACTGGGGAAGAGGTAGTTTTCCTAAATGTGCTTTTTTGGACAAATTTTCCCCTGTATTGCTGTGTTTCTTTTGCCAGTGCCCCTGCAAGCCATGTGCTGGGAGGGAAGCACGGGCAGGTGAGCTTCTCTGTTCCCCAGGGGTGAAGTAGGACCTGGAGAGCCCGTACGGGGCTCCCTGCTGAAACAACCACTGCAGAGACGAGCGGGGTGACAGGCAGCGGCTCATCTTCAGTGTTGTCTCCAAGAAGAGATTCCTGTCTCTGGCTGGTTTTCTACCTCCTTGGGAGGAGCAGCCCAAGGGCAAGCACAGCTTGCTTGCTGGCCTCACAGGCCCACCAGCTGGGAGAGCAGAGCTGGAAGTGCCCGGTAGCTCAGCATGGCGTAGGTCTTCTCCTCCTACAACAGCCTGCCTGGGAAACTTTATCTTGCTGCCTCCAGGCTTGAGAGCAGGGGATGAAAAATCCCAAGAGGTGCCAGAGGAATGGAAGTGAGGTGGCTGGGAGGGAACCGACCCAAACCGGCCCCATCAAGACAGGCGCTAAGGGCACAGTGTATTGCTGGGGTGGGGATGGGACTGAAACACAAGGGATGTGAGTGCCGAATTGAGGGGGAGAGGGGTAGGGTTAAGGTTTGGTAGCAGAATTTATTGCTGGGCAGGGAGTTGAGACAGAGTGGGATCTGCACAGAGTCGTGAGCACTTACCAGCCAGGCGAGTCACACTCAAAATTTCTGCTGCTTCGCTGCCACCCAGAAATGAAGTGACCACCCAAGAGGGGGAAAGCACTTTGTAGCCTAGTTGGTTACTGGTTTCTGTGCTAAAACTGCATGATGCAAGGGGCAAGTGGTTCAGAGACAGGCAGCTGGTCACAGGTCTTGTGCATTTTCCCCATGGATGGGGAGGTTTTGTAGCTTTTTGGAGATAAGTCTGATTCCTCTGACTTCACTAGGAGCTGTGTCTTTGTGATTGGGACAATTAGACTTGCCCTACTTTGGACGTTAGAAACACCCATCCTAGAGATCACATGGTTTGAGGGCTGAACCACAGAGCCCATCGCTTCCTCGGCATGCATTCAGCTTCCCAAATCTTCTCCTCTCTCCCAAAACACCACCAACATCCCAGGAGCTGAACAATGCACTCAGGAGGAGTGAGAAAACCACCTTCTCCTTGGACCTTCCATGCCAAAAGCAAGATGCTAAGTCCCAGTTTATTACATTTATAGGGTAAAGGGGGGGAATAATAACCCAGCCGGCGGGGCTGCAGCGTCAAAGCCGAAGAGGTGGCAGGCAGCACCTCTCTGCCTGCAAAGCGGCTGCCGACACCTGCGGCAGCAGCCGTGGGGCCGCCGGTCTCAGCTCTGCGAGTTATTTTCCCGTCTGAGGCCTTTGACTGAGACCAGATTTCAGGCAAGGCTGTTCAAATACAGCCCTCCCTTTGAAGAGGTTTATGAGTGGAGCGTTACAGGAGATATTCCAAAGGGAAAAACAATGAAAGGTGAGAGAAAAGGGAGCTGAATAAAAATACTCCGCATACCAAATCCTTCCAGCACAGTTTGCCACTTACTTAAAAAGGCACAGTTTAAAATACACATTGGGTGTAAAAGCCAAAAACCTGGAGGAGACATAGGGAGGGGCGAGTCCAGCTCTGTTAATTCCAATACCAGATGAGGATGTATTTTCATACGATTGTAGAAAGAGCGAGACACATGAAAGAGACTGCTTTGCTCCTTTTCTTTCAGGGTTACATACTATGTGGCAGATGTGTCAGTCTTTTAAAGCCCCTGCAAGTTTACCCATAAATGTCTAACATTTATGCAACACCTGTTTTTCTCCCAAAATGTCACAGGACATTTTACAAGCTTTAGATTTATCATCTTTTCACCGTTGCAGCCATTGCTGAGGTGACACATGGTTCACATTTAACAGAACATAGCAACTCTGCACATTATTTTGGGAAAGGGCTGAAGATTAACATTGCATCATGTGAAGATTCAGGAGTTAACAGTCAAGTAAGAGCTGGCTTCAGATCTTTAATGTCCACAAACTGTCAAGACTTAAGTTTCACTGCAATCCCACTACCCTCCCAAATGCACTTTCAGCTGCACACAATGCTGTGAACCAGGCTGCGTGTGAAAGCAAAATTATTCAACCCATATTCACTTTAATTCTGAGCCCTCTTACTTAATGTAAGATTTTTCATGCCTCTGTTTTGTTGCCCTGAAAACGCACAAGCAATTTCCGTGCAGCATTCACTTAGGCCATGTTTTCCCTTTGCATTTGAGCATTAGCAGCAAATGACCTTGCGCATTTCTGCAGCGAGAGGGGAACAGAGTGGTGTGACTTATCTGACCAACCGCCGACTAATCAGCGCTGCTGCTTAGATAGGAAATAATGAGTATTTTGCCCTGCACTATTCACAATCAGGCTAGAAAGCTTAAAAGAAATCATTAAAGATCTCTTCTGAATGCTACAAACGACAACGAATAAATTCAGTCATATTCTGGGCATAAATTCGAGGCAACTGCAGTCAGCAAGCGGGAAAAAGAGACATTCATCAGCTTAATTATTTGTTGTGTGCTAATTGATCAGCGTCACCCTGCAGCGGGCGCGAAGCCAGGGCTGGCGCAGGGACGAGAGCCACCCAAGGCAGCAGGGACGCGTGTCCTGCGGTGCCTGAGGGCGCAGCCCCGGGCAGGTGGGCTGCGTGGGGAGCAGGGGGCCGGCGGCAGGGTTTGCAGTTGGGGCAGAGGACGGGGCTGCGCTGCTCACAGCTTGCCCTGTGCATGACCCAGGAGCAGCTTTGAGAGACAGGAAGGCCATTGCCGGCCAACCTCCAAGGGAGAGAAAGCTTCTGTTGTGTATCTGGAGGGGATAAAGTCTTCCGTGAAGGACAAAGCAAAATCCCATCTCCTTTTAATCTTCCTACCCTCCTGACCCAGCACAGGTTGCCAGCTCCCTTCTGCCTGGCTGCTCTAGGAAGCTGCTTCTTGCTTTGTATCCTGCCGCAGATAAAAGAAGATACTATTTTTTAAAACATTAAATACGTGACACTGCTAAAGTGAGAAAAATAAATAACCTGGGCATAACTGGCTGTCTCTGGGCTGGCGGCTGCCTGCAAGGAACTCCTGGGGTGTGCGGCATTGCAGGGAGAGAGGCTACGGCTATTGCTTTCTGATTTGTTTCAGGAAATCTTCTCTCCGGTCGCTGTTCTCCTTCACTTCTTTTCTCTCCCCCTTCCCTTTTACAAGTTTTCCCTGGACAAGGCTGTCTAGAAAGGCCTCGCAGAAATCAGAAATGTCTCTCTCTAGGCTCTGCTTCTGTACTTTGTTCCAGACTCGGATCGCAGATTTGCTTAGTTGAAGATCCTGCAGTCTGGTCCCTGCAGATTTAAATACACAGAATTTGCTGTTTTAAAATTCCCTCAACTTAAACCATTTGAAAGGGCGAACTCTCATCTGTCTTTCCTCTCTGCCTTTCCTTTTTGTCACATAAGGGGTAAACCCACAGCTCCCATGAGAAAAACCTGTCTCAGTTATCACTTGGGTTTTCCCTCAACTGCTTTGCCCCACAGCACTTAGAAAAGAAATAGAAAAATTGTCCCGCCCCTTCAGCCTCTTGACATTTCTGTCCAACACCTTGGAGAGGAAAACCAGCAAGTGCCTTGGCGGAAAACAAATGAGGACTTGCGATAGATAGAGGACCGTGTGGGATTCATCCAAAGCTTTGCTTATCTAAAAGATAGGCAAGTTATCAAAACCTCTTCAGAGACTTTATGGCCGAGAATTCAAGGCCTAAAGAAAGGAGCTTTGAACTGAGGGGCTGCTGCTGGCTCCAGCAGGGATTTCCAAAGACTGTCCCTGTCTCCCCAGAAAGGGGGGTCTGCTGCAGTCCTACCCCTAGGACAACAGAAATAACCACTTCTTGGTATTTTGGAGAAATAAGCGTCTTCTCCCAGCTCTCTAACTGCAACACAGACCTGTCTCGGGGAATCTCAGGTCTTGCTCCATTGGCAGAACATGGTTTTGAGGCAGTTCGTGCAATTAGCAGCCTAAGTGACCACCCCAGCTGAGGAAGTTCTGCTTATCCAGAAGACCTGATGTTCCTGCCATGATGCTGCTCCCAACAACTTCAGTGTCCCCAGCTGGGTGTGTTTGTCAGCTCTATAATTAGCTGACGAGATACAATGAATGGTGGGTGAGCATGGAGGAAGGAAGGCTACAAGCACGGAGTGTTGCTTCATGCCTCTGGAAGCGGCTGAGCGCTGCTGCGTGCTCCCAGCACGCTGGTTCACCCAGGCGGGTGGGTGAACTCACTTACCCGTGAACCGTTGGTCGCAGCTTCAGTGGCTAGCTGTTTGCCATGTGAGGAGCGCTTTCAGTCATGGTTGGTTGGGATGGGAGCTTATTTTGGGGATCAGAACTTGGTTTCATAATCGTTCAGGGAGGCTTTCCAGGCGGTGATAAATTAAAAGCAGTGATGGTAGTAGCACATGTTGCCTATCCTGAGAGAACGTTCTTGGCTTCAAGGGACATGGGGCTTCCCACAACATACAGCGTTCCCAGGGGACGTGCTAGTGGAGGGTGTTTGCTTTGCTATCTGACCTCACTTCATTAGCAAGTGTTACAAAAACCAACGAACAAACCTTCCCTGCTCCACCGCCAGCTATTTGGCCTCTGGGTGGTCTGGCTCCTATTAAATCTTTGGTGATTATTTAGACTAATTACATTCATGTTTGCACAATCAGTAGCACGAGGGTAGGAAGTGCAGCTGATTGCTGAGCAACTGAGCTCCGTGTGGTTTGGCAAACGGGCTCCCTTGCTCTGCTCAGCGGGCAGGCGGGGATGCGGGGATCCGTGCGGGCAGGGCTTTCCTAGGGATCCCTGCTGGCTTTGGGCCATCCTGCTTCCACTGGTTCTGGTGAGGCTGCTCCCGATTTATATCCGACAGAGAGAGAGGAGCATCTGTTGGGTTCAGCTGAGCTACGTCTTGTTACACCATGTTTGCTGGCTTCAGTGGGAGAAAGCCAGGTTTATGGTGGGGCAGTTAACAAAAATTCAAGCCTTTAAAACTGTATGTGCTGTGTGGAGAGGAGGTTTCCTGCGAGCTTCATCTTCACTTTTCCCAGGCCCTCTGGAGCAATGCCCTAGGTGTGAACCTGCATACCAGCCCCTGGAGTTAAAAGGGGGCTCGCTCTTGTTCCGTTATCTCAAAACACCCCTGGTGACCTAAACGCCAAAACCCACTGAGAAGATCCTTACAAGATGCATTTTTGTCCCACAAGGGCCTTGTCAGGGAACAAAATACTCCCCGGCGTTTGAGCTGCGGGGGTCTCGGGAGGCGCGGGGCTGCGACACTCAGCACGGCCTGCCACGCTTATCTCGACATGCCACGCTCGCCCACAGAGGCTCTGTCTGCAGCAGGGCCTTCATATTTCCAGCTAGGCTTGTCTGGGAGATTTCGCAAACACTTCAGGGCTGAAATCTAACAACAGGCTGTTTCCCAACACTTCGCAGCCCTCCTCCCCTGCTTCCCCCCTCCCCGCCTCCAACCTGGCCCCTTCCCCGGGCCTGATTCTGCCTGCCCTGGTGCTGCTGTGAACCAGCCCCAAGCGCGCTGGATGGGAGGTACAGCCGGGTCAACCTGATACGGGCCTGTGTGAGGGATGAGCTCTGACCCTTTGCAGAACTGTTTCCCATCCCTCCCTGTACCTGTCTGGGATTTCTCCTGTCAACATTCCCACCAGTGCCTTATAGACTGGCCTTTCTCAGCAGGGACCTGTCTTGGGATGTCACCAGCCTCTTCACATAGGTGCCATGTAGCGAGGATTTATGGCCTCTCACTCATTTCATGACCTGGATCCTAGTTCTGCACTGGTCTGTTGTATCCTTGTCTTTGTTCCCATAGTCAGGAGCATGGCATCAAGGACAAGTGTGGCCTTGTTTCCAAGAGGGACCCTGGGTTTTATCCAAGGTCTTATCGCCTAGCGTGGGAGAGGATGCTTAGGGCTCCCATACCTTTGTGGAGAATGGAAGTATGGGTTCATACTGCGCAGCACGGGTGGTGAGTTGGTCGAGGTGGAGGTGTCTCGGATCTCGTGTGTCTTGCACCCCAGATGTCTGTGCTAACCTCCTGCCTAGCCCATAAGCCTACACCTGCTGCAATTGCTCCTTTAGGTTCAGAGCAGGACGTGTCATGCCATGCACGCTCCTGGGGTGACGGATGTGATTTAGATAGTGTCTGTTTATTCTTGAAGATAGATAGGTCTGTGGTCCAGTGTGGTTCAGGTGTGACCCACATTCCCCTGAGTGCTGTCAGACCACGCCATGGCTCTGTTCTGGATCATCTCCAGGAGATGTGTGTGCGTAGGGGGTGCGCGTAGGTGTGCAGAGCTGTGTTCTTCAGTTGTGCCTTTTTCAACCTATTTTAATTAGCCTGAGGAGACAATATCCTGCACTACTTCATCAAATGACCAGGCCAGGCCCTAAGCTTAGTTTTTAGCTTTTTCTCCCTGCCCTCCTAGATATTAGCCAGGTTTTCTACAACAGGAGATAGACATCAGTGAAATGCAGGACTTGGCGGGTGGAAGGAAGAAGAGCCGATTCTTTAATACTGGCTTTACAATGGGTATATCTGGAAATTTCAGTACAGGTCATATATTCTGTTAATGAGTTGGGCTTTCACAGACCTATTTAAAAAGAAAAGAAGCAGTTAATCTTGGAGTATGTATATCTGGGCTCCACACCTAAATGGGCTATCATTCAGAAAAAGGTTCAGCATTTATTATTTCTAGCACATCCAGCAGCTTTATTCATGGCTCTGTACTCCAGAGGGCTATCACTCTATGAGCCCAAGGCAATAGACAGTCCTTCTTCTAAGGGTTTTTACAGTTTCTCTGAGTTGGGTACTTGTGACAATCCTAGTAGATGCTGTGTGTGGGGTAATATTCCCTAAATACCTGTGGAAATCAGGTCCTTGGGGAAGTCAAACGTATATTTTTTGTAGCTGTTGTTTGAAGTGGAAACCGTGAATTACTGAGAAGTGTTTGGAGAATTTTGTCTTGTCTAATATGACTGTGGATGTGCTCAGTACCCATAGAAATCTCTGCCTTTTCACATAATAGAAAACTGATCTCTGGAGCTCACTGCCATAAGACAAAACAATTCATCTATCTGGACAATAGCATTGTAAAAATCAAATTGCACAAAAAAACTCTGTAAGGGACATAAAGTGAATGAGGCTAATCTGATCAGGAAGAAACCCTCTTACACTCAGGCTACCCACTGCTGTGAACTGCTGCTGAGCCATGAAACTGTCTGCTCTTGGGGCCACAGCTCTGCCCCAGAGAGAAAGCTTCTGCTCTTCTGTCCATGACCACTATTAGGAGACCAGAGGGTTTCTAGAGGACAACACACGGCAAGACATTTCTTCTCTAGTGGCTCTATCTCACCAGAAATTGCCTGCAATGTAGTAGCGACCTAGTCTCTTACATGCACTTTTTGTTCAGGTTGCTCCAGTGCTGAGCACACGCTTACAGTGACCTGTAAGAAAGTGCAAGGGAAGATGAGGGACCTTTGAATGCAGGGGCCACTTAATTGCCTTTGTTAGACTGTTACAGACAAATGCAGTGAATCCAGGCCAGGGAGAGGGAAAAGCTTGATCAAGACAAATGAAGGAATCAAGTTCCCAGGTCTCGCCTCCAACCAGTAGCTTCGTTGTACAACAGGGAGGATTTTTTAAGTCAAAATCGTTGCCAAATCCAGACTGAACTGAATGATTCAGGATAAAAAAATAAAAATAGGGGAAAACTCCAGACATACTTATATGTTTTGTTTGAGCATTTTCTAAGTGAGATAAGTTTTTATTTCAAGACATAACTTTTGCTCTGGAATAGTCTTTTTTATTTGTATGTCTTGGAGGGAAATGTCAAACCTGAACCGTAGCAGATAATCTAAACCAAAATGTTTCCCTCTACATTGAACAAAAACAGTCAATTTTTTTATGTATCTTTTTTTTTTCCTTTCCAGTATTTTAATTCAGTCACTAAACAATCCCTCCTCAGCCTCCTCCCCAAACCCCATTGTTTGCAGACTTCTCTGTTTTCCTATCTAAGAATATTCATAACACTGTGATATGAGACAGTCCTGCTCTGGCTGGCTTCTGTTGGATTAAGTGACCCCTAAGCTCTTATTGTTTTCTGCAGTTTATGAACTTCTTTAGTTTCAAATTATTTGAATTCATTTGCTTTTAACTTTTTGGACTATCTCTTCTTTTTGCAACCCCCACATTTGCACAATTGTAGATTCAGATTATTCACTGGTTGGTTATTTAGCTCATAAGTCGCCAAGGCCATGGCTTGATAAAGAGTCATCACCCTCTTCTACCTGGAGGGTCAGGTCTTCTGGGAATGAAGTCAAAAGCAAGGGGAGGAGGCTGTCTAAACCCTGATTTGGTGATGAGCGTTGGCTATTTAATGTCTCTGTCAGCATGTCCCTGCCTTAGGCTTCCCAGTTGTGAAATAAAGATCCACACCCCTCTCTCCCATTCTTGTGTGCGTCAGGAGAAAGGCACGCTAGAGATGGACGTGCAGGGACATGTATGGAAGGTCTAGGTGGAAATGACAGCTATGTGTTCATGCACAGTGCTTAGTCCACATTCCTAGATGCGCTGTTGATGATACATAGGGAACAGGCAGACCCAGGCTTCGTAGCCTGGAGAAAAGTGTTTATGAAAGAGAGAGCAAACATGTGGCAGCAAAGCCAAGGGAAGCAGACGCACCGCACGCATGGAGCCCTTGCCGGGAACATTTGAACAGGTTGTGGCACTGTCTTGGAAGGAGTGTAAAGGAGGGGAATGAGGTCATTTGCTCAGTCTGTGCAGATGGGAGAAATTCTTGGGAATTCACTTCAGGGCAAGCGAGACACTGTTCCACTGCCACCCCCTTTTCTTTATGTAAATACTATGATGCAAATAGGCCAAAATCAACTTCCGCTCGCCAGGCACTGCAGGCTATTGTTTCAGCTCCTTCCCACGCTTCTCCAGAGGGATCATGGACAGATGACAGATCATGCACATAGCAGTCTCTCACTTGCATTCCTTTGCTGTTCCTCAGTGCCCGTTAGCTGCATCTCTTCACCTGAAACACAACTGGTATTTAGAGAAGTCTCTGCTGGCCTCCAGCTTCACTGATCTGCTAGGTAGTGTTTGGTTCAGTTCCTGAGGAATTGAAACCAAGAACATTCATAGTTAAATGCACAAATGGACTTAGGCACAGCAGCAGCGCCCAAGTCATAGGGCCCTACTGCAAAACGATACCCTACAGAGGGGAGATTATGGCCCAGGAGCAGGGTTCACCAAAACCCCCAAGCTGGAGGTAGGTAGGAGTGCTACGGGGCGGCTGGAGTTGGGACCTGCTGGACCCAGTAGTGTTTGGTGAGCATTTGAGTTGGTCCTGTGAGATGAGGGGTTTGTAACATTGCTGTCATTTAGTGTTTGTAGCCTTTGGGATAAGGATAGCTTTTCAGAAGAGGCTGGCTGTGTACTGTGATCCAAGCATTGTGATAAGTACCCCAAAAAGCCCCAGAGACGCCCGAGAAGTACATGTCTCCCTATCCAGCTATGTTCATGTGATTGATGTGAGCTGTTAAGGGTATATCTGCTGACCAGTAACTGCATGAGTTGAACAAGTTCTCCTTTACACTTTTCACAGCCTTTCTTATGGACAGGTAGCTCACCTGAGGCCTCAGTGCACCACCAGCTCAGCACTAAAATAAATCACTGTAAAAAAACAACATAGCTGAAGACTGCAGCTGATCTTTGAAGATATCACTGCAGAGGTCTCGTTTGTTCTCCAGGGTGCTGTAGGTGTGTTCCCTCCTTCATGTCTTTGTGTCTTTGGTTTCCTTCCCCAGGTTACTCCCTTCCCTATGTCCTGTGACCTACAAGGAGAGTGTGCTTGCCGGGACCCTAACGCCCAAGAGCACAATCAGAAAGACCTCCGTGGCTTCAGTCTTGGGTAATGCCAAGCGACGTGGAATGGAGGACCACACTGCTCAAGGCAGGCTAGGAGAGACACCACATCCCTTTTGGTATCGTTTTTAACATTTAGCTGCTCAACTGGATGGCATTTCTGCACCAGGGACCCTTAGAATTCAACCAGTCTGCCTTTAATTTTTGTCCAAGGAGAACTCAAAGTAGGGGTTTATGTATTAACTATATCTTAAATAGCGATGACGAGAAACAAACAACCAAGAGTCAAGTCGAGAAGACTTTCATGTATCAAAACAGCATGTTAAGCCCACCTAATTTGAACAGTTCATATCTAGATTCAAGGCGAGAAACAAGCTATTTATGTACACATATTTATAGAAATAAGTAGAGAAAGAGAGAAAGAGTGAAAGATTATGATCAACACAAAAACTTTCCCCTCTCCAAACTCACAATTCAGACCGTTCATGGAAGAGGCTGTGCTCTTGGAGGACTCCAAGCTGAGCCTTTTCTGATGCTGAATGCCAAGGTATCGCATGCTCGGGGCACTGAGGTTGGGGTGGGATCTCCACAGGGCTGTGCCTCTTGGCAAGTGACTTGCCAGACGCCCAGCCAGCTCGAGACGTGGGATGCATCTGCTCCTCACAGGAATGCTACTTCCAGCCAAGGAGCTCAGCAGACTGCAGTGGCCTTTCTGTACAGCTCCTCCTTCTCCCCCTGCCCTCAAAAAGCCAACAAAAGTCCCCTTGTAGCCTGCCTGCAAGCTGCAGGGCTGCTGGGACGTTTCTGTGTGGAGATGGGCAGGTGGTCCCATGGTGTATTTAGGGAGTGGGGAGTCTAAGGACTGGCATTGAGGAATGTGGATGATTGCTTCTGAGGAGCAGAGAGGGTAACTCGCGCCCGCACTTGTCATTTGAGCATGTCTGCTGCTGCTACTCCTGCTGCTATGTCCCATACAACTAGTTTCCTTACTGTGTCAGGACAGGGTGAAAAACAACCCCATGCAACCAAACAGTCTGCCTTAAAGCTTACCTATAACCTGCCTTTCAAACCCTCTGGTCTCTTCCTCAGCATTGGGGCAAGAAAACAGGACACCAGCCAGCCAAAGGAATCTGCTTTCTGGTCTCCACCCAGCCAAGTGGTTCTCTAGACCTCCTCCACCCCCCTCTTATGGTGGTCTATATCTAAGAACCGTTTCATGCTCATGTTTTCTGAGGAGAGGGAAGAGGAGGAGGAGGTACATGATATGGTGAAAGGACTGCAGGAGACAGTATTAGAATTTTGGCCATATTTGTCAGTATTAAGCTGTCAGGCCAGTGGGTCAGATGCTTTTGATAGACCAGGAGCTTAGCTGCTTGTAATCTTCCAGAAGGAAGGGCATTAGCTGCAGCAGACTTCACGCTTCCCTGTCATATAGCTCCATCCTCGTGTTTCAGCCCAGAGGGCAACATGTTGTGCCAGACCCTTGGGGACTCACTTCATCATAGGGTTCATCATGTGGAGTCGCTGAGATGCCCAATGCATCTACTGCTGCTGCTGCTGCTACAACCCATCCCACAGAAATCCCAGAGGTCTTTCCAGTCTTTTGTCTCCTGCTGCTTCAGGCTCCTGCTAGGAAGAACACACATCCAAAAGAACATCCTTCCAAGTGTTAAGTCTGTCTGTTCCTTGGGACTCTCCTGACTTGCACAATCTACTGGGTAAAGACAGGTTGGAAAGACTTTTTCCTTCTCCTGCTTGATTGAACACTTAGGCACTCTAGCAAGGCAGAAGGGTAAGGTGAGGGGTCATGGAGATGAATGTAAAAATGGGTAGGAGAACTAGAAATGGAAAACTGACAGAGTTGTAGGTGCAAGGAGCCAGGCTCTTGTCACCCACTGTTGGGGTTGTTTCTATCGGAATGAAGCAGAGGTGAATCTCAAGAACTAAAATGTAGAGGCATGGAGAGGTGATTGTCATAAGAAGGTGAGGAGCTCTCTGTGGTGAAGCTCCTAGTTATTCCCAGAGGAGACCTGGCCATGGGAGCTGTGTGGATGGCTCTGCCCTCACCGTGCAGGGGTGTACAGGAAAGAGAGGCGCAGTGGGATCAGGGCTCCTTCCGTGGACTTAGGCTGAATGTCCTCCAGTGTAGAGAGCAGTGGCAAAAACTGGCCTGGGCAAAAGTTCCACTTTTGCCTCTTGCCATCTAATTAACAATGGAAGGAAATAACTCTGAGAAGGTTGCTTTCTTCTGGTCCCTTTGTCCTCCCGTTTTGTGTTGGCCGTTTGTTCATGTGCCATCCAGCCCATCAGAGGACCTCACAACCTCAAAAGCCTTTCGGACTGCCACTGTATCGTGTCCTCAATGCCTGCGGCATCTTGGCATGATCTCCCCCCTCCATCCCACCTGGGTTTCACCCCAGCAGGGAGCCTCAGTTCACATCCTCTGTGCATCCTGATGGCAGCTCAGCTTGCAAAATCCACTTCTCAGTTATACAGCTCAGCATGGAGGAGATTTTCCATCTGCTTTTCTCACCTAGGACATTGCCCGGGAAAGACAGGTCTGTATAAGCATTATTGCCACTTGCTGCTGTGGGCTCCCAGGAGCTCAGGGCCTGCTGAGCTCCTCTGCCCAGCCAGGGCCAGCCCCTGCTCGCTGAGTTGGAGTCCTTCTCAGCTCAAGGGAGATGGTGGCCTGTTGCCAGCACAGCCTCACACCTCAGCTTCACTCCTGCAGTCCAGGGGTGACCCAACTCCCTTTCCCGTGGGCAGGCTTTCCACGCTGCTATTTGATTTTTTTTCTAACTGCCATGTTGGCACTGTCCATCTCCTCCAACGGGGCTGACAGAACTGGGAGCAGAAGAAGTTCTGCCCTGAGTCATGTTAAACCCAACAGCATTTTTTTTTTTCCATTGGAAAAAAATTGCATTTGGGCAAAGCTTTGCCCTCTGCATTTCAGGTGCTGTACCGTGCACCCGGGGGGACGTGAAGGGAGCCATGAGGCATGGATACTTGTTCAGCTCTCGTCCCCTGTGCTCCCACCCTGGGGCAAGGTCAGTTGGATGGCCTTGCAGCATCTACCACTGTAAGGGCCTTGAATGCCCAGTGGAGTCCCTAGGAAAGACCGTCCATGACTGTGATGGCCATTGGGTGGGAGTTGAGAGGGACATTACCCACCACCCCCACCCACCGAGCCAGTAGTGTAGGACAACATCAAACAAGAAGTTTGGGGGAACAAGAGAGGGTGCTCATGCTGATGAAATTTAGCTGCTCATAAAGTCCAGGTCACATTAGTGCCAAGATCTTCTCTGTCACAGATGACAGTGAGCCAAGGCTGCACCCTACCTGGGGCCACCAGCCAGCCTCCTGGCTATGGGTGGTGTCCATGGCCAGCAGGAGGGAAAGCTGGAGCAGAAAGCAGTGAATGGTGCATGGTGGGGTGGGAAACTCCTATCAGCTGCTACCCCTCTCCCTCCCCACCCTCTTGCAGATGGGCTGAGCTGGTGTCCTCTTGCTTTTCTTGCATCTTCCGCTGTCCCCCCCCCCAGGCTGAGAAAGGAGGATGGCACCAGAGGACTCTTGGAGTCGGGTTCCAGCTACCTCCCTTCCGGTTTCGGTTTCACTTGGTTGTAACTGTCGGTTTGTTCTAGGTTTTACCTGTGTTAAGAAAAAAAAAAAAAAGGAAAAAAAAAAAAAAGAGAGAAAAAAGGAAAACCCAATAGCCAACAAAAGTTTCTTGCTGCAACTGATTCAGGTGGGGGAAAAAATAACAACAAGTGAGGCTTTACAGAGAGGAAGAAAAGAAAAAAAAGCCACAAAAAAAAAAAGGATAAAAGAAAACCCACATAATCCAAATCCAAGAAGAGCAAAGCCTATTTTTGTGTGTTTGAAAGGAAAACACTGATTCTGCCAGCTGAGTAGAGCGCTAGATACTTAAGTGTAGATTTCCCTAGAAGTACCGTGAGGTTTTATAACATTGTCTGGTTTTGTTTTCCTTGTGCTTTGTGATAAGTCCAGGAACTAAGACTAAGGTATTTTTCCCCCTGGTATATCGTTGTTTCTGGGGGGAGGGGGGCGGAGTTTATTATTATTTTTTTTTTCCAGATTATTTTTTTAAGTGTGTATTTGTGCTTATTTTTACATTATCCAACTGTACATACACATTTAACCAGTATTTCACTGTGCTCTAATTACTGCACTCAGAAGCACTGCACAGTCTGAATCCCGAAGAGCTGCGAGAGACTGGGGGGGGGGGGGGGGGAAGGAGAAAGCTGCTACATGAGCAGACAGGTGATTCCCATGAGCAGGAAGCGGGGTGCTGACCGTCCCCTTCCCGCACTCCAGCCCGTCATTTCCATTTGAGGCCAAGCTACAAGACAGGAGGGGATGGGGTTAAGTCAGCCGAGGCTGGGATGCTCAAAGGGGTTTCAGAGCTGGCGATTTGGCCTTTGAACTTTTTTGGATGCCGTGGAAGTTCCCAGCCTTTTGGCAGCATCTTGCCCTCCCTGCCCAATCCCTGGATGCCCCAGTGAGAGGTGATGGGCATGTTCATATCACTGGGAGAGGACTGTATGCCCAGCTTAGATACGCTCTTGAAATCGTCATAGTTGTGGGGCCCATTTTGGTCTCAGCGGTTGCAACTGAGCTGATTTGCTTTGTGTTTCTTCCACATCATCCCACCCTCTGGGGAAAGCCATCTCCCTGCACGCCTGTCTCCAGCTGACCTCATGTGTTGGGCACACTGGAGCCCTGGGGACAGTCCCCTTTCCACTGGAGGACCTTGACCACTGAGTTCAGTGGGAGCGTGACCAAAACATCAGCAGGAGCAGGTCCAGGTGGCCCAAGATGTATTTCCTTGGAGCTACAGTCAATTTGGGCAATAGGGGTTTGGTGTTGGGCTGTTCCTGCCACCTGGGGAACCGGTGTTCAAACCCCCAGCGTTTTAGTGAGAGCAAAGTGGGGCTTAACGGTTTGTTTCTGTCTTAGTTTGGCAAACTGAATTTTCCCCTTTTCGTCTGATCGATACATCCAAGATTCATCAAGAATAATAACTGCTTCCTCTGAGGCCAGAAACAAGAGCTCGGATTGGCTTCAGGTGTTCGATGAGGAGTCTTGGTGCTACTTGTTGGTGGTGTTAGTCCTGTTAGGTCGAGATGCGGAGCTAATGAGTCCAAGTTGTCTTTGGTTCCCATTCTGGTTTGGTTTGGTCTTTTGGTTTTTTTCCTTCGTTTGGTGAGGCCACAATTTAGCCACCAGTTTCCATCTTCTGAGTGCAAAGAACCAGGGCTTTAACGAAACATTTCACCAGCAATTAAAGAGGGAATTGGAACCATTGTGGAGTTTGCATTGTACGGCCTCTGTAATTACTTACCTGTCTGCAGATGATAGGCTGAATTTTGCTCCCATCAAGTCAACAGGGGTTTTTGTTGTTGTTGTTGACTTCACTGGGAGCAGGATTGAGCCATACTATATATATAAATATATATATAAATATATATATGATATATATATAATATTATATGTGTAATATTATATATATATATCAGTGTAATATTTACAAATAAAACTGTGATCTCGTCTAGAGAAAAATGTATTCATATTACCAACTGCTCTTCCATATTTATGTATCATATTGTATCTTTTTATTATTGTTATAATTATTATGATTATTATGGTTGTTATTATTATTATTATTATGGAATCTTTCTTGGCACCTTTTGGAAGCCATGTCAACCAATACTCCAATGAAGTGCTGAGGATCTATTTTCACAAGAATTCTACTGGTCTACTGTATAAAAGAGAAAAGAAAAAAAAAAAAAGAAACAAGCAAAATACAGTTCAACCCTTAATTCTGTACCTCACGCCTGTACGTTTGCTGCTCCGATTTTGGGTTTTATTTTGCGTTCGTTTGTTTTTAACGGATCTAATTTAAGTCTCCAAGCAATATATAAAGATGTAAATAGTAAAGCTTATTTATTAAGATTGTCATCTTTTTTAATTTATATTTACACAATTGTTCATCTAATTTATTTTTTTTTCAATACAGTTTTTAACAGTTGTCCTTTTTTGGTTCATGATGTTTTTTAAATCATTTGCACAGAATTTCTTTATACAGGTTTTTCTTTCTTTTAATAAGCAACAACTTCCTCTGGTCTTTCAAAAACAGGTCATGTTTCACTCAAAAAAAAGTTATGTCAGATTCATCAGAAATATTTTGCCATTGTTGATTCCTATACCCTAAAGTTCTATATTATATAAATATATAATACCTTGTATGCTTAAATATTTAACTGTGTGATTTTGTATATATCTTCATACACATGCTCACACACATATGAGGGTTAATGTCCCCAGATGTTGGGAGAACAGAGAATCAGAAACACAAACAATATAAGCTTGTATTAAAGAGTTCTGAACTGGATCACTCGCTCTTGCCACGTCTCCTTTGCTGTCGGTCGAGCCGGCCCCGAGCATCACTGGGTACCGGGGGGGGGTGAGTGTGGCCGTGGGGCCCCACATCTGGCTGCAGAGCTGCACGGGCCACCCTGTCCACGTGCTCCTGCTGGAGCTCCAGCGCTTTGGTGTTGGGCAGGGGTTTTGAAAAATCAGAGTGTTTTGACAGAGCACTGATGGGAGAGGGCTGCAGCAGGTGGAGGGAGGCAGCACCGGCCAGAGCCATGTGTCATCCCAAGAGCCCATTTCACCTCCAGCAGGTTTGGTTCTGTCAAGGCGGGTCAGGTCCTGCTTCGCTCGGGGCAGGCTGGTGCCTGGTGTAGGTTTTGGTGTGAGAAATGCTTGAGAATTTGAAGGTTGGATGCTTCTGATTTTAAAAAGAATTTTTTTTTTTTAAAGTTGTTGTCCATGGTCTCTGCTCACAGTCTCCATCACATGCAGAACATGGTCATCCAGAAAATGAGTCCCAATGGAAATTTGCCTTGCCTCAGGGGTATTACCAAGGAGGGAAGGAAGGCTGAAAGATAACTATGTGCAGCCAGAGCTGAACATCCCAATGCACAAAGCCTTTGGACACACAAGAAAACATACAGATAAAGATAAGGCAGTCTCCAGTGGTCAAGAGATAGCTGGGCTTGCAGTCCCCCCCATGCCAGACCAAGGCCTTGTAAGGTATGCACAGTGAGCTCACGCACGTCTGGTGATGATAAAGCCCTGTGCCCAGTATAAACACACACACTCACGCACACTTGCAGTGTTACAGCCTGTCCTGGTCCTGACCGCCCCCCAGAGTTGGCTCACCTGCAGTGAAGGTGCATGTCTCTCTCCTCCTGGAGAATGAGGCTCTGCAACCCAATAGCATTATTTTGGTCGGCGCGGCGGTGGACCCATCTCAGTTGCATGCCCAGAGGCATGCACAGGTCCAAAAGAAAACAGGGTGGACTCAAACCACAGGGCTGTTGGTTCTTGCTAATGTGTGAAATAACCTGAGTTGGATTAAGAAACTTTTGGTCCTCCAAGACCAAAAGTATGGCTTTTTGTTGCCACGGCAGGTGTTTGCGGAGAGAAGGGTGGGCTGGAGGAGGTGCAGCTCCAGCAAAGCCTGCAGCAGCCCAG
Organism: Haliaeetus leucocephalus; assembly: GCF_000737465.1. Classification (NCBI taxonomy): domain Eukaryota; kingdom Metazoa; phylum Chordata; class Aves; order Accipitriformes; family Accipitridae; genus Haliaeetus; species Haliaeetus leucocephalus. The sequence goes on along the minus strand of NW_010972742.1, from coordinate 8,217,183 downwards.
GGCTCAGCCCTGCGCAGCTTGTGCAGCCCACCTGCCCCAGCCGAGGGCAGTTTCCCTGGGCAATTAAGTTGATGATCATTAGTGGCCAAGTCCTTTGGCCCTGTTCTGGCTCACCATCTTTGCAGATTTTCCTCCCCCTGAGGCTTTGCCTCCCCTTGGTCCCAGCCACGCTGGTCCTGCTGCGTTGCCTCACTTTGCCGCTGCTACCCCCGCACCGTTACCGCTCCGGTGGGACCCCCACGCCGGGGCCAGGGCCGTGGTACAGGACCCAGCGTGCCTCCTGCTCAGACCCTGCTGTGGCAGGCAAGGAAAGGGACTTTATGCTGTTATACTGATAAATCTGTATTGATTCAGCTTCCAAATGTGAATTGATTCAGCATCGACATCTCCAAACCTTGAGGATGGGCATGCAGTCAGTATAGGTGCCATAAACCCTGACAGTTATTGACCCCCATCCTAAAGAGAGTCATTTTTAACCCAGTTAACTCCTAAACTCATGAATGTTTTAAGTCCCCAGGAAAGCCCTGGTAAGACATGGCGGCTGGGCAGAGGACAAGGAGGGAGTGCGTGGGGGCAGGAGTGTTAAATACCAGCTATGCTTTCCCTGTTACACATTTCCCTTTGCATCTGCTTTAGTCAGCGTTGGGCTATAATGCCAGCTAGCACCATTTGCCATCCTGACATAGTTACGGTGCTGGCTGGTACCACTTTGGCCCCCTTTAAAAGTGTGGCAGTAATACCATAGTGTGTAAGCATTCTGTGGATTAAACAATAAATTAATTCCATGCCACACAATCCATGGGATGTTTGGGGACAATAGACTGAAGGGTGAGAATAAATTATTATTTATTTTTTACACTGGCATAAGTGAGTCAGTAAAAAAATGTTTTGCATTTTAACTGTCAAAAAGATCCACTGCAATATATTGAGCAGGGAGAGAGATAGAAAGAGCACAAGCAAGAGCGCATCGTGCTGTCTATACCATCCTTGTCTGTGGTCAATGCATTATTAATAGTGTATAAGCACATCACAGACAGCCCTATCAATAGAACATACTGTAGATAAAAGGTCCATAAACAATGTATTAAATGGGTTGTGTCTATATTGGACAGGGCTCTGAGCAACCTGATCTAGTTGAAGATGTCCCTGCTCATTGCAGGGGCCTTGGACTAGCTGACCTTTAAAGGTCCTTCTATCCCAAACTATCCTATGATTCTGTGATTCTATAGCAATATACAAATCAGTTGGCTGTGTGTTGAATTATCTATTAAGCAGTAATAAGGACCTTAAGCTGGGAGTTACCCATAAAGCCAGAGTAACAGCAACCAACTCCTGCTGGGCTGGGCTGCAGTTGCTGAGCTATGTTCAGCTCTGTTCCTCCCGCATGTGCACAATCACCTGAGCACGATCAATTGAAATGCACAGTCAAAACAACAGTTTCTTAGTCCAGTTTATGTGTCTGTCTGGAAATCAATCACTAAAGAGGGGGAGAGGAAAAGAAAAAAAATCGATACACGCATTGAGCAAGGGCTGAAGCCACTGTCCTGAGAGATGGCAACAAGGCTCGTGGCCACCAGCAAATGTTAAATCTGGCTGAGACCTAGCAAGGAAGGCAGGTTTAATATCTCAGCTGCATAGCAGTAATGCCAGTCACCTTGCTGTGCGGTGGCCAGCCCGGGAAGTCTGATGGCGCACTCAGAGTCACCCAGACTGGGCCAACAGCCTCTCCAAGAAGCCCATGTACTGAAGTGACTGCGAGGCACTTGTGACACCAGCTGTGGTTCCTGTTGGCCGCATTAAATCAAAAGGAGCTGACTGCATTAATTATATATGAAAGCTGGGGAAATTGCTCTGAAGTCATATGGCAAAGTCCTCTCCCAGCTGAAAGCCACAGCTTCTCAAACAAGTATGGCATTGGTAATTGTGGTAATGGGAAAATGAAGCTGTTTGTTAGCAACTTTGAACAACTTGGACAAAAGGACACAGAGGCTTAAAAAAAGCCTCTGTAGAAAGACTGGAATATAAAGGAAACTGCTCACATGGTCCAGCACTATCTTTTCCTGGGCTTTTCCATTCCACTTCCTCAGTTTTTCAGTTTCTAAGCCACATACCTGGGAGGTGAAGAAAAGTGAGCCATTCCCAGGCCAGAATTCTCCTTTTTGCTGCTCATCAACTACCACAACACTATGATGGCCCCACATTTTCCCTCTGCCCTGAATTGGAATAACAGCTGCCTACATCATTCAAGTCAAGTCAACAACTGGCTTAAGTTCTCCGATAAAATGCAGCCAAAGGGCCAGGGTCTTAGATTTTTTTTTCAGTACAAATGAGGCAATACTGTGTCAAAATAGTTTTAAAGGTCTTGAGAATCTTTCGGCTGACTACTCTCGGGCCTGGGGAAGATCGTTAGTGGTTAAAAACAGCTTTCACAAAATTAATATTTTTTGCAGATAAAAAGCTATTCACAACTTTTTGATGACATTACTTATGACGAATGACGAACTAGTCCAAACAGCAACGTGGTCACTTCTAGCCACCCCTCCACGCTGGTCTGGAGACGTTATCTGCCAATTTATACATTTATAAACTGCTTCCCCACTCATATAGTTTTTTAAAGAAGCCCAAGAGCCCCATATCTAAGCTCACTGCTGCTCCCCTTTTTGTCATCATCCAGCCCATGGGGATGAACCAACTTCTGCTTCAGGTTTGTTGGCACTTTCGATGAAAGAGTTGAAATATGGGACTGATTCTGGCTGAACTTCATAGCCCAGCTCTGTCTTTGGGCACTCACCTTGCAGCACAGACCAGCTCAAAATAGGCAGGTTCTTTTCAAAATGTCACCCTAATAACATGGTCTTTCCTGAGCCCTGGCACTGCTGTGTTTCTGTAAGGAGTGAAGGCTCCATGCCACAGCGGCTGCTGAAGGGGCTTGGAGAGACGGGAAGGTGGGCAGGAGCAGGGAAGGGAAAGGGAATCCTTTTTGTTGCACACCTTATTAATACTGCAATGCTCAAACTTTCCACCCAAGCATTTAAAGCCTCCTGACCACTGCAGCACCATATGAAATGCCAAAGCTGAAGCACACCATACTGACTCAAACCGTTCTCTAAGCCTGTGCAGCTCTTGGTGTCCGGGAGCTGCCGAGAGCCCTCCGGGCACAGCCGTGCCCACCCCAGCCCCAGCCCAGCCCTGTGAAGGGCACTTGCAAGGCCAGAGCTGCCCAGGGCATGTGCCCCCACCATGGTGGGACTATCAGCTGCGGTGGTCCCTCCTGGCTTAATGTCATGGCCAGCAACACTGGGAGAGGCAGACAGGGCAAGTGTTCTTAGAAAAAAAAAAACAAAACAAAAATCCAGAAACCTTTTACTTTGTGTCTTGCAGTGCACAAATTGATTCATGTTGGTGATGCTCAGCTAATCCTGCCTCTGGCCCAGCAGGTACAATGTGCAGTGTGCATCCTCCCAGCGCAACAAGATTTGAGCCTGCAGGCCACTGAGGCATCTGTCACATCACAGGGCATTGTCATGTCTAAGCATTAGTGCTATTGCAAGGCTTTGTCCATCCCAGACACCCCCCATGATGGAGAAGACCTGGGCTGCCCATGCTGAACAGCCTCTGGCACTCCCTCAGCAGAGCCTGCCTCATCCAACCAAGCAAAAAGTTAAAAAAAAAAAAGGGAGGAAAAGCAGAAACCAAACAAATAAATAAAGCAGCAAATACAGCACTTGACTCCAGAGGCCTTTGCCGTGGGAAGAAGCTGTCCCAAAGTGGTGTGTCATCAGCGGCACAGCAACCCAAACAATCAGCCCCTCTGTGCACGGTGCCAGCTGCAGCTTGGCCGGGGATGAGGGCGGTGGGGAACAATGGCCGTGGGGACAATGGGGATTGTTCCGGGCTGCTCTGCTCCTCGGGAGGGGACAGCCCCACGCAGCCCTGGGAGGGGACCTGTGGCTGTCACCAGCTCTGAGCTGCCAAACAAGTGGCACATTTGGGGTGCCCTTAAGAAGGGCGTGTGCCCCCTGGGACGTTCAAGGGCTGCTGAAAGTGGCAGTGAAGAGGTTTGTTAAAAGGAAGAGTGTGAACACACCTATGGTGAAGAGTGAGCAGCCTCTGCAGAGAAACCAGCTTCTGGTGCTGAGCTGGAGTTTATGGGGTGCTGGGGAGGGGTGCATGGGTGGTGGGAGTAGGGCCAGGCTGCACAGGGAGCAGCGGGTGCCCTGCACGCACCCACGACTGCTCTGTCGATGCCGTTACCTGCACATGCACTCACTGCAAAGGCACAGAGGAGGTTCCTCTATGACCTGAACTCACGCTAAAGCTGGTGACTCCATCCAGGAGCCATTGGTGCCAGGTTACCCTTCCCTGCTTCATGCCGTCAGGCAAATAATTTCAGCTTTGCAAATGGATGTGGACGCTTTAATCTATTAAACCTGGATGATGGCATCTTTTTGCCCATCTCCCCACTCACTTTTCATGTTTCATCCACCCCTTAGTGCTCTCGCCACCCAGGACAGCGTTGGCCCAGGTCTGCCAAATCCCAGCCAGTGGCGCAGCAGTCGGGGTACAGGTTGGCAAGAGGAACCAGCTCCTGGGGCAGCAATGACTTGCTTTGGAGCAAGGACCCCTTTTCCCTAAGGGAGTCAGAGGAATGGGGGGGGAGTGTGTGTGTGTGTCGGGGGGGCGGGGGTGTGCACACTACAGGGCACGGGTCCATCTGCCAGCATTGCTAGGCTGTGACTACAACTGTTTATCTTGAAAGCCGGAGGGTTACATTCTCCAAAGTTTCCAGGGAGAAAATACAGACCCTTCCTTTCAGCTGCGTGCTGGAGGATGTGTAACCTCGACGAATTCCTCGGGTTTGTTTGGCTTGGGTATGCCGTGCCGGGTAGCATCACCGGCCAGAGGCTCTTCTGGCTTTGATCTGGGAGTTAGGTGCGCTTCTCGACAGGTTAATAGCCGTCAAACTCCGCAGCCTTCCTGCCCGGGAGTCTAGACTCTTCCACCTGCTGTGTACATATTAACACAGGCTTACACACAACTCGCTCTGTATACGTACCCGTATGCAACAGCCAGCCTCACCAAGGATGCGAAGCGAAGCTCTTCAGCAGCCTTCCAAGGTAAGCAGCAAGAATTAAGCCCCTGGTCTCTGCAGTGGACACAGCTGCAGCGTGGAGCCAGGGGGACAGCCAGCCTGTCCTTGCGCTGCTTGTGATTTGTTCCCAGCAGAAGTTAGGGCTACCAGAGCTGAAGGGCTCCTTTCCACCTGCAGCAAAACAGCCCTGTGCTGCGGGCTTTGCGCCTTCCCGACGAGCTCTGCTGAGAGAGGCTTCTGGGATGGGTATCCCAGGTATAAAAAATACCACTGTGGGGGAGCTCACTGTATCAGAGTGGAGAAAAACATGCTGAAGGGCATCCATCCAGCCCTGTATTTTGGCTGGCATCTCCTATTCCTGACACCTAGCACCACACTCATGATGGTCAGGAATCCCATGAGTAACATTAGCCCCGTCACACCTACGATTGCCTCCAGTGCCATCAGCAGCGTTACAGAAAACACAAGCAATTTGTCCGTCAGGTCGGTCAACACCGGCTCCCGCCTGCAGTGAAACCGCAGAGCTGCTCCCCATCGCAGCAGACACTGCACGAGGCTTTCAAGAGAAATGAATCATCTCCAAGCAAAAACAAACAAAAACAAAATAAAGCACCATGTTTGTAAAATACAGGGAAAGGCACGGCTGTGGGCCAGAGCCTTGCGAAAACAAGACAGCTTCAAAGAACCTGGAGGTGCACCCAGCGCTAGCAGAGCACGCTGTCGGGCTGGGACCAGCCAGGCTCGGCGCGGTTGCTGCCGGCCCTGGCCGTCCCGGTGTGTGCCATGTCCTGCTGAGCATCCGGGGGGCGATGGGACCACTGCCCGCTCTGCAGCTGCCGGGAGGGGAGGATCAGTCCCCGTCACTCTGCATCAGTGGCTCCGAAGACAGGTTTGGGGTTCCTCCCCCAGCAGTCCATATACCATGTCATGGCACGTATGTCATGAATGAAATGAGCAGCTCAGTGTGACACCGCGATGCCAGAAACGCCAGTCCGGGCACCAGCCGGGATGCCTGCACATTTGCACTTCAAGGGTTTTGCTGTGTTTTGTTTTACACAATAGCAAAGCTGAACTAATATTGCCTCACCTCCTCCCACACCAGTGTCTCCCATTTCAGGGGGTGCAAGATCTGTGAGCTCTGGTCTCTCTGCGGCTCACAGACCTGCTGCAGGCCTGGCTGGTGCACGGGGTGCTGGACGGGTGCCGAGAGCCATGCCGGGGCTCGGCAGCTCCAGCCAAGCAAATGCAAAGTCTACATTCGTCTGCAGCAAGTCACGGTCATCTCCTTCATCCCCACAACCAAACTCAACACCAGCCACCTCCGAAGGGCAAAGGGATGGTTAATGGGCAGCAGCAGTGCTGGGGGCTGAAAGGTTTTAACACACGTGGCATTGTGGTCCCTCCATGGCCCTTGTGCTCGTTGCTGTACAAGCCTCAGGGATGCAGTGGCCATAGCCCAGATCCCTCAGTGGCACTGTCCTCTCCCTCTCCGTCACAAGAAGGGATTTAGCTTCAAAATTGAGACCTCAGGGAACCTGCAATGCTTTGGTGCTTGGGCTACAGGCTGCTACGTCAAGGCAAAGTTTTCTGTGAACTCCAGTGGGACTTTGACCAGGTACTGGAGGCCTTCCCAATGTGCAACATGAAACATGGCTCAAGACAAATGAAGACACATAACCAAAGCCGGGGGCAGGGAACGGGATGGAAAAGAGCAGTTTGGGAGAAACAATCAGAATTATTTAAGTGGGTGCAAATCAGGAAAATAGGTTTAGCTCAAGAAGAAAAAGGTCTCTGGCTGAACTTCCTCCACATCAAATTCAGCACCTTTGTTTGGTTTCAAAACATTTTCGTTTTGAAACTCAACCTCCTGCTTGTTTGCTTTTACATTAAAGGGTTAAATAACCTGAAAAAACTAAAAAAAACTATTTTCTTTGGGCTGACTAAACCGATTCATTCAACCCACACTGTTCCCTTTTCCCCCTCCAGGTTTGTTATTTTGCTTTAAAAAGAAAAAGCAATAGCTTTGAGCTGATCCAATTTTTGTTCCCCCCCGCCCCCCACCCTCCCGCCCTTTTTGGTTTGGCTACCAGGCTGAGAAATCCATTACCCACAGGGATCCCAGTCCAGCCTAACCCACATCTGACAGTAAAAGAAACCAGATTCTCCATGTCTTTTTAGCCCCTGGCTTCCTTCTTGGGCTTTCCCACACGCCTTCAGCTCCCACCGGGGCCGGTGGCCGAGCTGGGTGTTGGGAAGGGAGAGGACCCTGCACAAAGAGGCTGCACTTTCCCCTCCTCTCTGCGCGTCCAGCTCTTGGGGTGAGTGCCGGTTTCCAGATACGGCCCCTCATCTCAGCCACGTCCTGGCACGGGGACAGCCGTCGGTGATGCCCTCTCTGGTCCTGAAACCCTACGAATGCCCAAGTGGCGGTGAGACGGTGTCAGGAAGAAACACCAAGGAGGCAGCGAAGATGGACTTAATGTGAATCTTTAATGCACAGAACAAGCCGCCGGGAGCCTTGCGAACGAAGGCTGCGCACGGAGCCGGTCCGTCGACTCGGAGTGGTACAAAAGCCCAGCTTGCCTGCAGCGTCCCGGCACCTGCCTGGCATCCCCCTCCGGGACCTTCGCTGGCAGCGCGGTGTCACCGGCCACTCGCGCCACCTCCTCCTGGCGTCCTCGGCCACCACGGCACCGGGGCCCTCGCCCCACAGCTCCTGCCCAGTGGCAGGGCAGGCAGGGCAGGCAGGGAGGGGGTCACCCTGTGCCCAGCAGCTCCCCTCTGCCTGGCCCTGGCCTTGAGTGGGTATCTCCTCCTCCCAGGGTTTTGGAGCGTGTAGTCCAGGAAATTCAGTAAGAAAAGATTAAAAAGGAGAGGCTTTTATGCTGAGTCAAATTAGGTAATTTCTTTTTTTTTCCTCTTGAAAAATTAAAAAAAAAAGGAAAAGAAATTAAAGTCCAACTTGCTGATTTCTTGTTTCTCTGCCGTCTGCATGAGAAAGTCCTGTTTGGCCTCGCTGTCCCCTTCCACCCCCTCCGAACACCACCCGACCCCGAACCCCACCAGCCACTCAGCACATCACGAGTCCTCGACTCCTCAGAGTCCCTTTGCCTCCCACAGCTCCAGGCCCGCACCTTCCCTCACCGCCCCTTGGACTCCCCGTAAGTGTTGCGCAGCATGGAGACCATCTTCTCCTCGCACGTTACTTTGGTGTCCTTTAGGATGCTGTACCAGACCATGCCGGGCGGCCGGACTTCTTCGCTGCGGCAGAACAAGTAGGGCATGGTCTCGGTGCGGCTCTGGATGTAGGCACTGCGTAGCAGGGTCGAGCAGTGACTGCTGACCTTCTCCAGCCTCCTCAGGATCAGGTGTGCCTTCCTGGAGGGGACAGAGATAGAGACAGAGCAGGGTGGCCAATGCAAAGAGGAGACCAGGAGCCAGGGCTTCTGGGTTCCATCACCAGCTCTGTCTTGGGACAAAAATGGACAAGACCCATTGCCCAAGACATTGTCTTCCCTGTTTCAAGTGGAGGGAAGCACCGTGTTGCCCAAAAGTTCTGGGTATAGCTACTATTTCACAGCACCAGGTCAACAGGGCTGGAGGGAGCTCAGGTCTGGCCCACCGGAGCAGCTTGGGTGCCCTGGGGACACTGTCTACCACCGGCTAGATTGTCACCACCACCACCATGTGCTCCTGGCAGGCTCCAGCGCATGTGCTGGCCCCCATGCACCCTGGTGAGACCCCCTGCACCTTACTGCTCCTGACTGATGAGCCCAGCCCTCCCTTTCCTGTTTTCCCAAGTCTCCAGGAGGCAAATGGCCCAAAAGGACTGACACCAGAAAAGCGAGGAAAAAAAGCACAACACATTAAGACAAAACAAAATAAACCCATAAGAAACCAAGAATCCCCTTGTGGGAGTCTGCAAAGTGCTAAATCAAACAAAGGGAGGGGAAGAGGGTTTACTTCAGTGGTCTGAAAGTCTCAAGATCACAGATTATTTCCTCTCCCTCTGGTGCCACAGGAAAGCTCTGGATTCGGGGCTAGGGGATTTCGCAGTTCCTGCAGGAATGTAAATTCCCGATAATGATATGTCAGGGGCAGTGCTGTCAGTCAGCGAGGCATAAACATGGGGATTATTTGATTATGAAAGCTGAGTGATGTTTCAGCCTGGGCTGTGAGCTCCCAGCCGGGGAGGGGGGAGCGCTGGGAGCCTGATGCGGCTGCACACCCGCAGGCACCCGGGGACGGGACGCCGGGGCAGGGCTGGTCAGAGTCACCCCAGCACCAGAGCAGAGGGCAGAGACAGTGGCAGGAGGCAAGAGGGCATCCCGGCATCTCCAGCCGGCTACGGACCTCTCCCTCCAGACTGGGAAGACTGGATGAAAGCTGTAGGAAAGCTCTGCTCCTTCAGGGCTGCACAGGGAAAACTTCCCCGCTCCTCCCCAGGGGTGACAGGCTCAGGGTTGGCTTTCCAGGGGAAGGGGAGAGCAAAGGGAGTTGGCCCTTCTTGGACAACACTACATGGTATCCATGCATCAATGTAATCTATAAAGACAAGCCTGACTAGGCAATTTGAGCTTCATTAGCTATACACACACACATAGTGATGTCATGGGCTGAGCTGTGCCCAGCTCTGACCGAAAACCTCTACTCATGCGACTCTCCACAGCAGCCACCTGACCTCCTACAGCATCCAGTGCTCCCACTGCGTGTCAAGACCTGACACGCTGCCCAGAACAGGGCCTTCACTGCTGGATGCCTGCCGCTAAGAAGGTATGAAATTCTGTGACGGCATTAGATGCTTTCAGTAAAGACTGATTGATTAAAGCTAAGCTCAGTAGCAAATCAAAGTCTGCAGTGACTGTCACTACAGTTAACAGACCTTAGGAAATCACAGTCACTGGTGCTGGAAGGGGCCAAAAGGCATCATCTGTGCTATTTCCTTGCTGGGATCAACCTGATGAATATCTGTCTAACCTGTTCTTAGAGCCAAGAGCTAGCGATCCTTCCAGTGCTCACCCACCCTAATCTTGAGAAATTTTTTCTTAACATCTGCACTGATTCTCCCTTTTTTATCAGGGAAGGCTGAGCAAGCACAGGGCCCACAGTCAGTTCATAGGATGGACTTTTACGTGAGTTAACAGTGCTCGGGAAGAGAGCATTGAGCCAGAATACCGTCCTCCTCATAAAGGATAACTATCATCTCTCTAAGGCCATAGCTCCATGGTCATCCTTATTTATTGTAAATCATCTCTGCTGCCAAAAGGGGGTATTGGCCTTTCCCCAGCCCATTTGCTTGTGCTTGTGTAGGTATCTGTGGACCTGAACTCTGCGCCAACATGGGGAAGTTGTCCATCTGAAGGCAAACCAAGCAGCCCATGGATTTTCCCCTAGACTGGCTCCCACTCCAGCTCGCCACAAGACTTTCCCAGCCACAGCAAGAGGGGAGTGACAATGAGTGGCCATGACCAGCCCTTGAGACAAACCCCACAAGTGGACTCCCCAGCATGCACCTACACATGCTTGCTGGCCAAGCTCTTCTCTTCCTCTCCTCCCTTCTCACCACTTCACCTTTCTCCTACCCTCCGTAGCTTTCTTCACCCACCTCTCACTTCTCTCCCACAAAACCTGCCTTTGCCTCCATTTCACTTGGCGTTCTCTACCTTCCCATTTTCATTACTTGCTCCACTTGCTTCCATGATCTTCTCGATTTTGCTAAAAATCACCATGTTGCCCTTGCTTCCCGAGACATACTCAGGTCTCTTATCCAGGCAAACACTCCTGCGTGTGAGGAGCAGCTCAAGGTTGGCAAGAAGTCCAGGGGCCAAACCATCCAGACCTGCTGAAGTCTCATGTGCCGGACACCGTGCTCCTCAAGGAGCTGGTCTCCATACACCTGCTGCATCTGCAGTTATGCTCGGTGCAGTCGGTCCTGGGAAAGAACTGATGTTTAAGGGTGGGATGCAGCACACATGATGGGGTGGCTCTATGAGGATGCTGAAAACACACTGCACCGTGGTCAAGGAGGAGACAGGGTGATGGGGACAGAGGGAATCAGGCCCCTCGCTTTCGGTGTCCGGTGCCAAAGCCCCAGTTTTGATGGGTTTCACTGCTTTGAGTCATTTATTTTAGTGGGGTAATGAAGTCATGTGTAAATGTTAGATTTAGCTTTTGGCTGTCAGCTGTTCCCTCTTAAAAAAAATAAGGAGAAAGAGAGACAGAGCGGGCGAGGGGAGGGGTGAGAAAGAGAGAGAGGCTTTCTGGTGAAGGCTGGGTAATAAATTACAGGAGCAGTTCTTGGGCTGCCAATTTAACACCATAAATCAAGCCCTGGGTATTACCCAAGTGCTCCCTGTGGAGGGCTGTCGGGTCAGAACGACCACCTTTTCAAATACTGGAAATGAAATCTTCCTAAATGCTGACCAACCTCATCCCTGCCAGAAACTTAATTTATTGCCTTATTAAAGGGCAGGAATCGGGAGAGGACGGCAGGGGCGTAAGCGAGGGGGGGAGTCACTCTCATGGCTGCCTGTGGCCAGACCCTGAGCTCTCAGCCCCCAAAGGGATGAAGTAGCCCCCTTCACCCTCACCCCATAGCCCAGACAGGGGGTCTCCCCACATTGGCATGAGCCAGCAGTGTCCTCCCACCTGCCACGTGCCTGCCGCAGGGGCCGTTGTTTTAAGCAGGCGCCAGCTCGGGTCTGATTTGGTCTCCACTTATGTGATGGATTTAGGAGGTCACAGCCACAGTCATAAATGATGAAGAAGGGGATTTAAAAATAGTGATGGCTCTACATGGCTGCTTCCCTCTACAGTACCTCATGGCATGGTGGGGCAGAGGAAAGGGGAGGGGGATGGGTGACTGCTGCCAGGGCACTTTCCAAGGGCTTGTGCATGAACCAGTGCCCCCCTGCAAGGCAGTGCGGTGCAGTGATTGCACAGGGGACAGGGCACTGAGGTCCCTGGTTGCCAGCCCCAGCTCTGCAAGGATGTGCCCAAGAGCATGAGACATGTTACCTCCTGCTCTGCCCAGCCCTGGGGGTGCTCCCGCGGGGACATTTCTCCCCCAGCGGCACAGGGGACAGCAATCACTCACTTTGATGGCTGGTGTGGGATGAAAATGTATCCAGAGCCAGCAAAACCCTGCCCTATCATCTCACCTAAGAGGAAAGTACTAAAAGAGAATGAACCAGCATGAAGAAGCAAAGAATGATATCTGGGCTGGAGGGAAGGATGAGATTCCCGGGACTGCTGTGAGGAGAGGGTGGCTGCCTGGCTGCTGTGTTCCCATATGGGGTGATTTTGTCATAAATTCAGATTTTTCCACTCTACTGAGAACTGACCTGGGTCTGTCAGACCCTCGTGTGGGAGGACTCTGAGTCCGGGACTCGATGGCCTTTTATCACAGCCTCCCATCAGTACATTGCATTCCCCCTCGGTACCAGAAGGCAGCTGCTTTGGAGATGCACTTCGTCTCCTGCGGCAGTCCCGGCTGCCTGCCTGGGGGACTTGCTCGAGCACAGGAGAGGCTGTGAGCCCTGGGCTGATGCCACATCCTGACCCCATTGTTGCTGCTAGCCACAAGCAGGGGCATGGAAGAAAGATTTTAACTTTATTATTTGTCCTGCCTCCTCCTAAAGCCAGGCCCTGTTTGCAGTGGTCATAGGAACTGTCCTGAAAACACAGTAAGAGAAAATAATAGAGAAAGCTCCCCATCGCTGAGTCAGGAAGCACTCTGGCTGCACAGATCCAAAGGTCTGAATGCACAGTAGCATTAAACCTTCACTGGTTTCGACAGATTCTTCTGTTTTGTTGGAACAAATTAACTCTGTGAGATTCGCTTGGTGTCTGTAAGAGGAGCGGGGGGAGCAGGAAAGAGGTGGTTGTTGCTAAAGGAGACTAGCAGGATGCGGCCAGCCAGGTGCCAAGATGCTGCTGACCACAGAAAGTCCTGGTTTAGGGCCACCTATGAGCTAAGTTTTTAATGTCTCCTTAATGTAAACGGTCTGGTTGGGACATCTGGCTGTCAGTGTGTCTTCTTGCAAGCAGCTGTTTGCAGTAACCTGTGGCTTTCATGGAAACTGGGCTCACGAGGACTCCAGTGTGATGTATTTATTACACAGAGGCAATCAACTTCCCTCTTGTCGCTCAGTTTTATGAGCGAACATTTACTGTGAAGCTGAGGCTCATCTGATAAACATTTCAAGGTACGAAAATGAATGTCCCCCTGGGAAGGAGAACAGTCCGTCAATTAAAATCGTGTTACGAGATGGCCTCCCTTGGCAAATCCTCACTCGCTTCCCGCTACGTCAGTGCCTCTGTTTCTGTCCAAGCTCCCTGACAAGCCAGGCCGGATGGCAAAGCTTCGCTCTTGACAAGAGCCTGGCACCGCTGCCATGGCATTTATAGATGCTTCCCCTTGGCTGCAGGTCACATATTTCTCAAGTACAGAACAGGGCCATACGAGCGCTGCTAGGAGCTCACCTGGCTCCGTGAGGAAGACAGACAGCAGCTGAATCGACCACTGACTCCAGATGTAGCTTGGTATAGAGTCAGGCAATACAGGCAATTTAAATGTCACCTTGAAAATCCCATGGCTTGATGCAGGTATCAGGTTAGATAGCATCCTTCAATAAGTGTGTTGGATCTCAAGTAACAGACGAAATACTTCTTACACAAGAAGAGGCTGATGGTTCCCAGGGATTTAGAGACAGAGGAACAACTGAAAAGGACAAACAAGCCTGCAGTGTCATCAAAGAAGGAGGAAGGCAGTGGGAAGGATGAGAATGGCTCTGTGCCAGAGACTAATGAACTACCAAAGAAACTATGACCAAGGTCATTTCTGGAGGAGGGCAAGCCCCAGACCAGCTTGGGTTCATGTCCAGGAGGGGTGTAAACTACTGTGAGGAGCTGTCATCCTGGTATTATGGACAGATCCTCAGCCGTGTCCAACAAGCAGATAGGAGCAAGAGGGAGAGAAGGAAAATCTTTTCCAGTTCTTCATGACTGCAGGGCCCCATTCCTCCATCTTCCTCTGCTCCAGCTTCTCAGAGAACAACATGTTAGATGAGGATGCTGGATGAACCATGTCTCTAAAAACTTCAAAGCAGGTCTTGAATCCTGTAAGAGACCTCAAGATGTCCAGAGGGATATGGCTACTTCTGATCATTTCTTGCTGAGTGTTTCCCAAGGGGCTGGGTGGCAGTCTGGCCTTTGCTGGGACACTGCCAGCCCCTGGACACAATGGAGTCCACGTACCTGTGATCTCTTAAGAGTCTTACCACCACTTTCATTGTACACTGGGGGTTTGCAGATGCAGTCCCTCTGGAAACGTTGCTCTTTTATACTCCTGGAAACAATCCTCTCCCAGCCTTCCTCAGAGCATGAAATGTATAGTAAAGAGAAAATATTTCTAGCATAAAGCTGTATATAGGTAACAGATGAGGTACCATGCGCTTGCTGGCATCCTTGCATGGTGTCAGGGGCACCACAGGGCTGAAATTTAGGAGGACCTTTCTAGTGCCTGCATCAGAAAGCTGAATTATTCTTTTGGGTGAGAGGGACGGTAGAAAAGGGAATTTGGGAAATATTTACAGTTTGTATGGCAACCATATACCACTGTGAGAATAAATGTATGTCAAGTGAGATAGATAGAGAAATAAATAGAAGGAAATGTCCATGAAACGCACCATTTAGAAGAGTCAAGTTTACCGCACGTAGATTGCTCAACCATTGACCCCTCTGATGGTATCAAATAGTCAATCTCCAGACAAAAGTAATAATCTGTTCACCAGCACCTCAGCTCTGCCCTTCCAGGGGCTCAAAACTGTTTTTGCGTACAAATAATCCTCCTGCGGCAGGGTGCCTGCACTGCCACACACATCCCCAACCACACGAGGTAGTAGCAGGTGCCCAAAGCCAGACCTGGGTCAAGCAGTCCTCTCCTTGACTGTCCACAGGGAATATTCTCTAGGTGTGGAGGAAGCTAGTCTGAATGCAGGATGTCAGAACGGATCTGTCCTGGGTGCAGAATCCATCCCACTATGGGGGGCCGGTTCTGGAGGTCACATCATGTTCCTTGACACCAGTGGGCTCCACCAAAAAGTGGCCAGGAGGGATTCTGCTTCTCCTCATTATCTGGCTATTTGACATCCACAAATCCTACAATATAGAGATGGACTTGCCCTGTATTCCTCAAACACCTCCAAGGTATAAAGCTGCCTCTGTACTGCAGCTCTTGATACCTAATGCTTGCCACTGTACACCCCACTCAACACATACGTACCTGCTGCATTTTTGCTTCATTCCCCTAGTCATCCTTTCTAGCCGCCCACCCTGCAATTAATCAGGGCATCTTTGAACCCTAGGCAAGCCATGGTCTCATCTACCATGGCTCTACAACTGAAGAGGATCTGAGTCGGTCCTGGTTTACACTCTGTCCCAGGCCTAATTTACACCCTTTGCCCCCCACCCTTCCCCAGCTTTTCCAACGCACCCAGCTCATCTGCAGTATCACCCGCCTGGTTCAGGCTGGTTGCTAGATGTTCCACAAACATTCATCCAAAGACCACCCAGCTGCTAGATGTCCCATAAGCATTCATCCAAAGACCGCGCGGGACCTGGTAGTCCTAGGGGATGGCAGGAGAGCTTGGTGAACACCAAAAGGCGACTTCTCTCAGCTACGAGGAGAAGGCAATGAGGGTCACATCCACAGTGGCCAAGCAGAGGGGTGCTCCAGGTGGCGGGGCAGGGGAGGATGCAGTGAAGGGACAGGTACCTGGGCCCCAGCTCATCCTCACTGCGCCAGACAAAGTCTCCAAACTTCTCGTAGTGGGAGTTGTAGTGGTGCTGGACTCGGAAGAGCATGGAAGCAGAGACCTCCATCAGTGTGTTATAGGCTGTCTGCTGCTCCTTCCCACTGGTGTAGCCATTGTAGAGGTTGTAGATTTTGTCAGCTATCTCTGGAAAGGATCGGGGGACGGAATTAATGAACAGCCAGAAGGTGCTAACACAGAAGGAGGAGTGAAGCCCTTGGCAGGAGAGGCTGGCATCTGGGATGGCTGCCAGTCCCTTGGGGCTGGCTGCAGCAGGGTTTAGTGACCTGGGGAGCATTTAGCAATTCCTTAGGCTAATCCTGCAGTGAGTGCCCTGCGTGAGCAGAGCAGCCCCAAAGACTCCAGGAATATTCCATGAAGGAATGGAAGAAGGAGAGGAGGAAGGCTGTCAGCACAGGCAGCCGCAGCCTTATCCTCCTAGGTAAGGCAGGCAAGCTCTTCCCTAATTCACCAAACCAAAAGCAATTGCACAGCTATTATAAAGGGCAGGAAGAATACAACACTGTTGATAACAAGATAGTACTTCAGCCAGAAATACAGCACATCATCATTGTGGGTATCTACTAGAGCAGCTCAGATGTATTAAACAAGAGGGTGCACTCCCTGCTGTAGAAAAGGATCTCTTTTTGGAAATGAAAAATGCACAAAACTCCATTTCCTGCCTTTTCTTTAGTCTCCCATTTTCTCATTTTTCCTGGGAATGCTTATCAATAACATGGAACAAAGCATTAATCAAAACTTTCTTTTGTGTGCTTTTCAAAATAGAAAGCAAGCAAGAAAGAAAACAGGTAATCCGCCTTTCACTTAGAGCAATCTTTTTAAATCTGAAAGCAGTCAAGCACTCTGGGCATAAGAACAAATGGGATTGCTTTCAACACTGGAAAATGCAAACGTGCAAAAGCGGCTGGGCTTTTGTCGGTGTTTCTGTTCCAGAACCGAACCAGCTGCCACCAGCATCCCTTTAAACACCCAGAGCCAACAGTGTCCCGCACTGCTCACTGCCCCAGCCCAGCACCTCTCACTTTTGCAAGAAGAGATAGCTCTTTTTCCAGGGGATATGTGTCAAACACACACTATCGGCTCCCGCAGCCGTGTGTGGGGAAGGATGCCGTGGCGCTGCCTGGCACAGGACCACAGGAGCCACCAGCTGCCCAGCCGAGGGGACTTTGCTACTGGACACTCTTGCAGTTTGTCACCCCTCCCAGATTAACGTCCCTGTGCCCGTGGGTGAATTTACAGAAGCCTTCACACTGGGAGAGGAGGGACTAGAGGGGCTTGCAGGAGTTCAATGAATAGAGGAAAAGCAAAATTAGCAGGAAATGTCTCCTGTCGTGGAAAATGAGGTGCCTGAACACTGACCTTCTGCCTTGCTGTCGTCTACTAGCGGGCAGGCTGTCCTCAGGGTGACCGTGCTCAGCTCCGAGTGTCTCCCTCGTGTATCCACCGCGTAGAGGGTAAATCTGGAAGGCAGGATGGAAAAGGAAAATCATGTCTTTATCCCTCAGTCCCACACCACCAGGTTGTTATGGGAACCGGCCTTCACAAAAGAAAGGAAAAATGTGGTCCAGGCTCCTCTCTGTCAGTTCTGGCATCTCATGGAGGTGTGAGACGATCTCGGGCTTAGAACAGGAAAGCAAAAGAGCCAGGGCCAGGGGGACAGGCCACCGCGTCCCCACGCAGCATCCAGGGAGCTGCGTCTCCTCTTCCCCCACCGTCCCTGGGAGCCCTGCAGGGCTGCACCCTGCAGCCACCTGACTGCGAAAGGATGCAAACATCTCTGGGGTTGCTCTGCCATGCGCTGATGCAAATACTGTAACGCTGTGGCGTTTGCAAGCCGGGCTCCTCTCCGGCCCTCCTGAGAGCACAGCAGTAATTCCTGCCGTAAGCGGGCTCTGTGCTGACAAGTGACAGCTCGTACACATCCTGTGAATGGCCCTTGAGGTTGTTTTCTCCCTCATTTCCTCACCAGGGTGGGGTTGGTAAAAGGGTGGGAATGGTAATTTCACACTTGAAGCTAATGGAGAGCATCTGACAGTAAAATATTACTTTTGTGCCGGATGAAGCATTGAATAAACAGGCTGTGGCTGCATGGGACGTCCCGGGATACTGAGCTGAGAGTCCTGGTCAGAGTATCAAAGCTCCAAAATGAGAATGCTTCTTCGCAGCAGGGGCAACAATCTTCCATCCACTCTCCCAAAAGGCATCGGTTCATATTTATTCACTCTGAGCCAGGCACGGAAACTCGAGCTGGCTTTGACAAAGTGCAGGAGCTGGCTTGAACCCCTCGGAGGTCTGAGATGCCTGGTGGCGGGGTACCCAGCTCCTGAGAAATAACACAGCCTCACTCCTTATCCTAAGGTAAAACTGAGCAGCTCTTGCAAGTGAGTGCAAAGAGTACCATAAAAGCAGCTGAAGCTTAAATGGGATTGAGACTCTGAGGTATGTTTACTTAGGGAATGGTCCTAACTCCTTAGCATCCTTAACAGGGACAGAAGCAATGCCTCCCTTTTCCTCACCCCACACACGAGCACCGCCAGCCACCCCCCTCTCCTCCCTGCTGGCCCTGTGCACCCCACATACAGCTGATAAGAGCTGACATTTGCACGGTAGCAATTCCCAGCACAGGACATATTCTCTCCAAGCAATTAGCATTAGTTCCTTAACAATACTTGCTGTCTGAAAGGATGCCAGCAGACTGCCAAGGAACCCACTTGTGTGTAGGGACAACTCCCATTTTCACAAAGCTGGGGCATGCAGGGGACGCACACGCTGAGCTCACCCAAGGAGATGCTATTTAATTCTTTGGCATGACATCATTTTCCTTAATTTACAAGGAACGTTGCTCAGAGTGGGAGCATCTCAGGAAGGACGTCCGCACTGTGCAACTTCACAAGTACCACACACAGGCTGTTCTCCCGCTATAATTAAGGGACAGCAACAGAGCAATAGGGTAATATCGAACTCAGGGCAGGAGTCTAACTTCAGGGCTTTGCATCCCATCCCTCCTCCTCCCTTCAATAGACGAGGGGTTCTAGGTGAGTAAGGAGTCTCCTGCTGTCAGCAGATAAGCTACATGTCTTTGCAGCTTGGCATCATGAGTTCCCCCTCCTTCCAGGTCCAGAAAGCAACTGCAATAGGGGCACCCAGTGTTGGGTGAGGGGACCTCAGCCCCAGTGAGATGAGGAACTCTGCAGCGGGAGAGCTGGGCAGAGACCCCAGGAGTCCTGCTGCCCAGCCAGGTGCTCAGCACCGGGCAACGCTCTTCTTGCTCATCAGGATAAGCACAACAAGCAGTAAGAGGGCTTAACATGCACATTACTGCTGTGAGCTGATCTCCAGCCCCATCCTGGGGTCACTTGCTTAGCCACCACGGCTATGTTGTTGTATATTCTTTTTTAAATGGGTGAGCACAGCTAATGTGTAACCTCTGCTCTGCCCATAGCCGCTCAGTCAGTAAGGCTCCATTAGCTCTGAGGCAATCAGTGCCAGAGCACTTTCCTTGAAAAACAGCAGACTTCTTTTATCAAAACACAATTGTAATATTTGGCAATTAGTGCCCACATCACCTATTCCATCACCAGTGGGGTCAGGAGGAAGCATCTCTGCGTGGCCGGGTGTTAAAGCACATCCACTCCTTTGGGTGATGTTAAAGACCTGCGTTAGCCCTTTGACTGCACTCTTCCCCTCTGCCCAGCACACACAGAAACAAAAAGTCACACAGCTGCCAAGAGCAAGAGCATCTGTACCGGTCAGGCCTGGGTTAAAAAATATGTATCAACAAACAAGCCCTTCATTTCATCATTTTTTTCAGATGATATAAGAAAAAAACCACAAAGTGTAAATGGAAAAATATCAGAATCAAAGTGATTTTGATCTGGTCAAAAATTCTCTTTTGAGAAAAAAAATAACTGCTTTACCTCACCTGAAACCAGTCCTCTTTCAAGAACTTTAGAGGAAAGTTTTTCACTTCCATTCACTCTGAATGAGATGTTTTGGCATCAGCACCAATAAATTCAGCTCTGGTGGAAGCTGGCAGCCCTGGCAGTACGCAGCCCTCCGCACCTCTCTAGCTCCTTCCAGCGAGTGAACTCAGAAGGTTTTAACATTAATCACAGTCCAAAAGATCACCCTGAAGCACAGCAGTATTAATAGCTCTGTTTTATCGATGGTAAACAGAGACATACGGGGTGAAGCATCGTGCCCCGGAGAGGCTCAGTGAGATGAACAGTTTGGAAACTCAGGAGATGACGGTTTCCAATCTTGTTCTCAAACCACTTGACCACCCAGCCTCTCTGCGGCAAAACACTTTTATGGCCAGTTAATGGCACTGCGCAGAGTGCTGGGGTTTATTTTTTTCTTTTATTCCCGGAAACAGACAATTAAGAGAAGAGAGTGCAAAGATCTGCAGCTCACCGTAAACCCAGCATTAACAGGCAGATCTTGCTTGCTGCATCAAAGAGAAACCTCTGGCAGATGCAGGCGAGGAGCCACCAGCACAGACGGGACCAGTCTGGGACCCAACAGGGCACGAAGTGGGTGGCTGGCAGGAGGAGAGGGACCAGCACCGCATGGGAGGGATGGGGATGTCTGCATGGCAAATAAGGGGAAAACCGAAGCGAGCATGACTGAGGGAGGGAGCTGCGCAGAGCACATGGTGGGCTGGAGTCCAGCTCTGCAATGCTACGTGGAGATCCTCCTGCCATACTTACATCTACATACAGCGTTTTGGGCCAAGGACCAAAACAGGCAGCATCCCCACTGATGATGATGGAGGTGCACCTGATTATGCCAACCCTGATAATTTTTTTAAAAAAATGAGGCCAAAGAGTGGTGCTGAGTGTTTTGCCCAAGGCAGAGGATCTCCGAAGTCAAAGCCAGAAAGGAAAAGGTCCCAGACCCACACGCAGTGCAAGAAACCACGTCAGACAACCTGGAATGCCATATGTTAGCTACAATCTGGCAGAGCCTCCTTCATAACCTGGAGGCCTTTGGTTTAGCAATAAACTTTCCCCACGATGTTTTCTCATGTTCTCCCTGTCCTTTCCAAAGGAGCTTAGGGCTACCTGCTACTGCCTCAGAGCTGATCCTCTTCTTCACCCGTGCCTTCAGTAAGATCATACATGAATGCTTGTTTTTCTAGAAATGCTAAGACATAGTTTGCCCAAAGAGGTTCCAAAGAGCATTTCATCACTGGAAGCACAAATGCTCTTGGCAGAGATCATCCCCTCCATGCCTGGAAATGCTGCCACCTCTGCAGCAAAACACAGTATATGAAGTCCTATGAAGTAATGCTGCTTAAATGTTTACTACTAAATTCAAACCTACTGGGACCCAAAGGAACTTTTAGAGAGAGATAGAAAACAATTAACATGTGGCCTCATGAAATGTCAACAACACCTTCCTTGTAGATACCCGACCCAACGTTGGCTAAAGCCTGGATTTTATCACTAGGCTCAAGATGCTTCTTGCAGGAGGAAGAGAAAGCAGAGGGGGGTGTTAAAGCTTCAGTTCCTGGAATCCAATGACTGTGGAAGATTGTCAAGTGCATTAAAAAAAAAAAAAAAAGAAAGAAAAGAAAAAAGAAATAGATGTTTCTATCCTTTCCCAATGCAGAGGAAAAAAAGAACCCAAAATACAAAATTCTGAAGGCATGAAACTGTAAGGCTGAGAATGAAACCCCAGAACATGTTATTTATTTATAGACAACAACGTTGGCTCATGTTTTTTTAACTCCCTCTCATGATGCTCATGATGTTTGAGTGCTTTGCTCATGATCCTTATTTGCGGGAAGGGAGATAAAAACTTCTGCGTCTGACCTTCCTTAGCTTGGCGGCTGATTTCTTTATATCCTACAGAGATACCACAGGCATTGCTGTTCTGTCTTGTGCGCTGCTCTTCCTGAAGCCTTTGGGCTTTTGCAGCTGCTCAGTGAGATGCCGTACCACAAATGGGCTGCCTGGCCTGCAGTGAAAAGGGGCCGATAAGGAGTCCAAAAAGCACTCCTGCAGCTGCCAAACACCCACGCTAAGTAACCGAGTGCCTACGAGTAGCCGGCTGCATCCAAAAGCAATGGCTGTGTGGCAAACCTGGGCTGTGCTATGGAGACCCCTGCACCATGTAAATGGGAGACAGGGCAGACACTCTGCTCCAGAGCCCAGTGTCATGCAGAAATGCGGTCTCATGCTTTCTGAAGTGGTGCAACCACAGGATGCTCTTGCCAGTAGGGCTTGGCTTGAGCTTGGCTGATAAGCCTGGGCTCCTGCAGCCACGAGACTCTGCTTTGCTGCTAGCTCCAGGAGCTTGGCGCAGGGCAGACCTGTCTGGTGTCACACACACGGCGCGATGGATTCTCTCTCCCCTGGCAGCGTGGGTACCACCACCCGTGACGCTGAGCATGAAAACACAAATCCTGACCTGGCTGAGGTTGCATCACCTTGGTGTTCTGTGCACATCCCGCTGTCACCCTCTGGTCAGTCACGGCTTGTCCGCGCCTCCTGCACAGCCCAGGGTCTCTGGGCTCACACGCAAACAGAGCTGCGCCGCTGAGGCTGGTCCAGCGTGTTGACACACACACATGCACACATCACACCCTGCTTTGCCAGCCCTTCTCGCTTCCTGTTCCAGCTGAAAAACAATTCGGAGGCCTCCATTTAAAAGCCCTCAATGGACCAGCTCTTGGCAATCCCTGCCTCCTCCCTGTCCTCAGTGATCTCAACATGGGGCCTGGGCACGAGGGACCCGGGGTCAGCAAGGCTCGGGCTGTGCCCGGACTCAGGCACGTGCAGAGCGGAGCAGCCAGGAACGCTGCCACAAACACACACACGGGTGTGAACACACTCCTCTCACCCGGCACTGTGCACACCCTTGTGCTCAGGGGACCCAGGAGCAAACACTGTCCTCTCCCAGTCTTTTAGTACCTTCAGCTCCCAGAGGCCAAGGTGAGGGGCTCACTGGAGGCAGCCCGGAGCGGGGAGGCTGAGAGGGTGTGCGTGCGTCTTTGTCCCGATACTCACAGCAGAGCATCAGTCTGGTGAGCAGCAACAGACCTTCATCTCAGCATCTCCTGGCTGCTAAAAACATCAATAAATTTACACAAATGCTTTTCTTGAAAGACTGTTCTTGCGAGGTGGGGGAGCCTGGGGTGCTGCAGGGTGGAGCAAAGCTGTGGGTATGTTACCCCCAGCCGCATACCACGGGGTCACTGGGCACCCACCCACCCCTGTCGCCCCACTGTGGGCTCGTACATCTCCTGTCAAGCCTCCCAGCCACTTTCATTGAGGGCCATGGAGCAGGAGTGGGGCTCGCCTGCCAGCAGCAGTCTGGGCAAGCACGGAAAGGGGTGTGTGTGTGTTTAGTGCAAGCGTTCCCAATTCAGAAACAGTTACAATTTAAAAAGAAATCAAATCAAATAAAAAGCAGCCGGTCCACACAAGCCACAGAAATGCAGCTTAGCTTATTGGCGACTCTGTGATTCGAAATAATTAAGAAAGGTAAATGAGAACAACCCCCCTGGTCTCTGGAGCAAATACCAAGCAGACAATGAGCAGGGTGTGGTTTGTGGAAGGAGAGGATTTCTTGATCTATTTGTTGAGCCCTGACTTCGGGCTGATTGCTCACACTGTGCCCATGTCCAGGGTGCCAGCCAGCGAGGTGGACTGGTACCCTGGCACGGGACTAACCATGCTGCATCCTGACCAGAGACCCTGCTGGAGGCTTGGGATTTGGGCTAAGCTTTACAGAGCAGTGGATGTCCTCATGCTGTCTCCCCAGGGCTGGCACCGTCACAAGTATTATAGCAATCAGGTGCTCCTGTTAGGGCATTTGAAGCCTGGCAGGAATGCGGGACAGGGCTGTGGACAAGGGGTTGTGCTGTGACCTCAGGCTGTGCCAGCGCAGAGGGGGAAGCTTGTCGTGGAAGAGGAGTTTCTGAGGAGCTCGGTGCCTGCTGCATGCTGGGGAGAGGCATCGAGGGACGTGACAGCAACCTGCTACCATCACCCAGCAAATTGCTGCTTATGTATCATACCTCTTCTGCAAAAGGACCAATGTCTTCTGTTTTGCATTGCCATCGGTTTTGGCTCTGCCTTTCCGCAGAGCCTAGACTGCAATAAGGAAACAGTGGATAGTGCCATCTTGAAAAAAAACCCATCTTTTAAAAAGCTCTCTTCACAGTTCTACCACCCAAGAAAAGTACGTTTTGTAACTGGGCTTCTTTTAACCATCTGAGACAACTGACCTTGCTCCCACCAGCGCGATGGAGGAACAGGTTAGCAGTAACATTGGTGCCACATCAGAGTATTGAAGCTTTGTTGTTACACGAATACATGAGGCTGTCAGTGAATAGTTCTCACAATTCACAGCTTTTTTTCCAGGACAGCAAATGCTGTAAGACTAATTGTTATCCTTCAACAGATGCCTTGCAACAATACCAGACCACAGTTGTCAGATGGAGGTAAATAAATGTACCTGCCACAACATGCCTCAGGTGTCTGATGCCTTTTAGAAGTGTATAAAACAGTGCCCATCAAATACTCCTGGCAGGAGGAAGAGCACAGGCTGCTCTGCAGAGTATGAGGCTGCTTGTTCAAGGAGACCTCTGGAAAAGGGCAGAGGAGACCTGATTTCTGAGGCAGTGAGGGCAGGTGGAGCAACTGTGGGGCTGGGACAGGCTTGCACAGCCATGGGTCCATCTCTGCTCTGTGGCAGCCTTGGGAAAGTCACCGAGGGTTATCCATACTGCAATGTTACCCTAAGTTGCAGCTGATGCCCTGTCCACGCTCAAAACCACTGACTTGAGAGTGTGGTATTCTCACTGGAGCTGCCAGGGAGGAGGGCAGGGCCAGTTAAAGCTGCTGCATTACAGGGGTGCAGTGTGGGACAGTGTCACTTTGGTGTCACGACATCACCAACACTGTGCTCCTAGAGGCATTCTGCAGCACCCGCTGCACATACTGCACACCCCACAGCTGCCATGCACCTCTGCACGACAAAAGACACAGAAGCTAAAGCAGTATCAGATGCCTTCTTACCCAGCACCTGGATTTGTCTGAGGCAGTTGCTGCTGTCCCCTGGAAGCTGGGTGGCACTGGGGAGATGACAAGAGGGAGGAGAGGCTCATAGGAGACCACTGAGCATGTCTACACGCAAGCTTGATCCTCAGGTAGCATAAACGAGGTAGCTCGGCTACAGTTGTATCAGCTTGAGAGCTGAGGAACGGGAAAATGCCACTCTGTGACTTTTGGCACTGAAATGCTGTCTCCGCACAGCACTGGATCAGCATACCATGCTGCTCCAGGTCTCCTAGGGTTGCCCTCTCTCTCTGAGCTACGAGGCCATGGAAAGCCAAAACCTGCAGCAGGCAAGGTGTGAGTGCTGGTAACCCCGACTCCCCTCTGCATGCATGGCAGACGCTGCATGCCTGAGCCAAGCTACAATGCAGAGTCGTTCAGCTCTCGCTCCTTATAGCACTTCATCAATCTTTGTTTCAGATCCCTGTCAAACAAGATCAAAAAAAAGGATGAAAGAGAAAGAAAGAAATTAATTAAAAATCACGAATATTTCTTGCTACTGCCTGGATCCACTGCCTCCCTGCTAGAGAAATCTCTGGTAGGACATTCACTTTCCCAGCCTCAGCTGCAATGTCTCAGTTTCCTGAGATTTCCCTCGAAACCCTGTCAATAAACCCCACTAGAGCAGCGATTCCCAGTACCGCCATGGCTGTGAAAGAAGGCCTTGATACACAGGCCACCTTCTGTTCCCTAGAGCCCTGCTCCTGAATGATACCTGTGTTGGAGGGCCAAGATCCCACAAGGAGCCCCTTTGCCAGCCAGACACCTTGCAAGCGGCAGTGCCAAGATTGCCTTGGGCGAAAATGTGTTTCACTGGAATTGAGGGAAAGATGCCAGCCCGTTTCAGTAGGGCTGCAGTTTCACCTGGAAGGTGCAGCCCAGTCGGTGCAGCCCTCCCGGCCGCTGTGTCCCCAGAGTGCCTTCACCATCCCGGGGCTGAGAGCACCAGCAGTGTCCCCTGTCCCCCCTTGCCCTCTTCTCCATCTTACAGACTTCCTCCTTTGTCACCCCTGCTCCTTGCAACCACTGGCAAGTAGCAGATAATTACTTCCCCATCCCTCACCCTTGATAAGGTTTCTATTTCCCCTAGTGCATGGTGCATGCTCAGAGCACATCCTTTCAGGAGCAGCTTTACACCACTGATGGAGTAAGAGCAGAGCAAGCTTCCCTGGAGAGAGGGGCCGCTTCACTACACGAGGCTTCTGGTGGAGACAGATTGGATGAGAGAACAGCTCCTTGGCGTGGCAGCAGGAGAGCACACCCAAAAAAAGCCGCCCTGACATGAGATAACATTAACACAGCCTATGTTGCAACCCTGCTCCTCAGCACACTCCAAGGAGCAAGAAGTTTTGGTCTTTTATTAGCTTGAAGATGCCCAGTAGACATCTTAGGGTGTCCCACAGCAATGGTCCCTCAACTCTGGGAACAGGACGGTGGCAGAAAAAGCAGGATCACTATGAAATTACCAGCTTTGGGGAGGAGGGATAGAGGGTGTTTGGGTTCCATATTTCTTGGCAGTCGTGTCCTTGCTGTCATCCTGCTGGCTGTGAGGATGAAGATTCACAGATGTGCTTACAGAGGCAATGTAGCAAGAACTGGCCTGGCTCTTCACAATCTCCACTGCCTATCTCAGGGCTTGGGCAAGGTGTTCCCCCACTCTGCCTGGCAAAGCCACAGAAGGTACCAGGTCCCCCAGAATATGAATCCTAATGTACTTTCGTGGAGTGAAGAATCAGAAGGAGGTGGTGCTGAGCCACTACAGGCTGGTGCTTTTGCCTCCAGTGAAGCAAAAGCAGCTCCTATCAGTCTGTCGAGTGCCAGAGTCCCTGTTCTGCTGGGAGTCACCAGGAGATCCCAAACAAAGCCCTTGGACAAAGGTCAAATGAGTTGCCTCTGACTCCCCATGCTGCTGGAACAATTCCACCCACGCCATGGCTCAGATTGATGCCTGAGGCTGCAAACTGCAGGGGCTTGTCCTGCTCCGGCTGCAGAGCGTCAGCGAGAGCTGGTGATGGATCGAGCTGTCCTGGGAACAGCATGGCCAAGGAGGGCTTTCCCCAGGCTCTGCGTCCCACATGTCCTTCATGTCCCACCACAGCCTTCACATGGGCACCTCAACAACGCCCACCAATCCCTCCAGCTCTCCACAACCCTCCCACCAATGCCTCCTCGCTCCCATGGCCAGGGTATCCCCAGACACCACCTGCATCCTCTCTCCCTCCTGCTGCAATACCTTCTGCTCCGCCCTTGTATCTGGGTCAACCCTGCCCCTCTTCCCTCAGCCACACACACCCTGAAGCCTCCAGCCCCAGCTCCATGAAGGTTACACATTTAGGGGTAAGTCATTACTCTGTGGTTTTGCTTGTCTTCTTCGCACAGATCTATGGGTTGGTGGCTTTCAGCCTCATTTTAAAGCACTAGTCCTGTGTGCTTGGTGGGCCTCCCAAGAGAGACACATCACTTTAGTACCTGCCTTGGGATACTCCTGAGACGGCTGCCGTCCTCCTCCATGAAGAGACAGCAGGGCTTGGGGAGGCTGCAGCTGCAGGAGATGAGAAGGCTGCTCAGAAGGAGAGAGGGAATAAATCAAACTCTTCCTCCAGTTGTGCCAGGGAGAAAGGAGAGACGAGCGAGGCCCTGGCCCCCTGCAGTGAGCTCCACAATGGAAATGTTCACAGCTAACCATACCAGCCATTCAACCTACCAATGCTCTGCAAAGCTTGGCCATCGCCGGCCCTGGGGAGATGGGGGGAGAGGAAGGTTGTGACCCTTGGCAAATTGGGAAATGTTTGCCCCTCCCAACCTCACAGTCATTCTAAACAAGAACCAGACACTCCACAGTTTGCTACCCCAGGAGAACCCCTTGGTAGGGCTTGTTCTCATCCTCCTGGGGGCTTGGTTTCCATCTGGGCTGCTGGTTGAAATCCAGCCCAGGCTGGTAGCGACTTCAAAAGACAGTGTCATCTGAGGAGTAGTGGGTGGTCCACGTCAAGCGAGTTGATGGCTGACTGTTCTTATATAAGCCATCACAATAGGGCCTCCTGCTCGACAGCCTCAGAAGAAAGGCGAAGGGCTGCATCGACCGCAGGGAGCGGAGCCTGTCCTTGGCCCCGAGGGTGGTCCCTCTGGTGCAGGGCAAGTCACCTTAGTAGGCTGGCACGGGGAGGTGGCTGTGCACCCCTATGAGCAGAGGCTGTCAATCTATCTATCTCCGTTGGGTTTGTCCCCAGCACCGTTGGCCAGCCCTAGCTTCACCCTCCGCATGAAACAAAGCAAAACAAAGCACAACAACAATAACGGCACACAAGGGAATGGCTCGGAGGAGGGGGACGCCTCCGCTCGCCGTGCTCGCAGCATCCCAGGCAGGATCCAAATGTGCCAGCCTCCGAGCAAGAGGCATCCACACCCCGTGCCAGGCTGCAGGAGTGGCAAGGGCAGCCAAGGGGTCCCTGCAACGGCCCCGCAACATCGGCATGGGGACGGCACGGGGGGAGGATGGTGGCAAGGCAGGGATGTTGCGTGCCAGCGAGCCCCGGCAGAAGGACGCCAGCCAGGTCTGTGGTCACCGCTGCCCGCTGGCCGCTCCCTCCGTGCCCCAAGGCCCCCGAATCGAGGGGGGACGGGGCGAGGGGCTGGCAGCGGGCGGGAGATTCTCACAGCTCTGGCAGGCAGACAGGGAGGGTGGAGGGTAGGACGGGGGGGGGGGGGGAAACAAATAATAAAAACAAAATCCCAGTAAGCACGTTAGAATTCGTTTGAAGTGCAGAGGAGCTTTCAGGCAGGGTTATGTACATCTCCCAGCCCGGCGTGATTTACACATTCCTTGCAAGCAAAGGAATCTTCCCTGATTTGAAGTAAAACAGATGTTTTGGGTTTTTCTCCCCCCCTCTCCCCACCCCCTTTTAATCATTTCTTTATTGAAGGGATGGCTATACAGCCAACGAGCCCGGAGCAAGAGCCCTGCTACCCCCAGCCGGCCTCCGCTGGGACCGGAGACCCGCTGCCCTGCATTTCGGGAGAGCGCCTTGTCACTGCGGTGGCCATGCTTGCGAGCGTCCGGAGGTGTGGAGCCAGCCCTGCTCTCCCGCAAATGCTGCTCTAGAGGCATCGCTCCCTGCAGGTTTCTTCCCTTGCTTTTCCCTCTACATGGAAGGATTGCAACACCCAGCAGTTTTTCCTCCTCTGCAGCTAGAGCTTACACGCAGATCCTCCATCCCTGCTCCCCCAGCACAGGTCCAGGAGACCTTCTTCCCTCTACTGCTGGTCCAGGAGACTTACTGTGTCTGATGGTGGGCCTTTCCCTTGCTCCTACACCTTAGCATCACACCTCACCCTGGCTGTGCTCTATCCTAGCAGTGTTGTTCAAGAAGGGCAGCCTGGACAATCTGTATTGACAGCAGAGGCCGGCAGCAGGGCAGCAGCCGCGCTCCTCGTGTACCCCAGGCAAAACAACCCAGCACAGAGGACGGTGTGGGGCAGGCAGGTCAGAGCTGGGACTATCTCTTGGTTTGAGCACTATGTGATCTCAGCCAAGTTACTTTGCCCCTATTTTTATCCCATGTTTTTCACCCAGGAAAGTCATTTGGAGAAGGAACTTCCTTTTCCCAGAGGGATGCACAGCACCGAGAGCAGTGAGGGCTTCTGAGTGCTGGCTGATGCTGCAAACTACCAGCATAGCCATGCCCTTCAGTGTACGCTCAGAATAACTCACGGCCAGTAGCAAATCCATCTGGCTCCCCTATCTTTCTTTTCTTTCTCTTTTTTTTCTTTTAAACCCTGTTGTTATTTCTCAGTACTTCGTTGGTGGCAGGGTGGGAAGGTTTTTTGTAACACATTCATGTACCATTGGGACTCACTCCCATTCCCGTCTGGTACAAGAGATTGCACAAGAGAGAGAAACAAACGGGGATGAGGAAATGCGTGTTTATGAGAGGCAGCGCTGTCATCGTGAGCAAGGGACCCCCCGCAAGAGAGCCGGCCTGGGAGCCAGTGGAGAGTTTCCATTCTCTCCTAACACTCCATTCATGCCTCATTTCATACCTCCCCGGAGGCTCTGTGACTGGCCGCAGTCCCACAGCACGGCGCAGGACTCGCCCCCCCTCCATGTGCCGCCTTCCATGATATTTGTTGTTGGGTGGAAAGAGAGAGATGTTGCTGTCTCATAAAGATAATGATTTGAGAAAGAGCAGCACCCTTTGCTGTTCCATGTGCTCCTTGTTTTCCTCCCGTGGCAGCGGAGCGGGTCGCCCCTCCTGCATCGCCCAGCACCCTCCACGCCGTGCACCTCGCCTCTGCCCGCTCCCCTCCTGCACCCCTGCTGCCCATCCTTGCGGGGCTCTTCGTTAACACCCACCATGGAGGCTTGCATGGGCCTTCCCTGCTCGGTGTGCTGCAGTCGCTGCGATGAGCATCCTCCTGACCCGATTGGGAACCCTCCGTATAATCCAAACCACATTGCTGCCTGATTGGATACAGTCACCGGTAAATAACCTTGACTGCAGCGGTCTGGAAGAGAGAGGGATCCTATATCACCGCTATTAATGATTTAGGATCGTACATCATTTGCAGATGACACAGAGAGGGTCTCATCCCTCGCTACTCCGCCCAGCCATCTTCTCCAGGACAGTCCCTGCCCCACCTCCCTTCAGATGGCTCTAAGTTAAAGTCACCCGGGTGACAATTACTCCTGCCTGACGCTGGTGTGCACGCAAGGAATGGCGACGGCTGATCTCTGCGTTCCTTCGTGGCTGCAGAGCTCCCAGTGATGGGGCTGGGGTCCCCCGGCAAACAGGTGGGGTATTAATAAAACCAAAAGCAATCGCCCATGCACACATACTACAACTCACTTGGGTCCCTCTCCCTTCTGCTCCTGCAAGCCCCCTGCCTCCCCCTCCTTTCTCCACACACCTCAATTTCATTATCTCTGATCTTGAGCTGCCTATTACATGCTTTTTGCCAACATAAATATTTAATCCCGGTGCACTGCACAGAAAGGCCCTTGTGGAGTTAATACTTCAACTCATGTTTCCACTTGGAAAACAATTCAGCGTGTGGTAGTGCAGCAGGTACAAGCCAGGGACAGAGCTGAGAGCTGGAGGTGGCCTGCAAGAGCTCGGGAGCCGTGTGGGGTGATGCAGGTGGGCTTCACGCCATGGGGTGGGCTTCACACCATGGGCTGGGCTGCACCAGGGCAGCTCTGCTGGAGCAGCGATGGGGCACGTTTGGATAGACAATGGGAGAGCTGCAGGGATGTCACTGTAAGCTGCTGCCTGGGGAGCGTGGTATGGCGTACACTGCCAAGGGGAACTTGAGGTGCAGCACTTTGCTGGGCTTCAGCAGTATTTGGGATATTCCATTCTCTGCAGTGCTCTTGGTTGTAATGACATTGGAAAGCCCTACGTAAAGGGTTTGCTTCACCCACCAGAGCCTGGGGCTAACCAGCCACACGATGACATGCTGCTCCACGCTTGCACAGCCATAGGTGTCCTCATCAAACATCTCAAAAACCACCTGCACACCCAGAGGTTATTTAGAACATGATCTGGCCATGATTTCACCTCAGATGGGCTGCGGGATAAGGGTTATGGGATGGTGGGTTTATGGGGCTATTGGGTAGCACTAAGGTACCTGCTCCTGCTGCTGGTATGGGAAAGACCCCCAGCAAAGTGAGGTGTCCCTGCTCCCCAGATCCAAACCTATAAACAGTACGGACAGAAATGCACACCAGTCCTCAGCCATACATCTGCATGCACTCAGGTCCGGCGCTGACAAAGGGCAGCACCCACGGGGATGCAGTACCACAAAATGTACACAAACCTAAGAAACCCCCAAACCCAGAGGGGAGAAGTACAAGAGGAAGAGAGGACAGAGGGAGTGACACTGGTAGTGCTGATGCTCCCCAGAGGCAGCCTGTCAGTCGGGTAAATACATCACAGGCTGTGGCAGTGTTGCAAAGTTTGGATTTATAGGATTACCCCGGGCAGCTTCAGGTCCCCACCAGCCCCCTACATACTGCCTTGATGGGGATGAGGCCAGCTGGGCAGGCAAGACAGAGGGTGGGGATGAGACAGCGTCCTTGTTTCTGTCTCGGTCTACTTTATGGGCATAAAGGAGGGAGAGCCGCATTGATGAGGCTCTTGGGCATTATCCCAGACTTGCTCTGGGACAACTAAGCTCACAATTAAGCAAGAAGATGCTGTTATTAAGACAGCAGCTTCCACTGGAGAACAGGCTGCCCAAGCCAGGGACATGCATCAATCCTCGCCCATGCAGGACGGATGCTCCTGCAAGAAGGGAGGTGCAATACAGGGCCAAGAGTACAACTTGTGGCAGCTGGAATGGCTTGAAATCCTTTCCCTGACATCAGTGGTGACATTTCAAAGGGCACTGAAGAAGCATTTTGGTTTGGGGTGCTTCTTCTGAGAGGTTCCCCAGCAGCCTGGGGTGGGTCTCGCAGAGACCAAGCGGCACACCCCAGCATCCCCTGCCCCATGCAAGAAACTGGCACTGGCGCGTGTAGAGCCTCCTGCGTGCAGGATACGTACTCCCCCGCACTGTCACAGAAAGGCTGGAAGACTGAGACGTTGCAACGAGGTAAACCAGATAGAAAGAAAATATGAAAGTATCCCAGCCCAGCGGCAGGCCCTTCTGTTTGGGGTTGTGCCATGAGATTAAGAGCTGAGGCTATTTCCATAACCACAGGGCGGTGGGAGATGCTCAGAAGGAAGGTGAAAACAATGCCAGGGGCTGGCAGGCTCCAGACGTAGCTCAGGTTGCCGCTGCCATGAGCTGCCCTGCGGCTTCCCCAGCAGAAATCAAGAGGAGAAAAGACGGAAGAAAAGCAACAGACCCTGATTGAGGGGTGTGACAGCTCAGAGCTGAGTCAAGGTAAGCACCCAAGCCCACCTCACTGAGCTGCCTGGCTGCCCAGCCAGTGGCCCCAGGTGTTTGGGCAAACATCTCCCAGTGATCCGGCACCGAGCTCCCTGAATCAGAGCTCCCTTCACACTCCTTCCTGCCAGGGCAGCAAGTCTCCACACCTCGCTCCATCAGCTCAGCTAGTGAAGACAGGACCCTGCCTCGCCACCCCCTCCATCCACCATCCCCTGAACAAAAAGCAACCTTCAGACCCTACTTCTTTTTTTAGAAACATTTAAATTATGACATAAGCTTTGGCTCCAAGGGTTTTCAGTGAAAGCCAGGGTATTTTCTTTCCCCTTTTCAAAACAGAAACCATATTGCTGTATAATCCAATTTATCTCATTCCTGATGAGGGAAGTGAGTATGTGTGTGAGGTGACCAGAAGCAATGAGGGCATGTGTGCTGGGAGCAATCACTCTAAAGGTACTGAAGGCAAATATCCTTGGCAGTACAGGGTGGTATCCAATTGAGGAGACCAAGCAGAGACCAAGTGGGCCATAGCTCCAGGAGGGAGCACGACCCATGGCAAGTTCCACCTCAACGTGTAGATGCCACCTCTGCAACCAAGCAGCTACTTCTCAGCTTTCTCTCCCATTTTATTATGCTGTTCTCCTCGCTGTATAGGAAACCTAGCAAAGGGTGTAGCTCAGTTTTAACATGCCTGTTTTACAGGTGGGAAAACTCAGGAAGAAGCAGCTACTTTGAGGTTACTTGCTAACCTTGACTGTCTCCATTTTACACTGATCTACTCTGGCGCAAATTCAGCTGAAGCCAGTGGGAGCTGTGGCTCTGCCAGTGAAGCCTTGAAGATGATGCTCCCAAAATGGAGATGGCTGAATTCACTGGCTACTTTTGCAAACACGGGTTCTGCAGCAGGGACTTGGCCATCTAAGCACTAACATAACTTGAGACAGGCAACGAGAGCTGTGAACCTGTGAAGATGAGGGATTTCTAGTCTCAGCACATACAACTGAAAAAGGTCCCAAAATATGGGCACTCCTGATGAGTCTGCTTTTAAGCAAAAGAGTTAAGCGGCAGCAGTTGCAGTGGCCATGCCCTACCACACTCCTGCTCCATCATCAGAACCCAAGGCTGCCTGACGTCTAGGGGAATAACAATTCCCATCAACTGCAATGGGGTCTGGGCCAGACCACACAGTCGAAGATGGGACCAGCACAGAAAAGCCCAGATGCACTCAATGTCCTCAAACTAGGAAAATACAAGCAAACTTCTTTTGCAGGGGGGGAATGATTCCAAAACCCAAGGAATAAGTTAAAGGTCACTCAAGATCTACTGGAAAGCAGCTGAGTTCAGCAACCACCTGTGCAGGGGCTCCATCACCTGCACAGCTTCCCCATGACAAATTCTCTGCAGCTGGGTAACAGCCTTGTCCTCTGACCCTGAGGGAGAGAATGGGTGGCAGAGCTGGAGGGGTCACTGTGTGCTGATAAACTCCAGGGTGGCATGACCAGCAGGTGGGTACTTACACGTGTAATGTTGTGTGCAAGTCAAAGATTAAAAGAGGGTTTTTTTTAAATACACAGCAAAAACAAAAAAAAAGGAAAATGAAGATAACAGGGATATATATCTTGCAAAGATAACTTGCCTCTGGGAGTCTCTGTGCTGTTGTTACAAGAAAAGGATGGGGTGGGATGTGCTGCAGGTGTCCTTTGGAAAAAAGAAACAAAAAAAACCGTTTAACTGGTTTTATGGACTTGCAGGCCATATATGAGATGTGTATGCACATTGCTGGTCTGTGCTGGGACAGATCTTGTAGGTAATGGCATCCAAACTTTGCCTCTAGATTGTGGAGGAAAAGATGGGCAGGTAGGATTAGCTTGTGACTTATCTTTTTATTTGGATAAGCATCACTTTTTGGGCCAAATATCTCCAGCTTTTGGGACCTGGGGTCCCATCCAGGGTCTGTGTGAGCTGATTTACTCCATGGGCTGTGGGTATGGCTCTAGGTTCAGATAAGACCCGTGGGTGCAGTACTATCTGAACACCTGGGCACCAAAGCAGCTTGTCATGTCCTTCCTGGGGCATATTTATGGATACAGCTGAGATGCTTTTGGCCACTCCTTAAGGCTAGAATTAGCCTATTGAAAACCTGCAAATATCAGGTTGAGCTACTACTGGGCACAGGGAAGCAGTCAAAGGAGGAGGCAGAAACTTCCCACCTAAACATCAGTGTCGGCTAGTGATGCATGAACCGATACGTGGCAAATCCAACCACCATTTTACAGAGACAACGTCTGCCTGGGGTGTACAAGAGCTATTCAGCCACAAAACAACACACGGTGAAGGGACAATCACCCTAACAGAGACCTGAGCAGGAAAACATCACCAGCACTGTACTATGTAAGGCACCAGCTCCAATCCTGCTGTAGACCAGCCCTGCCAGCCCAGGCTTGCACCCCATCTGATACCCCCTTGCTCTCCTCTTGGCTTGGCAGAGCAGGTGTAAAGCCATGGGACTGCCAAGCGAACGCTGCCATGTTGTGTCTGGCTTGGGCTGGCTCGCATGCAGCCTGCTTGGATCCCTCTGCATCATGCTTGCCCGTAATTTAAATTCCAGGATCAGCATGGGCAGAGCTTGTTTCGGGCTGTGTGCACCCCAGCAAGACTGGAAGCAGGACCCGTTGCTGCAGACGTGATGTAACACTGCCTCTTGGTGTCAAAGCCCCGGTGCTGCCCGCCGCAAAGCGAGCGAGGATCGCTCCTGCTCATTGCCCAGGATGGAGGTGCAGCGGCAGGAGCTTCATCTGCGCTCTGGCAACAGAGGGGAAACTCCAGCTGGCAAAGTGGCATCGCCTGCTGTCTCTAGTACCATGCAAAAAAAGTCATTTTGCTGCCAGATTGGCTTTGCTGGGAAAAAACCACCAACACACTGAGAGCAAGAACAAGATAGAGGGGAGGGTGTGAGACACCAAGACAGCCAGCAGCATTTTTGAGGGCATGCCTCGGGTTCGTTGATGTGCGCTCTCAGGTACCTGGGTCCCAGACTGCATAAGGAAATTAGGAAGAGGAGATCGTATTTTTGTGCAGGTGGCATTACTTAATCCCCTGACCAAAAAAAGCAATTCTCCAAGCGCTCTTCTGAAGTGGGGCTTATGCGAAGTGTGAGCAAGGGCATCCCTTGACTCTGCTCATCTCCAGCCCACTCAGTTTCCCTAGCTAGGACGTGGCCAACAAGAACAAAAACATTTGCCCTTATCCAGAACCATTTCTTCCCTACAAGATGAAAGAAACATCCACGCCAAGCAGTGAATTCCTTGTGTCCTGGAAGAGGAGAGGGTTCAAACCCTGCTGTAAGAATCGAATCAACATGGCCCTCAGGTTTCCAGCCTTCAGTAAAAAGGTGCTCTATACCATGGAGAACTGATGAACAAAACAAAGACTCCAATGCAGTAGCACAATGCAGCTTTTGCTGGCTTAGAGGTAAATCAAAGCCAGCAACGCCTGTGTTGATATTTATATAGCATCCCTTGTACTTGCTCTCCCATTAGTCAATGAGATAATACTTGGACTGATCTATGTTAGTGGCATTCGTTTTCTACATGCTCAGAAATAAGAATACTTTCCAAGTCTGTAACTGTAAAGGGTTGGTGATAGGGGACTGGTGGTGGGGAAAAGGTGGAATGGCAAAGGTCCATTTGTCTACCAACAGACGAAGAGGCCAAACTCCTCCTCTCCACCCCATTACCATTTCCAGGAAGAATCTCACATTCACACACTCCCCTAGCTGCAATACCCGACTCAACGATCTGTCCATGCCTCCTCCTTGTTCCCCCACTGCTAGCCTTCCTCCAGCCACCCCGAGAGGAGCAATGTGAATGGGCCTGGACCCAGCCAGGTTTGGGATTTGGATGCTGGGAGTTTTTAGGACAAAACCAAGAATGTTATTTCAATCTGGATGTCCTGAGGAAGGCATGGGGAGGAGCCAGCTGCGGGAAGCAATAAAGGCTGTTTTGTTTCTCTTTGTGGCATGAGGTATGAGCAGAAGCAGAGAATTTGGGGAGGATAACCTGGTCTTTCCAGCAAAAAGGAGGGAGATGCTCATATGCTTGGCAGATACTAGGGAAGAAGGTTCCACTGAGGTCAGTGGAAAGGCACGTCCTGACTCTAGATCTGTCCCAGGTGGCTGAATACTGGTGGCAGAGACAGATCAGAAGGAGGATTCAGGCAGAAACCCAACTTTTAAAAGGGCGATGGCAAACGTCTGGTATAGCAACATTGTAGCAGCACCTGGAGGCCCTGTTCTGATCCACCCAGGCTGGGCTGTACACAGAGATAGCAAGAGAAAGCTTAAAACCTGAGCTTACAAATGGGACAGGCAAACAGATGAAGATGAAAGTGAGACAAAGTGATCTGCGTAAATCGCTCAGTAGAGCAAATGGCAAAGTTGGGAAGAGCCTCCAGCACCTTGACCGGTCAGGAAGAAAGCATGAATGTCTTCTCTATGGCTTTTATATTTGTACCCTGCTAATGTTTGAAACTTCAGTAGGAGCCCCACCTTCCTCCATGCATGGGACTTCATTAATATCAGTGGAAAGAGAGATTATCTCCTTCTTCTGCCAAGCCTGTGACCTCTCTGTACAATTTTCATAGGGCCAATCCACCTCTGCTGTAGTGATCTGCATGTAGCCCAGGTGGGCCCAGACAGCTCGGTGCTGGACTTATTTCAGCAAAAACAACCACACACCTGAACCAGCATTTGGGCAGTCTGGTTCTGAAGCAACCCTAAACTGCTGAGGAAGGACGAGCCTGCATTTAGAGCACAGGCCTGGGATTTAGCAAACACTTATTCAACTCCTGACTTGTCTTGTTTGAGCTTCTGCAACCCAGGAATGCCTGAGAAGAAACTATAGCCATATACCGCTCGGCTTCAGGAAGCTGGAGAGCATGCAGAATAGAAGAGGTGGATTCAATGAAGCAGCACAGCTCCTGTGCACACAGGGGACTCAGCCAAGGGCTGTAACAGATGTGTTTTAACCCATGCCACTGAGCTATTTGTGATCTGTCTCCGATTGCTCCAGTGCTCATTCACGTGTCTTCCTGACGGAAGACCAACAATAACAACTAGTGTCATATAAGGAGCAGCGGACTGCTGCCAGCATTAGCACACTCTTGAGCACCAAGGGTTTCCATTCCTCTTTTTATCCCAGCTATGCACAAGGCAGAGGTCAGTCAACATTAATCAGCTTTGCTCTGGGCCAGCTCCTTTAGCGCATCCAGCTTGCTGAATTGCAGTCGCTGTCTCTCGGTGCTATGATGGGTTCCCCCTACTTAACACCATTGCCTCCTTCCTTAAGCTCACCAAAATAAAGTATGTTCACTCTTAGCCTGCATATGGTGACAAAGGCTAAGCCTGGGCATGCTGGTGATGGCCTCCAGGGGCCTCCTATAGGGGACGATGCTGGCCAGGCAGGTCTTGATGGGTCTTGGCTGTGGATGGGAGCCTTGTGTTGTCATTCTGAGGTCTAACTGAATCCCCTTCCATCTGATGGCAGTGCCCAATCTTCATCCCCTAGGATGAACACTCCTGAAACATGCTCTCCCAGAGCCTTCGAGCTGGTTCAGGATCACCCTGGGGAAACCCCATCTGAGCCAGCAAAGGGAATGCAAACTCTAGGCTCCTTCTCAGCACATGAACACACTCCAAAGAAAGGCTCTGGAAGGGATCCTGATGACTTCCATATTATTTCCAGTAAATTTTGTGCTGATTCTTGGCACAAACACCGGAAATGAATAGGCTAGGTCAGGAATGTAAATAAAGTGAAACATTGGGATTTAATCTAATCTATAATTATAGTATCTGTGGCGCAGGGAAGAAGTTGGTGTGTTTGCACTGCAGCTCCATTGAGGAGCTGGAGGGGGTTTTCATTTCCCTTTCCAAAATTTCCATTTTTGGCTGAGGGATACTTGGTGTCTCCCCAAGTATCTGAAACGAACATGCTGGGCTGGCAAAGCTGCTTTCCGGCAGCCGATCAGGTACAGCTCAGCGAAGAGGCATCCCCAGGCACTCAAGGAACGACGGGGTGAGAAGCTGAGATGGATGAGCTGGGCTGAAGGCTCAGAGAGGCTGTGGGATGCACAAGGGAAGCTCCTGTCTCCACAGTGAAGAGATCGGTTGGGTTTGCAGGGTGCTGAGCTATGTAATGACCATGAGCAATGTAAGCTCAGTCCTCCAGGCTTAGTTTGACCTCTGAGACAAGCCAGAGCTCTTTCTTTTGACTAGTGTTTAGTGCTTGGTGCATCACAAGTTGCCTGTCACAGCATGGCGCTCCCAAGCTCTCAAACTATCAGTCTGATTGGTGTTAACCACTGTCCCGGCTGGCTGTTCCATGCAAGACGAGCACTTAACAGACACGTAGACATCTCTCCCTCTGCCTTCCTCACACCATCCTCTTCTGAATCCACCTGGGAGGAAGCTTGACAGACTGCTCTGGTCTAGCTGACCTTGGGGGAGAACAATCTCCTCTCCTGTGATGCATTTTGCAAGAATCATAAGCCTTTTGGTTTTTAAGAGCTTAAGCCAAACTTGACAGTCTTCAAGGACCATCATCAGTGTCCCTGTGTGCATGCAAATGAGTGCATTCACATGACTGCAGCATGGATCCCCACGCATGGGCACCCATGTCTGACAGACCAGCAGGAGTGTCCACATGTGTACACGAGCCTATGGAGCACATGCATCTTTGTTGACATGAACTACTTTCCCTCTGAAAACCCTCTGTGCAAGGACTAGCATCTCAATGTACTACAGGCAAGGGGAAGAAAAGGGCTGACAGGCAACATATTTTCATCAGACTGAAACTGCAAAGGACAAAGAAATAAGTTCTCCTTTTTTTAGTTTATGTTTTGAAATAACAGAAGTCTCAAAAGTAGAGGAATCAATCACTTTTTTTGTTTGCTTATAGACCATTTTTTGGTTTTGTTTTTCATACTCAAGCCCAGCTTTGATCTCAGGCTGGTAATACTCCAAATGAATGGTCAACAGCAGAGCGTAATTGCCACAGGTACTACAGAAGAAAAGCGACAGGATGGCTGACACATTTACAGAGCAGAAGAGACTTCCACGTTCACAGTCCCTCTCTCGGTTTACATGATACCCTCAGACTACTGAACAAGCAAAACCATTTGCTTTTGAAGAGTTCTGATGCTGCAGACTCTGTGTGCTTACCTAACAGGCTAGAGGAAAGCACAGGTCCCTGCCGTGTAGCTATAATCAGGATTATACCCAGGCCAGAGCCTTCCAAGATAGCTATTTTTCCACAGAAACAAACGAAGCAAGCAGAAGAAATTCAATTTAAGAAATGACCCTGTGCCCGTGTTTCTGTTGTTGTTACGTCTGCGCGGGCTCAGAACAGAGTGTTAGCCTCACATTTCACTGTTCTGGCTTTCTTCATGCTGTGTTGCAACTGTGTGGACATCTGAACAGAGGAATATTTAATGTGTGTGCCTATGTATCTGAGAATGCACAGATGCTAAGTAAACACGTTCTGGGCAGGTCCCAGGTTGGAGCCAATGTGTGTGTGCGTGCTGGACATGCATCCACAGCAGTGCATGCGAATACGTTGAGTAGTAGGTGTTATCGGTCCACGTGTGTGTGCTGGGGCATGCAGCAGCAGACGCCAAGGAGGGTGAGCTGTAGTGTGTGTGCACGTACATTTTTTTTGATGCCCACGAGTGTGGGTCCATGCCCCACAGGTGCCAACATGAACATGTGTCCATACATGTGCGCTTAAGCGTGCACAGCCCTGGGAACAGTGTGCCAAGCCCTGCTGAGCGTTAGCTGCGGGATGGAGCCAACACTGTACGTCACCCCAGGGCCTGTCCCCGCAGAAGGATGAGGTCCAAAGCTCCTTGATGCCAGGGGACTGCTGCCTGCTGGCTGCCTGCAGCCATGGCTCCCCACAAAAAGCTACTGTCTCTCACCCAGGGGCACCCACAGAGAGCAGGAGCTGCCCACAGCCACCCCAGGACACGGGGCATCACCAACTCTGCTTACTCCCTCCACGGCAATGTGCCTCACGACTGTGAAGCAGAAGTCTGGCTTTGACCAAAAGCATGACAAAACCCTGGACGAAGCCTTCCACCTTCCACCCAAGGCTCTCCCAGCCCTTTGCAGACATCAGGAATTAGATCACAGAGCCCCTAAAGCGATGGGTGAGTGCAATTATCCCTGCCCAGCAGATGGGGAAGATGATTTGGCAGCCCAGGCTGCCCAAGAGCCAGACCTTCTGGCTCCCAGCTCCGTGTGTTCACCTCAGCAGCAGCCTCCCCATCAAACCCAGCGGCTCTTCCCTTGCCCAGTGCCTCTGGCAGCCGTAAGCTGAACGGCTGAGAGCTCACAACCGGCTGATTTTATGGGCGGCGGGTTATTAGCAAGCTCTGCGGTTGCTCCAGCCTCTCCCTGGCACCTTTTCAGAGCAGCCCAGTTCCCAGAGATATTAATAATTATATTTATGCATTATATGTATTTAACAAGAAAACATTTAAAGGTATTAAATGGCAAGAGGTATCACTTGGAGCCTGCTCCTGGACACAGCCCTGCTCAAGAGATGTGCAACAAAGGCTTCTCCTTCTTCAGACACTGTCAACATACTTAACTGGGGGGCGGTAGAAGGGGAGGCAAAGGGAAAGTATTAATCAAGATCTTAAAAAGTTCTCGCTGACAGACCATTTGCCAGCTCTCACTTTAAATGCTTTTGTGGTCCCATAAAAAGTTTCATTACTCACTACAAAATGTGTTTTAATTATTACAGTCGCTCTGACATTAAGCCCTGGGTGTTTCTCTCTTGCTTACTCTGTGTCTCCTCCGCCTCCTTGCCTTTTTTCTCTATTTTTTTCTCTCTTACTGTCCTGACTCCTGATATCCCCCTCAGGATAGAGTATGCCCTGGTTAATGAGCCAGGTTGAAAAGCCCAGACCCCTCCAAATGATACTGAAGGAGAAGTTAATATTCAGATCCTGAAATTATCCCTTTGCTTTGGACACTAATAACTCCACAGCATTCAAACAGAAAATCCAATCCTATGTGCTCAAAGAATATCTCAGAAGAGTCAAGTGAAGAAGAACATCAGCACAGGCGTGGCCAGCCATCCCTGTAGAAGAAACTGGGTGGTGGGCAGATGGATTTCGTGTGTCTCTGATCTGCTATATGTGTCCTACTAGTGTAAACATCAACATATATAAACAACACCTATCACACTTTTGACATCTGGCTATTTCAGTCCACCAGGCATTTGGCAACTTGCTTCAATCTGACCACATTAGCTCAGTTCATCCACGAGAGACAACCCTATCCACGAGGCATGGACCTGGAAGCCCAGAATACTGAAAATTTGAGTTATTCCAGTGGAGTCTCCCACAGACTCCCAGTGCCTCCAGTGCTGTACTGGCAGACACAGGTTTTCCGTTTCACTAGCTGAGCCTAACACCCAAAGCAACAGAAAGAGTCTCATCATTTGCCCACCGTCTGGTGTAACACAGTGCTAACCAAAAAGTCAATAACAATTAAGGAATAGCATTGGAGATCCCTCCTTGCCCCCAGCACCTCCCCACATGCCTCTCCTTACTTGTACAGACCATCTGGTTCCAGGCACTTGAAAATGACTGAATAGAGGCTGGTTTCAGGGACATCTCCGTGGCTCCTACCCGCTGCCACACAGGATGTTGCAAGGCCAGAAAGCAAATCATCCGCAAAGCTCAAGGATTCTCCTGGAGAGCAAAGAGATGAGCAAGACCGAAACATCAATACAGGTGCAAAATTATTGCTGACTGTTTAAAAATCAGTGCAGAATGCACCTACACAGCACAGGCAATCAACAAAGTCTCACTGGCCATAGCTCGTACGAATGGCCCCGAGTCTATCTGGAGAATATCACCCATGGACAAAGCAAGTAGAAAACACACCTGGGCCATCAGCTGTAATAGGGACCCACTGCAGAAACCAAGGCCGGTGCTAAGTCATCGCTTGGACAGTGGAAGGGTGCACTCACAGACGTACAGGTAACGTGTGGACTCACTGCAACCACCACACGCAGGACCACCATCCAAAGACAGGCTCCAGGTCCCCCGAAGAGATGGAAGCCTGGCTAAATAGGGCTCTCCTGCCCTAACTGCACATTCAGTTCTTAAAAGGGATGTGGTCGTTTTAAAAAATCACCTGTCACAGTGAAATGTGTTTCTGCTACATTAGATTATCAGGAAAGGAGACATTTTTAGAGCTTGGATGGAATTGCTCTCAATGTGCTGGGTTTTTTTGTGGGTTTTTCCTTTTTTTTTTTTTTTAATTCAGTGAAAATCAGTAGCCTTGCATTCCTTTTCATGTGCACTCTGCTGGCTCCTGGAACTCTGACTGGAGCTCCTTCAGCTGTGCTGAAGAACACTTGCCCTGTGAGTGTTTTTACATTACAAGCATTCAAAGGAAAAAAAATAGTAATTAAAAATGCTGAAAAAGTTGGGGTTTTCTTTTGTCTTCTGGTTTATAAAGCTTATTAAACACTTAGATCATGACCCAGCTGAAACTGAAAACACTCCATTTATTAAGCTTTTGGGGCCTGATTATCCACTGCCATGCAACCTGTCTCCTTGCAGTTGTCAGGGCAGGCTGTCTATCAGTTAAAGCTCATTGCATTCAATTCCCATTTTACCTCAGTGTAACTGAAAGCCCAAGGTACCAAGGAGTAAAAAAACCAGAGCAGCTGCCCTGGTCATGCCCCCATTCCCACTGATGGGAATCAGAGAAAGGGCTGCTGGAGCTGATAGAGTTATGCTGGTATAAACAAACCTGGACCCAGATTGCTGTGCTGGGTACCTTGTGCATGTGTAAATGTCAAGACACCGCAGCAGAGGGAGGAGGAGAATTCCCTTCTCAGCACTTTTCTTTATTTTTCTAAAAGCAAAAGTGACTGAGGACTACTGAAATGAAGCACAAGTCTAAGTTCTTGGTACAGACCATAAGAAATAACCAGTGGTATAACCAGCCCAGAACATCTCACTGTGTGGCTGGATTGCCCAGGTAGAAGAAAAAATCTCCTCCTCCCCAGCCCCCCAAAACTGCATTTGCATCTTGTCTCAAAATACACAACTCAGTAACAAATGTCCCCCTTGGCTAGAGAAAAGAGCAGCAATAAATTCTTTTCCTCCCTAAAGGAATCCAAGCCTTAAT
This sequence comes from Haliaeetus leucocephalus, assembly GCF_000737465.1. Lineage (NCBI taxonomy): Eukaryota > Metazoa > Chordata > Aves > Accipitriformes > Accipitridae > Haliaeetus > Haliaeetus leucocephalus. The sequence continues at coordinate 8,173,089 of NW_010972742.1, read as the reverse complement.
TATTCATTTTAATGCTCCCAGCACGACTTGTTCTTTCCAAACTTTTTTCAGGCAGCTCTGTCACCGGTCTCTGCAGTTTAGCCCAGTTCCCAGCCCCGGGTCCATACCAAACCCCAAGTCAACTCAATGGGCAGGTTGGGTTGGCAGTGGTAAAATCACTGCTTGGACGTCACAAGCGCTGAATGGCCTTGAGCAAGCCCCTTAGCTCTGGGTTTATGATTTAAACAAACAAACAAAACCCTATTGCTCATTTCCAACTTTCATTTCTGCCTCTTTTCATACGACATTGGGCTGGACTGGGGAACTCCCTGTCACCAGAAGTCATTGCGAACAAACACTGATGTGACTTACAAACCAGATGAATCACAAACACATAACGAAGATGTGGGACCAGATTGTGTTGCTGAACAAGAGCAAGAGATTTTAAGCCTCTTCAGATCTCAAGCAACCTCCCTTCTGACCAGGAAGAAACTTCACGGAGGGACAGACCATCCCATGGGTGGCTGCTGTGGGATCTCCCTCCTTCCTCCAGAGCACTCAGGGTTGACGGGCAGCCGATGAGGGGTAGCAAAGAAAATAGCTGGGCAGAGAGACTGTGATGAGCAACTGGGCAAGGCCAAGGGGAGATTTGGACTGGCAGGAGCATCAAGGAGCGTACAAGGAGCATCGGTCAGAGCACCTGTGTGAGGGAGCACAAGAGATGGGGTGGGAGATAAAACACAGGGCTGAGACAGGGAGTGCAGAGGGCGGAACCAGACTTGCAGGAGACTGGAAATGGGATGGAAAGCGTCAGGTGCAACCACTGAATTTCAGTGTATATTAAAATTGCATGGGTATCTCTCCTTAAGGCACCCACTGACTTCTGAGTGCTCATCTTTGCAACGTCATTCATGGTCTTTCTGCGTAGCTGAGAGGGGAGCGGAGCAGGCTGGCAGTGAGCAATGCCTCAAAACACAGCAGTGGCTGTGTCATACAACGGTCTGGTTTGCCACAGAGTCTGATCAGACCTGCCTACGTTGTGAGTGTGTTCCTGTCCCCCTGTACAGGAGGAAATGAAGCTCTCAGGGTCTGCCAATGCAGTGTCAACTTGGGTTAAGCCAAAACCCTTGCAATAAGATCCCTACAGCAAGAAGGTGTTTTGTGTTCAATCCCGAGCCTCTGGGGAACATTCCCCTCTCGTTGGCCCTGCTACAGTCAAACAAAAGCAAAGAGGTTGTTATGAAAATAGCAAAACAGTTGCTAGCAAAGGTGCTGAAACTTCAGCCCCAAGGCTGGGAGTCTTTCTGCACCTGCATAAGCAGCAGTGAGATCGCTTGTGGTGCCAGACTGCACCAGCCACGGAGCAAAGACGGGGTGGGGTAAGGGATGCCCCAGGGACAAACCGACTACCCAGAGCTGTCAATCCGCAGCGAATGCGGGGAACTGCTTTTCTGTGCTCTCCCCTGGGTGAAGCAGAACACATGGCAACTTTACTTGTTCATCTCACACAAGAGAAGTCTCTCTTTGTTCAGTCCATGGTGTTCTGAGAGCAGCTGAAATGAAATTTCCTAAGTCTTCCCTAGGACCAGAAAACAAGTTATTCCCTAGATTTAGGCTAGGACTTTGTCAGTGGAATGCAACTAAGGCAACAGGTGCATTTGCTGGCATTGCAAGAGGATGATGGACCACTAACATTGCCCTACCAAGGAAAAGTGGTCTGGGGATGTTGTAGCAACACAGGAATACTGACCTAACTGCACAAGGCCCTGGTGAGAACTCAGTGCATACTATTGCTCATCTCTGCTTATGAACGAGGCACAGGGAAAGCAGGAGAGGAGGCTTCACAGGGAACCAACAAAAAGCACAAGTTTACCATACAAGCAGAGAAATAAAAAGGCCAATCAGAGATACACGGTTCTGTGAATACATCAAGAGGGGAGGCACTCAGATGGAAAAGAAATACTTAGGTTAATGGGCAGTAATGGCAAGAGAAAGTAAATTGGATATGAATAATCGGTCTACTCCTGAGAAGGGCAAATAACCTAACTATCTTTTAAGAAGCAGTTTGATCACTTTATAAAAGGGATTATATGGATAAGTAGCTTGTGATGGAAAGTAAAGGGGCTTCTCTTTCCCATCTGGACTTGTGTTCTCACACACCCCGCCAGCAAATATAAAGAAGGATTTCAGCCTCCCAAAGCAGCACTGAAGCACAAACCTCCTAGATTGCTGCAGTATCTTTGCTCGCATTATTAAATTTCAGAAAGAATCCAAAGGTTCTCTGCAGAGTAAATGATAGCTAAGTAGATCATCTCTGTGGAGTAGGAGATATTTTATTGACCAGACAGCCATCTGTGTCCTTCATTAATAGTAATAAATAATTGATGTCACACTAAATAAAGCAATAAGCTGTTACAGATATCAAGGACAAATGACCAGATCCTGTGAGGATGCCTCACCTGTGTTCACTTCTCAGCAGTAAAAAATCCAGACCAGAGCTTAACATCACTGTGCACAGAGCAAAAGATGTTACTTGCTGCACACTGATTACATGTAATGGAGCAATTGTGCTCAGCAATGGGATGCTAATACGCCTATCTGTACACCAAATCCCTGCAAGAGTCTCTTCCCCCTCATTTCCATGCCACTGCCTTCCCAGGACTGGTCTGCCCCAAACCGTCCAATTCCCCAGGCAGCTTTTGAAAATCAATCTCTGCTCTACTAATGACTGTCAGGAAGATGCAGCTCGCTCCAGGTGACATTTTCCTTCTCTCTCCAGTGTAGCCCCTTGCTACTGCCTCATCCTCTTCCACAGACAAGGCTGTGGAGTTTGGCAAACCTCCTCTTTTTGGTTTTGTAAACATGTATCTTATACTGATTCTGGTGTTGTGGTGAGTCAGAGCTCTCCCTGAAACAGAGGAAAATAACAGCACGCGTGGAACTTGCAGCGGGGTTAGCCCCATTTTGTGAAGCTTTGCAAACTTCTCCTGGCCACACCAGGTCTGGCCACGCCAAGGCATATAGGTCAACCCACCGGTGATGGCTATGGGATAGCCACCTGGGAACTCAACTTGATGTCTGGTCTGGAGGAGGAGGACACCCCCAACTCAGCTGCCTGTCTGCAAAGCTGAGCTGGCAATCTGCTCTTGAGCAAGTACATTTCTCGTGGCAGGAGGCTCAGATGGGCAGGAATGGGGACTGAGGAATGAAAATGGATAGGAGCAGGCTCAGACCACTCGCTCGTAGCATCCAACACTCTTAGTCTGCCTCAGTCCTTCCACTGCAACCCGTGCCAGCGCCCAGCAGTTGCGGACAGCAGGCAGATGAATCACCTATCAATCATCCCACCGAAGATAACAAGAGTTACGGCGTTGAGTTCAACCAGACTAAAGAAGAGAGCAAGGCCAGGAGCCTCCGGGAGGTAAGAGAAGCAAAAGGAAGTTCTGGGACCCTCACAGGCATTCCCACACCTTCAGCCCATGTCCCTGTACCGAGAGCAGCACGGACAAAACCCAGGCGGTGCAAACCAAAGTGGAAATGAAGACGAGAGGAGACCTCACTGCTGCAATTCACCTTTGAGATTCCTAGAAAGAGCACAAAGGGGAAAGTAGGAAGGCACCAGCGTCTCTGTCTTGATGGCTTCTTTACTAGACGGGATGAAACCAACCCTGCAACGTTACCAGTCACTTTCTTCTGATTGTGGTTTTCTCTTTCTGTCTTCCTCCCTTTTGCTTTTTTTCAACCTGTTTTCAATTTACTCTTGTGGCATCTCTGACTGTGACCTCATTCTGGTACTTAAGGGGGAGAAAAAAAAAAAAGAGAGAGAGAGTGTCCTTTAAAAAAGAAATGAAAGAAATCATATTTTATTTAGCTTGGTTGGTTTTGAAGCTTTAGCAGAAGAAAGATTAACCTTTTCTGCCTAACTTAATGAAAACAAGGAGAAAGCCTGTATGGATAAATAAATATCTGTGTGGGTATGGAGCAGGCACGATCGTGTTACAGCCCCGGTGGAGCTGTAATGGGGAACAGGCGCGTTCCTGCGCAGCGGCTCCCAATTCCCGATCCATTTTCAAGGAAAGAAAAACAGAGTAGAATGTCAGAGGCCCAAGTGGGCATAAATGAGGGAGCCCGGGGAAGGCAGATGGGGCCCAGCGAGGACCTCCGTCCCCAGCAGTGAACTCCGGAGCAATGCCAGTGAAGCAGATGGAAAAAGAGACCTTACTCTACTTTGCTCTTGCCAGGTTTTGGTTCCTGAAATGAGGAAACAAATGGCATGCTCAGCCCTCCAAGTTTGTCACCTTTTGGGGGTCCTCGTCCTACCCTCCTCTTCCTCTGGGGCTCTGCCTCCGAGGAGGGGAGGTTCAGAGGACGGCTGTGAGCAGAAGGCTTGGATTGGGTTTTTGGATGGGTAGATGGGGAGCACAGGCTTGCAGGGTGGTTCCTCCACAATGAGGTTGTACCTGGGTTTAATGTGCTTCGGATCTGGCGCTTGGTGGGGGAAGGCAGCGAAAGGTGGTTTGTCTTGGAGATGATGGGCTGATTTAAATTAGTGTAACATAACTTTAGGCGACAGAGCTGTTCCGATTTACATCAGCAGATGGTCTGTCTCGCTGCCTAGATCATTAAAAGCAAACCGTCCCTACTGATCCTGGTGGAAGGATGTCAAAACCTCCTTCTCTACATGGCTTGCCAGTTTATAAAAGAAATAAAAAGGCCTAGTCATTACTAAAAAATCTTCTGCCCACATTCTGGGAGCATCCACGCATGCCAGCCTCTCGTGTTAGATGGGAGCCTAAGCCCCACACCCAAAAAGCCTGTAGCCTCTGAAATAATTTCTTTGTCGTGACTTTTCTCAAAGATTCCATCAGGAATCTCTCTGGCTGGGCACAGGTTGTCTAGGCTGAAACAGAAAAGCCAGTGATTATACTGTGCAACTTCGGGCACAGTTTGTGCCTCACTTGCCAACTTGTATAAAGGTGTAAATTGCAGTATTTCTCTGAATGACTTGACCTTGCCTAAGTTATGAATTTTGTGGGGAATTTGCTTACTTTGTCTATATGCTACTAGGCACATTAATAATGATGAAGAGCTCTCCTGGGCCTCCCAGTTCCTCTGCTGATGGAAGACTGCATTTGTAGATGACTAAATTTAAGGAGCAATGCTTTAGCTGAGCTAAGAGCAAAAGTTGCATTCCAGCGCCACAAAAGTCCCTCGAATGGCTTCGCTGGTGCTCTCCAGGGCTAGACCTTGCTGTATATGGAGTGACCACGTGGAACTGAAGGATGGGCTTGTTCTTATCAAGAGCAGCCAGTCGCACAGAAGGAAATGGTCTTCATTTGGATGAGATGCAATGTTCTAAAAACATGATGCACAAGGCTAATCATGAGTGTATTCTTCTTTTAGGGTCATCAGTAGGACTCACTGCTCCTTCACCTGAGCTCTCTACAGACTGCTTACCACAATTCTTTCACAGTCTAAGACCTCAGAAAAACGGCTTCAACTCATGTAAAAAATGCATCACCTCCTCCATCTCCCCCAAGGCAGTATGCTGCTGGAGGAGAGTGAGAATTAATGCATTTCATTCTGTGCTGTGAGCCCTCCAGTATTTCTCAAGGTTCACTGGGTTGCTAAGGGTCAACCACAGCCAGACACAAGCTGACTCTGCTATGCTTGGAGCCATCCAGGCATGAGCCAGTTCCAATCTCAAAGCCACGTATTCACATTAGCATAGTGGAGAGTCCAAGTGAATTTATCTATTCCCTTGGAGTTTGTTTTGGGCTCTGCAGCATGTTAAAATAGTTACTTGATTTCAAGGCAAAGTGGGAACCCATTTGTGCTGGGAGTTGTGCAGACACAAAGCAAAGACATGAGCTTTGTCCTCAGATACTTCTTGTCTGGCAGAAGCTTTTGTCCATCACCACAGATCTAGTTCCCACCCTCGTTCTTGCTTTCCTTTCATTTTTAGCTTCTTTTAAATTACAGATTTCTAAACAATGGACCAGTGGTCCAGACCACTTGGTGGTCCCCAAGGCCCACAGTCAGCAGTCTGTAGCAGATCCAGGGACTGACAGAGCCTTATGTTCACCAGGAATCCCACCAGCCCTGCTACAGCCCCAGAGCCACTCTTCTACAGCATAAACCTATGTGTCAGATTACTTCAGAGACAGCGACAAAACCTGTATCATAACCACTTTCTTCTTAAAAGCACAAAGCTACTGCACTCTTGCGGTTCCTAGGAGAATGCGCTACTGTCCGAAAATAACTCCCAAATTTTGGATGCAAAGATGTCACCAAGGACCTGGGCTCCACCAGTCCAGAGCACTGGGAGGTTCCATCTTCTGCTGGGGTTAAGATGACTGAACTTGAAGGGGAGCAGCTTTCACTGTGCAACATGTCAGGGCAAATCCTGGGACCCTTCCTAAAGAAAGGTCAATGACAAGGTGATTCTGGCCAGTCCAAGTGGGCCCTGGTGATACACCTACAATGTGTCTGACGTACAAACTTGCCTAGTACACAAACTTCCTAACCTGCCTGATACATGATGGTCTATGAAGAAAGCAGGGAAGATCTGCCAAACAGCAGGGTCAGGTCCTTCATTTCCAGCTCTACTGAGCAGTCTCTTACCTTTATTTTCAGCTCTTTATGACCAAATGCTCCAGTAGTTTAATGCCCCACAGAACCCCACTGGCTGACTTGCACCCACTGGAGATCAAGCCTTACACACATATGCAAATACCAGACTAGCAGGAGGGGGAAAGAACATTTCCTAGAAAGAAACTCAGTGTGCAATTAATCACTAAAAACATAATTATCTCAGGTGATTTGTCAAGTCAAATTAATGTAAACCTATGCTGAAAAGCCATCAGCTGGTCTGTGCTTCACTTCTCCTTGCACTTATTGGGAAAGTGAAATTTTTGGACTTCTTAGATCAGCCAATTTCTTCTCTATTGCCACTGTTGCCTGTCCCTGCTCCTGGTCCCTTCTTACACTTCATGGCTCAGTGCTGGGAAGTGGGCCAAACCACTACCTGTAGTGGCAACCAAATTAAAGAAAATATACTTTGTTTGGTCCCACTTATTCTAAACAGAGGTAATAGCATAGATGCTGATGAATTAGTGATAAGACTTTGGACCAGTATATTCCAAAGCACACACAACTGCAGCCAGATCTGCAGCCTGTTAGCCAACAAATACTTACAAAAATTGGTCCTGATGGAGGGACCTGCATGGAAGCAGACCTCTTATTTGGCCCTAATATGCAGTTTTGGACATTTGAGAATGTGGGGGCAGATCCTCAGTTCATAAAATCTCCTGTAGCTCCCTTGAAGTCAATGGAACAATAACAATTTACACTAGCTGAGTTTCTGCATCCTGGCTGTGAGCTATTTGGAACAACTACACCATAATGATTATTACAGATATTTCAGATCTCTTGTCTAGGATGGATAGGAGAATACCACTGCATAAGAAAACAGAGAGTTGGTTTGCTATGATTTCCAAAGATTTATTGACCCATATCTTGCAAACATTTACACATGTTTAGCTTTATTCATGTGAGTTGTTCCATTACACTCGTGTGCCAGATAAACTAATGTACATGCTTGCAGGACCAAGGTTAAAACTTGTGCAAACACAGCAAGTTCTAAATATTTTTGTAGATATGTTCAGTTACCTCAGATTCAGACTCGAAAGCATGTCATTTGACTGTGCCTCTTCTCATAACTCTCCATTTATCCAAGCAGGTATCACAAGAGAAGCCAAATGCAATATCAGGATAAAACTGAGAAAAGAAGCAATTATCTGACCGAACTCAGAAGCTAGAAAACACCCACTCGGTCAGGACTAACGCATGCAAAAGTTGACATCAGTTCTTGAACAATGAATTAGCTGGGTCACTAGACTATATTCACAACAGCTTTCTTAACACAGCTAATGAAATCATTCATTTATTGATTTCCCCATAATGAAGTTAACATTTTTCTTCACAGTTTTGATTCATTAGAAGACACAAGTCAGTGAAGAGGAGAAAGAGCTGGGAATCTCTTGGCCATGAGGAGACTACTTCAGCATCCATTATCATATCAGCAATCACTCAATCTTTTCCACTAAGACTACAAGGTGAGAGAGGATCTCCCGCACCACTGCATAGTCCCACTGCTCACAAGGACAGAATACAATCTCTAATTTCTTAAATTGAGCTGATTTTGTTTCCCTGAGGACAAAACATGTGTCAACAAGGCGCCTGACACCCAGAGACTTCAATGCACTTCAGAAAGGCCATTAATACCTCCGACAACGTGGCAGCACTTACATCCCTCAGCCAAGACGTGAGCTCCGTTACGATACACACCTGCATCGCAGAAGGCTGCAGCGTCAGGAGAGGTGGCAGGCAAAGGAGCAGGGACGCAAAGAAAGGAAATTACTTTTTTGAGATAGATAGCAGGCAAAAGGCAAATTTTAGGCTATAACCCAGAGCCCCAGTCCAGATCTCTAACCACTAATAGCTGGCTTTCATCTTGGAAAGACTATTAACCCTTTTTTACAAGTCAGCAAACTCCAGGCACTGAGGATACCTGCCATAAGCGCACAGCAGGATGCTGACATGGAAAGAATGCCTTCTGCTCTGAATTTTAAGTCATGTTTCCCAGAAACCAAGACAAGTCAATCCTGGCATGCACAGGAAAGGGGAGTTGTTAGTAATGAGGACAGCTCTGATGGACGATGTCCCCTGGGAACCCATCTCACCAAAGGCCCTCTACGGTGGGAACGGTTGTTTGACTCCGAGATGTCCTTGGCAAAGCAGGGTATCTGGGCATGCTTCCCATCCCCAGGATCACCGATCGCTCTAGGATGGTTAGCTGGAGACACGTCATCACTAGCAACTGTGCAACATCTTACCACTCAGACGACAAAAGACAGATTCCCAGAACGAGCAGAGCAGGATTAAGCCAAGTGGTAAATGGACTCCAGGGCTGTTAAAGGATCTGTGCTGATGAGGGAAGCCAGTGCCAGGTAGCCTACCCGGAGCTTGTACGGTGAGGTTATCACTCCCCTCTTTTCTTCAAATCCGTAAATAGAACCCAAACATTGCTTGGGCCATGTTACAAAGATAAGGTGAGTCTCTCCCATCCCTTGCAAAGCCTGAAATAGAAGCCCCGCTACTCCCTATCCTAAGCATCAAGCGTAGGATGTTGACATTTAGCAATAGGGAAAATTACCCAAACAATGAACCCTCTCAGGTCTCTCTTCTCCCCTCCCTTCCCCTGGTCCCCTGGAAAATGTTCATAAAGTGAAGTGGAAAAAAACCACAACCCAAACCCCAACAACCAAACCCCAACCTTCCTAAGGCTGTGGAAAGAACATGTAGAGGAGAAGAGTGAGTCAGGCTCGGCTAACTGCGCACAGGTCACCAGTCCTGAAGGCGGAGATGATTCACCAAGGCAGCAAGAACTAGAAGGTAGAAGAGACCAAAAAGAGGGTGCGGAAAGAAAGTTGTATCCAAGAAGAGAAGGAAATAAGAAATTAAATGGTTCTGGGTTGCATGCACCTTGCTGTTTATCAACTGGAACTGACCCAGGATGACTCAACTTGATAGTGGTAAGATTATTCCCTCAGGTGCTTTGTCCAGCCTTTCTGTATGAGAAGGAGGGCAAACAGGCTGTAAGACCTCAACCCATCCCCATCCCCTGCTCTTGCCTCTCTTTTTCCCCTGCCTGAGATGCTCAGTGGACCCTCACCTCCCTGCTGCCTCTGCTTCCACCACTTCTTTCCTGCACCCATTCCCTTTAATTGCAGCAGTGTTATGGGACTCTGTTTTCCCCATAAAAGATGCCTTCAAGGAGATGAGAAAACCAGGGCCTCCTTAGGAACATGGCATGCCGTGGGGAGGCCCTCTTGGATGCCACTGGCACAGAAAGCACATTGTCACAAGAGATGGAGAGGAGGATGGGGCTCAGGTGCCAGGGGAGAAATCTCCTGCTATTCCTCCATTCATCTTTCCTCCTCAGCTGTGCCCCCCCCACTTTTATTTAATAACCATAAAAATTCAAACACAAAAAACTTGCTCTGAAAAAACCCTAAACACACAAAAAAAGAAATCCTCCCTCTCAAGTTCACAATGAGAGCTGTAAAACTTTTTCTGCTTGGAAAATTCTCCCGGTCAGTTTTTCCTACTGTTTAATCCCCGCTTTGAGTTACACAGAATGAGTAAACACATTTTATAAGGTTCTAATTCATACCTAACCCATACAGTTTATAGCTTAACATAGTAAAATATACACACACACATGCACACTTTTTATACAGAGATATATATATATACACACACACACACTCACACATATGCATAAAATAGCCTTGGTCCCACTCCTACGAGCCTCCCAGCAGCAGGTCTGATTGCTCCGGCATGTGCTCTGCTGTGAAACCAGCCTGGCGTGCTTAGGTGTGAGTTAGCTGGCCTGGGGAGTAGTTTCCGCTCCAGATTCCTGCAACCTCCTTTGTAATAAATAATTAGTCAGTCTCGTTAAGGGAACGGCAGGATCCACCACTACATCCTTGGAGGACTAAGGAATGCCACCATGTGGTATCCCAGGAACAATTTTTGTCCACTTTCTGCCCAGCAAGCACCTGGAGCAAAGCCCCATGGCAGGGAGGCAGCTGAGGCTGGGCTGGAGGAGCTGTGGGGAGCTCAGCTACCACGCGGCCATGGCCAGGCACCAGGCAAGGATGTGTCTGTCTGAAAGGCAGCTCTCTGCTGGCAGTGATTAGAGAAAACCTGAAGGTGGGCACTCATTCAGAAGATGGCCTATGGTGTGAACATCACCAGTTGTTGCTCTGGAGGAAGGCAGGCAGCCCTCATACTAAACTCCTCCGTGTAGCTGTGGGTTAGGGTCAGCCGTGATGAGACATTGCAAATGTCTTGCCCTGTGCCAGCCTCTGCACCGAGCTGCTGGAGAGGTAGCTCCTCTTCTGTGGCAAAACTGTGTCTGTCACCTTTGCTTGAGACAACGGAGGCCAGTCGCGATGAGCTGTGGATGGCATTAAGGCCAAAGAGCTACCTGAACCTCAATCTCCCACTCCAGGTGTTTGAGAACCAGCCACCACCTCCTGCCTTTACCCCCCCGGAGGCAGAGCTGACTGATTTACCTGGTTAGACCTGGGCTCTGCTTCAGGTCCCTCTGCCTCTTCAGCATTTTAACCCAGTGTGGGCAGGGGAGATGGAGTCCTCTTGATTGGTAGTTAACAATTTTAGCTAATTCCACCCAGGAAAAATACACTGCCTGACACAGAGAGCTTGTGCACAACAGCAAACCCCAACACCCCACAAGAAGGTCTACCTGACTACCTGACCATTTCTGATGGGCGTCTCTGCAGCTCTGGCACTCCCAAGCATCCCCTGGGTGAATAGCTGTGCACATCAGACCAAAAACTCAGCAACAACACTCCCAAACTCTGCACAGGGGGAACCTTATAAACATTTTGAGCTGTCTGCCAGTGGCTTTGAACTTGGCTGTAACCCAAAGGTAGATGTTTACGACTATTGCCTAAGGAATTACCTCTACCACTGCTCTGAAGAAGGTGGCTTCTCTTGAGCATTTGTGTTTTGGGTTTTCCTGCTTGTTTCCCCCAGCAGCTTGCTATTAAATTAAACCAAGCATCTCGTACAGTCCCATACTTCTGTCATAGAGAATAACTGTAAGTGATTAAAGTATTGTTTCTGCTATACCTCTGCAAGACCACACCAAGAGATCATTTCCTCAGAGGAAAGAGAAACAGAGACACAGAGAGAACTGTGTCAGTGACACAGCCGAAGCCTCTGCTGGTACAAGCTGCGGCAGCTCTGCTGCCATGAGTGGGAATGGAGCAATTTGTGCCAGCTGACAGTCTGGCTCTAAATCGTGCTTGGTGTGGTGCAGCTCCTCTGAGCAGGAAGACAAGAAGACAACAGAAACACCCAGAAAGTGTCCCAGACACTGGATTTTGTGCTTCTCCAGAAAAGCCTTTTTGCAGCATTTGTTTGATTTATGGGATCTGCTGCCCTGAACCCCATGTATTCCCCTGATGGGCTTGCCTCTCCCAGAGGGCATCCAATTAACCAGCAGAGAAATCAGAGTGACAATTAACTTATTTTCATTTCCTGACTCGCTGTCATGCCTCCCATCATCTTGTTTTTCCTCATCCCTGCTTATTTGCCCCGGCCCCAACCCCCTTTCTATTCAGAAACCAAAGAAAAAGCAGGAACAAATATAACCCCCACCAAAAGGCCAGGGTCAACTGGAAACCTGCACTGTAACAACACAACTGCCTGGTCTTAATCTCCTCAACTTCGTCTTCTTGCCCTCCAACACAGCCTCCGCTCAAGCTGTCAGTAAGCCAAATCCCGGCAAGCCAAAATGAGTTGACCTTTGAAGTCATTTTTTTAAGTCAGGGTGCCCCTGCATCCTTCAAGTCCTCAAGCAGCCTTGCACAAAAGCCACCTCCCAAATAGGAGCTTGTCTCCAAAGACCACACTCCGGGTCTCTGCTAGCAACCATGGCTATGGGGGCCTGAATCACGTCCTCAGGGGAGCTAGCACCGTTACCATCCCGGCTTTTCTCTCTCTTTATTCCTTCTGCCCGCTGCTGTTGTTAAAACCAAGGTTTCAATTTTTCAAGTGCAAAGATTGGCTTGAAGACTCAGTCTCTTTTTTCTGGGAGCTTTTTGGATACACAGTCCCTCTAAGGGTGTGGAAAAGCACTCCGGGTTATCAAGGTGAAATCATGAGCATCATTCAAGCCCATCTTGGCCAGTTCTGTGATAACTGGTCACCTGAAGGCACAGACAAAAGCCATTGCTCAAGCTAGCAGTTTGAAGTTGCTTCCAGCCACACAAAATGTGAGATGTGGGCTTCGGGCCCCATAATGCTATTTTCATTTTCCTCCTCCTCCAAGAAAATAAACCGAGTGTTTATTTCCTGAATGCTCTGGTCTGAGAAAGGGCAAAACTTTCCTCCAGGAGCCAGGTGGCTGGAAAGGGAAGGCAGAGGCAAATATTTGCCGAATTTGTCAATGAGCTCTTATTCCATTTTTCTTATTAATATTTATTTAGACATAATGTGAGAGAAACCTGCTCAGACCACAGCAATGTGGGAGATTCCACTGTTATTCTCCTCGTGCCAGCTACTGGCGGAGAGGGAGGAGAGAAGGAAAAACAGAGACAAAGAGAGAGTGTCAGGGAGTTCACAAGCAATTTAGAGAAAGTCACGGGCTTTCGTCTTGACTTAGCAGAAGATGGGATGCCTTGAGAAAGTCAATGCATCTATGGACCATGTGATGGGTCAAAGAGGTTGAATAGCTTGGCCTTCCTTGCTGATATTCAAGGCACAGGTGTAGCTTTGAGAGAGAAAATTATCTCATTATAGAGCCCTCTTTTTTTTTTTCCTTTCAAAGGAAGGAATCATTAATGACACAGAGACAAGGAGAATAAACTGCAACCCCAGGTTTAGTAAATTGTGTGAGACGAACCTTGTGTATTTCTTCAGTGAGACAGTTCATTCCCCAGACACAAGAAGCGTGGTACAATCTAATTTATCTGGGTATCAAGAGGCACCATGGCATGACATGGGTAATTGTTAGGTAAGCTTGAAAAGATAGGAATTAGCAGAAGAATTATACAGCAGGTAAGGAACTGAGTAATGGACAAATGAAAACAGGCTGTGCTGAAAAGAGAGTGATGGGAACTGAGTTATAACTAGCAGAGTTCCTCAGTGATCAGGCTTGTAATCAATCTTATTTCTCACTGGAAATACAGCAATGATATTAGCACCAATGAAGTGAAATGCATTATTAGTGCACAGGAGATCAGAGGATCAGTCAAAAGAAATTAAAAGATCTCGAGGGCTATAGTAATAAAAGTGGAACAAATTTTAATATTTAAAAATGCAAATTAACTTAAAGATGGACATTAAAATAGTTCTTTTGTTAGCAGGAACAAAGGAGGAGGAGGAGAAATGCCTGGATGCACTGGCTGGTCACAGCACAACCACATGTTGCCGCTGGATGAGAGCTGGAGAAAAGGAAAAGAAATTCTTGGATCAGCTTAGAAAGGGTCTTCCAGTTGAAATAAAGAAGAATCAAATCCCTTGATAGCAAAAGGCTGTATGTGGTGGCCCACTACCAGCCTCGCCATCAGAGAATCACAGAAAGTCTCCAGTCCAACCTCTTCAAAGCAGGGCCAAGGGCAAAGCCAGGGCATGGTTCCTCGGGGCTTTATCCAGTTGAATTTTGAAAATCTCCAGGGACTCCTCCAAGAGCCGCATAGCTGGTGTACAAATAATCACTGCTAGGTAGCAGAAATCCCACTGGACTATGGTGTCCAGGAGGAAGGACCCGGATGCATTTCTGCAGGGCTTCAAAGCTCCAGCACTGCTGGCTCCCCAAATTGGTGGGGAGGTACATGGCTGTGAGCGTGTCCCCTGTTGCCCTCCACTGGATAGAAGGAGAATGTCACACTGCTGTGTCATGTCTGGGGACAGCACATCCTAGAAGCATCTCCTCTTTCAGCTGGGGTAATAAGTCTGTGCTCTGGGAATAGAGCAGCTGAACTCTAGCTCTGTTTTTGCTCTGACTGTGTCTCGTGTAGCAACAGCTGGGGGACATAGGTTTGCTCAAACCACAGCCAGACGATTGGAAATAAAAACGATATTCATATATTAATTAACATCTGGTTACTCGTCTAATTACATGATACAATGTGCATGAGTTTTTTGTTCCTTTCATATTTTATGCATTGAATGAAAACTAAACAAATGTTGCAAAAGCAACAGTGCAAAAGCAAAAAAACAAACACTACCCAAGTTTGTACTTATAACACTTACTGACACATCAGTTTAATTAACATGTAAAGAAGGACATGACTAAACCATGACGATGAAGATGGTGGTGACACCGAACTGGAATTAACATCCAGCCTGATCCAACCTGGCCATTTTTCATTAAACTGGACTTCCCTTTACACATATTCTTTAAAAAAAAAAGTAATAATTTGTTAAACTGAGCAGTTCAGGGCCTGATTTAGCAAATTATTACTTACCCATTTTCAAAAGCCACTTTTAATGAAAACCGGCCCTAAAAATTTCAGCCGGACTGTAAAGCACCGTCCCAAAGGAAAGGAGCTGATGTCACTCTGCCTGCGCAACACATCTGACAGCGTCTGATGCTTTCTGCCACACTTTGGGAATGGAAATAAAAAAGAATGAGGGGGAAGGAAAGCCAGATTAATTAAGAAAAGTCATCACTCAGGTTGTCTGGCAGTAGCACATTATCCCGTGCGTGTGGCCGTCCCCACGCAGCTGGCAGGGGCGGGTGACAGGATGCCTGGTGGCCACCAGGGAGGTGACGGGGACAGCGTGCATCTGCGCAAGGATGCGGGTGGGCAGGGAAAAGAAAAGCTGAAGGCTTGGCTTGGCACATGCTTCCAGGTTACGTTTGGGTTTTTTTGAGACAGGGGCGTTGAGAGGGGAGGCAGAGGGGAGAGCAGAGCCCCTCTTCCTGCCCCACCGCAGGCAGCCTGGGGGGAATAAGTGCCCGATGCATGCTGCCCCACTGAGAAATCCAAACAGGCTCTTACATGATTAGCTACTTTCTCAAAAAGGCTGCAGGCTTCATTGAAAACACAACAATAAAAAACCCAACCCTAACCCAACCCTCAGCTTACAAACTCCTTTCTGAACCCAACAGCAAGAGTAGAGTAAGGGGAGTCTTGGGGCTCGCAGAGGTGGAGGGTCACAGGGTTTCAGGAACAGGTCACACAGAAGCGGAGCTCCCCGGCACTCACCCCCCAGTGCCCACCTGGCTCCGGCACCAGGCCAAAAACACGGCTCTGTTTGATGCTGATGCCATGGAGGGAACATAAAGCAACTGCTCACCTTTTGGGTGGACTGGTGTCCATGCTGGAAGCCTCTTGCCAGCACAGGAGATACGCACTGGTACAACTGGGATATAGGCACACATCTCGGATGCAAGCTTGGAAGGGTTAATACCACCAGCCAGCAGCTTGCTAAGAGGGACCAGAGGCAGGGAGGATTCCTCCCCTCATTCAAGTTACCCGTCCTTCCCACAGACCATCCCAACCACACGAGCCCTGCCCTGACGGCAGCGAGGTGCGATCCAGCTCATCTCACTGCAGCGTCTCTATGAAGGTGACCGGGCAGGCTCCCACCACAAACAGGGATTTTATGCTTAGCATGCAGACTCCCATAACCCAATATAGACGTTTCTATCCTTACTGCATCTCTGCACGAGACCAGATCTGTGCTCAGCTACCCGAGAAGAGGACTCCCATGAAAACACCCCCCAAGCAGAGCAGGTAGCACGGCCTCAGCACGCTGGCCTAGCACTTTCCGTACGCTCAGCTCCTACAACACTGCCAAACTTTAACTGTTTGGGTTGAAATTTTCCACACTGGGTATCTGCCTCAGGCTGAATTTTTTTTGGAAAGTTTCAGATAAAACAAGTCCAGCCAATTCCAAGAAGGCAGCTTGGGAAAAAATATAGTTTTCCTTATGTAAAAAGAAAAAAAAAGTCAAAAAACCAAAACCAACTTACAACTTTTGTTGTGAAGCCCCAGTGTTCAGAGCAGGGACTTGGCATTTGGCAGACAGGGTGGTCACCGCGTTAACGACACGGCTTTGTTGCCCCTGTAGAAATTTCATTCAAATTGGCAGCATTGCAAGGCCAGCAGTACTCAGTTTGCACACACTCCACAGAGAGGTTGTTTGGCTTCTGAGTTCCCCGAGATGCTTCAGCCCCTGACAGCTCCTACACTGGACCACACCATGTACACATCCCTCCCGAACGGTAGCTGAGCGTGCTCCAGCCGAAAGGCAGCCCATAGCTTCATCACTACTTATTCAGGGACTGAAAAACATTGCTTAATGCTTCCCAACTGCCTGGTGCCTGCTGCAGCCCAGGAGAGAGGCAACGCATGCATTAAGCACTAATGCAATAGTAATGCAGAAAGGGCAGAGGGCCGTGCAGGGGCTGCAGATGACGCTGTGCTCGAAGAGGGCTCTGCAAGACCACCACAGGTGAATGCACAGACAGATCTCGCTGTGTGGAGAAGGGCCTGAATTAAAGGGCTTCACTCATCTCCTGCAGAAATGCACTGGGGAACATCAGTGACTTCTGTGGGGCAGGATTCAGCTCTTATAAAGGAAAAACAGATAAAAGGAAACAATAAAATCCAGTAACAAAGCGATACAGAAGCTTCTTGGCAAATTATGACCTATTCTGTGTGAACAGGCCTCACTGCTTTGCTTGTTTTAGCGCACTGGGGTTTCTCTTCTATTAATTTTTTTAATTGCGAGTGGTAACAATAACCACACGCTGCCATTTGCTCAGCAGGTAACCCTGCTGGCATGGCATGCAAGCAGAAAGCAGGGCAGCTCTTAGGCTGCCAAATAAATCATTTGGCTAGGATTTACCTCCCTTTAGCCCTCTCCAAACCAAGCATCTAGTTAGGTTCTTCCTTTAGTCAACAGAAAGGTAAGGGTATCTTCTGACGGTGATTCCTCTCTCCTCTCAATGTTTATGAAGACATGCGAGAGGGATTTTCCCATAGAGGAAACCGGTGCAGCTCCTCTGACCACTGTGGGGGTCTAACCATGCAGGTTAGGCAGATGACGTTAATGAGGATGTGTCCAGGCCTAAGGATGCAGCTAAACCATCATGGAAACAACCAGTCTCATAGTCAGACTCTTCTACCATACACATTGTCAAGGAAGCACAACTGAAATGTGGATGCAGGCTGAGCTTCAGAAAGGAGGACCACGAGACGCCATCCCACAGGTCCACATTTCCCTCCACATCATAGTCTCAACTACTCTGACCAAAATTGCAGCCAACACAACCCACCAGAGCATCTCCCACAGAGCCACGTGGACATTGGTACATGGAAGCTTGCACCCACAGGCTAAGAGCCCGCCACCCTGGCCAGTGGGCACCAACCGGGTTGGAAAGCCCAGGCAACCAGCAATGCTCAAGCCAACCCTTATCTCTGGGGAGATGTGTTTCAACTTTACCTTCCCCAAATGGGAATAACAAGAGTTCCCTGCCCCAGAGATGGTGGCTGAGAAAAAAAATTTTAAAAAATCACAAGACCTTATAAAATACTGATGGAATAACATCTCCGGTAGAGCAAAAAGTCAATCCTTCATCTGCTAGAGTATCCCACTTCCCTCACTCAAATTCTTAACACCATCTAGCACCGAGTGGGGCTTTTATCTCACTCCCTAAATCGGACTGGGACACTTGGCAGGCAAGAGCTTGTCCCTTATCTCTGCCTGCTCTGTGGTCTTCAAGACTGCTTCAGTCTTCAGGGTTACTACCCTCTGATCCTTCACCACCATCAGGAAATGTGCCAGGAGGAACGAACAAAAAGAAACCCGGAGGAGACAACTGTCATGTGAAACTCCGGCATGAATGGCGCAACTGGTTGCATGTCAGGGGGCTTGGGAAGGGGTGGTGGGAGCTGGCAGGGTGGGCAGTTGCTCAAAGGAAACCACAGAGAACTGACCAAGCACTTGAAAGATTCCACGCATACCTCCCAGATATGCCGGCGTGGTTACAAAACCCCTGCCCGGATTGGGTGGCAGCATGCACTTGAAAAAAAAAAAGGGGGGTGGAGGGGAAGAAAAAAAGAAAAGGAAAAAACAAAACCCCAAACAACCATTCATGGGACACACAGAGGACTTCAAGTCCTCTGCTTTAACGAGACGCCGCAGGCATCGCTGCCTTGGAATTTGGGCTATGCTTGCGGTCCGTGAGGCGACTCGCCGAAGCCTTTGGTCACATTAAGCAACATTACATGATAATGCTGCAGCACTTTCAGGCTGAGGGAGAAGGAAAACAAAACAGATGACTCTGGATGGAAAGGCATTGCTGTAAACCTGGGAGGGAGAAGAACATTCTTTCGGATACTTTTTTTGGCTGGTTGTGTCCTCCCCTCCCGTCTCCCACCTCTCTCTCCTTTTCCCCCCTCCTCCTCTTGGAGAATTGGTGACAGCAGGTTTTTTTACTAATATTTCCATATTAAATAGAAAGGAAGAGTGTGAAAGGCCACGCGAAGTGGTGGCAGCTAGACAGTGGAATCTGCAACTGAAGGGTGGAGTTGGAGTACTGGAGAGGTGCCGGTTATTTATAGGGTATGAGAGAACACAAAAAATGTCTGGCCCCTTTAAGGCCCCTTAATCCAAACAACCAATGGAAAGAAAAAAAAAAAAAAGGGAAAAAAAAGGGAAAGAAAAAAAAAATGAGGAGAAAAGGCATCTCTGCACCAGACTGCAATGTGTGAAGGAAGACCGGGGGATGGCCTGGCACAGTCCTGCCCCGTCCCTCCAGCTAGACCTGTGCCCCATGGCCCTCAATGCTGCAGGGCAGCATCATGCTTGGGCGGTGGGACCGGCGTCAGGGCGAGGAGCCCTGTGCTCCCCAGGCAGCCCCGAGACACAGCTGCCTCGAGGGTGGGACGTGGCAGCTGTTTAAACCATGATACAGCAGTGTTGGACGGGAAGCGGAGATGAATGGCGCGTTCAAGAGAAATCAAAAGGGAGAAGCTGAGAGAATTGGGAATACAGGCTGGAAATTCCCTTTCTTCAGCCGGCATTCATGGAGCAACCAGGGATCTTTGCACTCTGATCCGAGAAGAGTCCGCGAGATGTGGCTGTTCAGTGTCCTCACTCTCTTTGGGATACATAAACTGGAGGGTCATCTTTATGGCCTTCTCATGGCCAGGTAGTTCAGTGCAGATGTGGATGCTCTGGGAAGGCTGCTGGTCAGACCCTTGTCATGGCTGGTTTAAGCAGGGTTATTTGGCTCTAGGCCTGGAAGACCATTGCTTCCAGCTCTTCCCTAGGATTTCTGATAGATTTTAGGCCAGCTGAGTAATGTCCTTCCTCTTGTCTTTTCTGAAGAGGAGTGAGGGACCTCGGTGCAAAGAGGTGCCACGCAAACCAAAGCACTTTTGTGCTCTAAATAAAACTCCTTTTTCCTTCTTTCCAAAAGAAATGCATGAGGTTATGCCTATTTTTTCTAAGCAGACTTAAGGGAATTGTGAAGAGCTCCTGAAGGACACTCAGCACTTGGGTGATTTAGTGTACAACAAAGTGGATAAGTCATCAACTTCGATGAATATACACCTGGAACCAGGGAAACTGAAGACAGACAATTCTGTGGATAGAAAGGGGTCAGTAAAGAGATTCAAGAGCTCAAGCAGATGACAGTGACACTAAATCCTCAGGTCTTTTCACAAGCCCTGCTCTCATTCCCTAGGATCCTGTTGAACCCATGAGCCTTCACTAATAGGCTTCATTCTCCTCTGCCAGTATCAAGTAACAAATGTCAGATCTCATATGGGAATCACTAACAACATAAAAATAAGATTTATATGGGAAGATTAAGTTCAAAAGAACAGTTACAAAACTCAGAAAGGTTTTGTTTGTACCCAAGCACACACAAAATCAAAGTCAAAACACTGCTGTTCAGGATTGTGATCATCATCAACCGTGACCTTCTCCCACCATCACTGCAATTTTGCATGCTGGACACTGGCTACAAATTAATTTGCTGAAACTGAGGAAAATGCTTCCCTGATGTGTAACCTTAATTTGATCACTTCTAGTTCACACAAACTGCATGCTAATACTCCCTCTAGCACTCCTTTCATCTAAGACAGGAGCTCTAGAGCTCTAGATCTGCTCCCTACCTTGCAGCCTCGCAAGAAGGACAACACCATTATAATGTCAAAATCCTTAACTGCCAGTTGGTGACGCTGGTTTAGTTTTTCTGGTGACCACAGAACTGCCTAAAGCATCGCAGATCTGGAAAAAAAGGAGGCATGGAGAGGTGAAAAGACTTGGCCATGGTGGGAAGAGGCAGATCCTCCAGAGGCGTAAATCATTACAGCTCTTCTGATGTCAGCACCCCAGGGAGGCTGGACAGGCATCAAGCGGAGCAGCGAGGAAGAGGAGGGCTGAGCCTCTTCCTGCTTGTCACAGCGCAATTCCAGGAAACTCGGGACCTCAGCTCTCCTCCTGCTCTGGACTTCAGCCACCAGCTCATCCTGCTCGGAGAATCTGTCAGCACACCTCAACCCTCGAAAACTGGGGCTTGAGCCAAGGCCCTCAAAAGGGAGCAAAGGAAGGATGGGAGACGGAGTCCAAAAGTGTCTTTCCGCCCTAAAGGTGAGCCCTTTGGAACAGGCTCGAATCCCATTCGCTCTGCCTGGGGATGGCCTGCCAGTGGCTGTTTGATATGTGGAGTGAATGAAAACGTTACCCCCACGCGATGATGTTCCAGCACCTTTCAGCACCAACTTGTCTTTTCCTTTATCTTTTTTTGTTTTAAACACAGACTCTCGGGAAAGCAACTTAGCAGACCAAGCTGCAAAGCAGAGACAGAATAGAATTGTCTTTTTTTTGGCTTCCAATACAAGAATGCAAAGCATTGTCTCTCTGGGAAGAGAATTAAGTATGGGCAAGTGTTTTGGCAAGAGAGCCACAGAGAATGGAAGGCGAGGATGAGGCGGGGGAAGAGGAGGAGGGGAGGGAGAGCTGGGGGTCAGATGGATGGTTTCGTCTTTTATAAATCTTGGATGGGGAAGAGGCACACAGATGGCTTTGTGTTTTAAAATGATTCTAATAAATCAACTCCATAATCATAATCAAAATGCCCTTGACTCTCTTCCCCCCCCCTTCCATGGATCACAGCTGAGCACCGAGGCTGCAGCGTGCGCCTGGCAAGGGAATGGCGAGTACTCGAGACAAAACCAGACTGCGGCGAAAGAGCAAGCGGACGCGTGCGAGGGAGCCTGCAAACCTGCGTGCACGTGTGACCACAGCTGGGTGTGGGAGCCGTCACAAGCACTTGCTGCATCAGTGTGCTAGTGAACAGATGACGGGAGCAGGGGAAGGAACAAGCATGGGGGGCTTTGTGGATTGCAACGGGCAGGGCAAGGGTGGGCACATCCCCGCAGGAGCCTGGACCATTTCTAAGCAGGAACGTGCCCATACATGTATAAAGAAGGTCTGAGCGGGAAAGCGAGCCTGCAGCTATCTGCAAAGAGAGGAGCTATCCCGATGGCGGGGGAAGGAGTGGGAAAAGGCAGGGTCTCGTCTCTCCCAGGCGGGAGCAGACGTGCCGGGGAGGAATGCTGCGTCCCCGTTCCAACGCTCGGTCTTGGCTGCGAGGAAGGTGCAGCCTCTCCTCCTCCAGCAAGAGCCACTGGGCCTGGACCGCGGGGGGAGCAGAGGCTCTCGCTGTCAGGGTTTTCCATTTGGAGCTCCACGTGGCACGAAATCCCATCGGTTTCCTTGCCAGAGGGAGCCAGGTGGAGAGAACAATAAAAAGCAGAAGGCGCGGGGCGGGGCGGGATGGTCCAGAGCGGATGCAGAGGATGGAATTAATCAGCTGTCCGGGAGGAATATTAGAGCTCTTCGGCTTGTCGTCAACGCCTTCTCCTCCTTCCCAAAGACAGACACAATGAGAGACCAAGGAACATTTCCTATTGTTACAGGGGATTTGTCCACAAGGTCCAGCCCCATGTGGAAGTCATTACCGGCTGGGAGTGGTAGGTATCTCACACAGAACATGCAGCTAGATGGGATGGGGGAGGGCAACAGGGAAAAAGTTGAGAGACCAGAGATGATGTGTCCCTGTCTAATTGATTTAGGCACCTCGAGGGAGACTGTCACCATAGCAGCCCAGGTCCAAGTCCAGGGATTGCTTTGGGCTGAGGTACGAAGTGTTTTGCTTAATATCACTCTTTGGACCGAGTCAAAGTCCTGAGTGCTCCTGCAAGAAGCCATCAAGGGTAGCTCAGTGCCAACAGGAATGGATCATGAATTCACTGCTGCTACCGAACAGGGAAGGGAGGGACAGTTACGTCAAGGTTTTCTTTTCCCTGTCTCCGACCCTCCCTAGATAGAAAACTGAAGAGTGGCTGCAGCAACAGCTGTACGAAGCATGAGGTGAAGAGCTGACCGCTGCCCACCTGCAAGTCCTCCCGCTCCAGCAGAACTTGGCCTTCAGGATCATCCATGGAAGAACGTAATTATCCATGGGTGAGAGCCCAGGACTGAGTGATCAGAGAGAGTCAACACTTCTGGGGTCCCAGGGGAAGGTAGATCCTTTTAGACACATGTTACATCTAAGCTCAGTCATTTCACGCTAAATCATACTTAAGTCAGCAGCATCTCCAGAAGCGGTGATGTCAACGTCCCCAGAACAGCCGGAGGAAAGGGGCACCTCAGAAATCAATGGGAAATCAACATCCCAACTCATTTGCTGTCATTTCTCAGTCTCGCTGCTGCTAACCTGTTGGGTACTGAATAGGATTGAGTCAAATAGATGTTGCTGTAGGTAAAACACAGTCTGGTGTATGACAAAGCTGCCCTCCCCAGGCCCCCCAAGTTCACTCACGACTTCCCCAGCCGTGAAGGAGCAGATAGAAACAAAGTCAGTCATGCCAACTGGGGTAAAAAAATAATCGTATGAAGCCTGGTTTTGCCATTTGGTCTGACAGAAACCATATAATGCATTGCAAAGCAAAGTGAGAGCACTGGGGTCCAGGGGAACAAGTGATAGTCAATGGGCAGTTCAACATTACCTGGTCAGCAGAGCTGTTATGGAAAATGAGCCCAGAGGACACCTTTTGGGTCCAAGATGCCTGTCACTGCTGGCATCTTTTGAGGCAGAAATGTTTCTTCCAGGGATCTCAAGCCACATTGAACAAGCAGCCTTTAGGCTCCCAGGAAGAGGAGGTACCACTTTTACCTGGATGGCATTGGAGCAGTCACACAATGCCTTTAACTGTTTACCTCTTTTGACTCAGGCTCTCAAAAAAACAGTCAACATATAAATACACAAATGGGGAGCAATACCAACACTGAAGGCTGTCTAACCATACCCTAACTGGTTGCCTTCCACCTAGCAGGGTTTCTCTTTCACACAGTTGACTTTTGTCAAGTTTCTACCACTGGCTGAGGTTATGGCTTGGACAGAGGTGATTTGCAGGCTGCACCTGCGTAGTAAGAGGTGTCCATCTCCAGACAATGCAAAACTCAGTCTCATGCAAATGCCTTCACAAAACTGTAACATCCAGGGGGAAGGGATTTGAGAAAGTAAGGCAGGCACATAGTCAATGGGACTATGGGAACACAGTCAATGGGACAAGCAGTGTCTTCTGGGGTTTTCAGAAGCTCCAAGAATGTCAACCAAGAACTACCACGCTTGCAGATGGGCACACGCAACTGTCTCAGACCACACATCCCTTACCAGCACCGGAGGAGCAGGAGACCACTGCTGTGGGACAGACCAGAAGAAACATGGACTCTCAGCCACCCTCATGTGTTGTAGGACATCTAGGGCAACCGCCCCCCAAAAGCCTCTTTTGCACCAGAGATTTCTTCAACCTTCTTCCCATGCTGCATGGCCCTCCTGCACCAGCCCAACCCCACCACACCGTATTTCTTGCCTGCCAGTGCACACAGAAGCCCTCGCAAAACCAAGCATGGAGCTACAATGTTGTGCTACTCTTTTTTTAAAAAGTAAAACAAAACAAACAAACCCCCCCCCCCCAAACTTTGTTCTACTTCCATAGAAATTATCACTGGGAAGCTCAGGATGCTCAGCTCAATTATCTCCAAAGAATTTCTTCTCAATTGAGCTGGATGTCCCTTTGCACAGGACAGCATTCAGTTGGGTACTTGTACCAGCATGAACACTGCAGCTTTTTTTGTAAATGGTGTGAATGTTCTCCTCTATTTATGTCCTACAAGAACTCATTTTTACCAATATTTATGCATCATAACACATAGCCCTGATCCTGCAAGATCTCAACATGGGCACAGCTTTGTGTATGCCTGAGATCTCCCTGGTTTCAATGAGCTATTCATCAGCAGCTTGCTGAAGAGGCTGAAGCTGTACTTATGTTTTATGTATATGGAAAAATTATTACGTAGCAATAGGGTTCAAACAGGAGTCCCCAGATTCATCAGATGTTTGATTCACTTGGTACATGCAGTCTAAAATGGAAACAGGGGATGGGAAACATAATAAAACGTAATAAAAATATCTTTAAACATATTTCAGGGTATTGAAAAAATCTCTCCTTGCAATTCTCTAACTTTTGAAATCATGAACATGTATTCTTACAAAGTTAGGTTTAAAAGTAGCTCATATTTAATTTAAAATTGCATTCTTCCAATCATACCTACAAAATACACACAACATATAAATGTATAAAATAAATTATTACACTATAAAATATATATTTACATTATTTAAATTAAATTTAAAATTAAAATCATACTGAAACTAAATGTATTTGTTTGCCATACGTCTTTGGAGGACATGCTATCCTCATTCCGTAATACCAAAGAATATAAAAATAAAAGCTAGACATTGAACTTATGGAGCTTTTTTATCTTTAAACTTTTTTTTCTCTTTTTAAACATCAACTGAATTTTTAGGCAATCTTTTTGACATTATGTACACACTCTCCGCTGAGGTACTGAAGATGATATGAATATGGTATGGATTTGTCCATGCAAAGCGCATCACCCCCTCCGCCCAGCCAGGCAAACAGCAGCGATGCCATGAAGGCTCAGCAGGATGAAGCAACCCCAGCGCTGCCTCGTTGGCATCGGCATCATCTCCTACAACAGCGGAGAGGCAACGACCACCGTAGGGAAGGGCAGACGCCGAGCCCCCGTTGTCACCAGCCCACGACACGGTGGCCTCCCAGGGCTCCTCTTCACACAAATGCTGCTCAAAGCAGCCCGTTTGCAGCACTACCTCTCTCCCACCTCCCCTCCCGCGCGCTCCCCCCACACACCGAGCTTTCCTTCTCCTTGCCTCTCTCTCTCTTTCACTCTCCCACCACAGCTGGTTAAAATTACGCTGGAATTTTGTTTTTCTGTCAAGTGAATTTGGACCTGGTAAATCCCTCCCAGCCATTCCAGTGGCCTCCCAACGAACATCGAGGCTGCATGTAATACACATGATTTAAGAAAGGTGCTGCTGGAGCTATTTCTGAGCACGTTCATGATACAGGGTTCAGGGCAGCCAAGAGGGGCTCCTGCGGCTTGCAGACACCCAGGGAGGGATGTTGGGGTTTCCACATGAGGAATGGGTGGGGGAAGGAGGAGAGGTCCGAAGGCATGTCATGTCAGCTGGAGCGGCTCACCTTGCAAGGACCATGCAAAAAAAAAAACAAACCCAAAAGACAGCAGAACAAAATAAAAACATCCCAGGCCTGGAGAAATCCCAGCCCTTTTGTCTTGAGAGACCACAGAGGCAAACATGAAAACCCTCCAGTGAGCCAAGCCAACGGGGAGCTGTGGTACAGAAGGAGAAGGACATGTTCTTGGCTGACCTGGGGAAGCTAAGGGCTTGCAAAAACATATCATAACAAATCGAGGCTACGAGCGTGTACCTGCACACATGTGCTTGAGGCTGGCACAGTGTGGGGGGCTCCCAGTTTGTGCCTGGGGGGTCACCAGCTCTCAGTGGTGTTTGACCCACCTCTGCCTCGAGTTGGCAGAGCACAGCACAGAGAAGCTCCATGGGGCAGCGGGTGGTGGAACCTGGCCAGGGGATGTGCCCAAGCCCAACAGCCTTCCCTGCTAACCTCTGTAGCTTCAGTAGGGAATGCAAAGGGTGCCAAAATTGCCCCTGTAGCAAAAACCTTGGGCCACCCCCAATGAACTAGAGGATCTCCCAAGAGACCAGGCTACAGTTATGAGCAGGTCTGGTTAGGAACAATACTAGGTCAAAACCGGTTGTCCAGCAAAAAAAGTCCTTCTGGTTAAAAATAACAGGTTTAGAAACAGGCGTACAGGTCAAAGAAATTTTGGGTTGGGGGAAACAAAGTGGGGCAATCCCTTTGATAGTGTTGAAACTGCCCCATTACAACATTTTTGGAATGGAACAATGCAATTTTAGCTTTCAAAGTGACTTTTTTAAAGACAATCACCAATGGTTAAAAATATTAAGTTTTTAAAAGGTCAGGAAAAGAAAAAACTTCTCGCTTTCGCACAACAAAGCCTCTAAATTAACCCTAAGCGGGTTTTATGAGGGGGCAGGGAGGGGAGGTAGGGGGCTGTAAAGGGGAGATTTTATTTAATGGAATATTTCAAATTACTATAGGAGGGAAAGAAGGGGAACTGTTCCTTTTGGTCATAATTAAATACATGCATCTTGTGTATATATATATACATGTACATATGCATACACACCTCTTTTCCCTTCAGACTGAATATCCAGGCCCTCTCCGGGTTTAATTAATACCTGATTGTGCCTGGACAATTCCCAATCCCAAAAGAGCAAACCAAAGGATGAATTAGGATCTAAGGGGCGAAGCAACAGCTTAAACTCCCCCAATGGGTCAGTGGTAAACCTGCAACCAGAATCCAAGGAGCTCTGGGTATCACTCACTGCATTATGCACTTGGCCAAGTACATGAAGGAAAAGCTATTTATAAGGTGA
Organism: Haliaeetus leucocephalus; assembly: GCF_000737465.1. Taxonomy (NCBI): domain Eukaryota; kingdom Metazoa; phylum Chordata; class Aves; order Accipitriformes; family Accipitridae; genus Haliaeetus; species Haliaeetus leucocephalus. Next base: position 8,145,590 of record NW_010972742.1, on the reverse strand, counting down.
TGACTGAACAGTCGAAGAGCCGTCTACATGGGCTGGGTTGGATGGGAACATGAGAGAGGAGAAGGATTGTGTGTGCACGCGTGCGTGCCCATAGGCACGTCTATGCCCACCTCCTGGATGGGGCTAGCAACCAGCACTGAAATTACCAAGAGGAGGTGTAAAGAAAAAAAATAAAATCAAAGACCAAATCTTGGTACTAGTCCATATTTCTCTGCCTGCTGCCCCAAACACAGCAATAAAAATGGTAAATTAACTTTAAGGCATTTTTTTTTCCTCTTAGTCTAGTGTAAGCTTCAGATGATATGAGAAGTTTTTATATATAATCTAGATTTATGGCTTTTTTGTTTTTCAGTTAAATGCTGGGTTATGAAAGAAAAGGAAGTCATGTTTTGCTCATAAACAGAAAGCACGCAAACAGAAAATCATTTAGATATTAATTTTGCAAACCTGATGCCTGCATTTTGATATGTGTGTGTGTATATATACACACACACCCCAAAGATATAGAACTAAACCCCGTGCTTATACATCATGTTTATACGCTATATCTATGTGTACTTGCAGAGAATCCACTTACTGACTTTTTTTGGTGTTTGAAAACATGCCAGCAAAAAGCCAAAATGTCAGTAAACACAGTGGATGTCGTCACTGTTTTCCCTTTTCAGGTTGGTTTCCCTGGTGTACAAAGGTCAGCTCCAGCTCCAGCATAAATTATTACTGCCTACTTGACTCATAATAACATATCCAAATAATAACCAACACATGCTGGATGCTTTATGGGTGAATAATTCCTATCCCAAAGAACTGGCAATTCAAATAGTTTAGATGTAGCAAAACTGGGAGAAAAGTCTCATTGCCCAGGTTGTGTGGCAAGGGGCAGAATAAATCCCGTGCCCGAGGCAGCTCACAAAGTTTCCTGGACTGAACCGCCGCTGCCAGCACCTCCGCACCCACTCCTTGCTGGACCCAAGGCAGCAGAAGCGCCTGGGGCAGGCTCACGATGGTCAAGCCTCTGCTAAAGCCCAGCAAACCTTTGGGTGCTTTGATTTGGTGCAGAACTGTCATGCTTTGAGACAGCCAAGCGGGTGTAGAGGAGCAGTGCAAGCTCGGATAGATGGGACACTGCCTTCTCTTTGCAGGACAGCATTGGGCTTTCACCCATCCCTGCTCTGCAGGACCTGCTCCGGTTGAACACGTGGCTGAGACCCCACCAGCCTCTGTGATGCCCCATGTATCTCCCGCACATGACAAGCACAAGCACAAATCCGGACCGTTCCTACGAGCCCATCCTCAGCCTTTGCTGGCTCCGTCCCTGACATGTAAATAATGACATACCATTTCCACAGCTTTCCAGCCTATTACGCTACTCTTTGGACCTTGCCTCCCATCAGAACACAAAACCTGTGTCCCTGCGTGACCCTCCTGGCGCAGCCAAAGCAAACCAACGTGCTATATTTGTTTTTCAAGCCCGGGCCAGGAATGATTCCCGTAAGGCTCAGCCTGGCTTAATGGAGCTGTGTCTGTGCTGTGCCTCTAAGCCTACATTTGGCCACGGGGCCAGAGCTGCTTTTTTGCCTGGCTCGGGTAGGATGAAGTGGTGTTTGCTGAAGGTAACTCCAAAGTGAGAAGAAGCAGCAGAAAGTGATGATGGGGCAGGGGAGGAGGAAGAAAAAAAGGGAGACGAGGGAAAACAAGGAGGAGGGGCAGCCGGAGGGTGCTCCCAACTTTCCCAACGTATTGCGGCTGTTCTGAGACAAACTTGGCCGGACAGCAGGTTTCCAGCGAGGAGCGCAGCAAGAGGACAGCCGGGGCTGCAGCCCGTCGCCGGGACCTCCTCGCCACGCCTGTGTCACACCGCCGCGCTCGCCCCCTCCAGCCTCTTGCTCAACTGCGGCGGCAGCCGGGATGTTTTTCTTGGAGGAGGCGGCCGCTGCAGTTGTTCGGGGGCAGGCTGCGCTGCCGGTGGCTGGGGGTGTCACAGAGAGCGGTTCGGTGCCGGGGGGGCTGGTGCTGTGACTCACGGTCCCACCGCTTCACCTCTCTGCTTCTCGACAGCCCTCGGCTCCCTTGTGCAGATGGGGCTGTCCCCAGACCTGCCACCAGCTGCCGAGCTGCTGCCGTGGCAAAGCGCGGCGTGGCATGCACCAAAGCCATTGCGGGGCCACGTTGCCTTTCTCCACTGGCCCTTTAGCCACAGGTCACGCTTTTGGGTTGTGGCTACCCAACCTCCTCCCAAAGAAGCATCCTCAGTACTGCACACAGCATGAAAGATGCTGAAATCACTTCTGGGTCCTTCATCATCACACGTCTACCCCCAGCCAGGCACTTATTTCAATCACTCCAAAGAGTGATGAAAGAAATTTTGCCCTAAGATAGACACAGGAGATCCTGAGCTTTTTTTCATCACAATAAAGCCCTGGCCTCTGTGTCTTGTGAAGCCTCTTTCCACCCTGCATGGGTACCTGTTTTATTGCAGGTCTGCAGTGCAAAGAGAGTCCTCGATGCTACCAGAGTGCCACATGCAGAGCCCCACATACAGAGCCTCCCAATATCAGGGCATGGAGGGATTGTTTTTTCCAGGAGTTACCTTCTCCCAGCAGGACTTCCCCACTGCCAGCACTCAGCAGAGGAACAAGCAGGTTTGTCAAACCAGTGATGCTTGCAGCCGGTTGAATGCATGGTCGTAGCCTGCACTTAGTAGGCAATAAGATACTAGAGAAGTGCAGATCAAATCCCGGTAACTGCATCAGTGAGGTGCAATTGTCCCCTTACTCCAGTGTCTTTGCAGACACCCAGACACCTTGCCCAGAGCCCTGCATACCAGAGCAGAGCAAAGGAGTTAAACTGGGCTCAGCACCAAAAACCCGAGTGGTTCGACTGCTGCTGGACAGGAAAAGCTTTGGGGAGGACAAGGCTGTTGGACCCAGATCTTCTACTTAGTGCTGAAATGTGTCCAGAGCAAAGCAAGAGAAAGAAGGAGAGAGATTGAATCTGCAAAGCTTGGCTTAAGAGCCAGAGCAGAAGCTGAGCTCGCTCAAAGTTTGGATGTATTTGGACCGGGAAAAGATTCAACTCCTTAGGAAGAGAATGGCCATGAAGTTTGGATACAGAACTAAACTGCTATTGAGTTTGTACTGTTTGAATTTCAGTTTTTTTGTTGAGACTAGTAAACGCTGCTGTCCCTGTCCTCTGAGGAAGCACCCACTGCTGCCCGCAGGTGGGACCCCAGGGCAGCTGTACCCTCTGTGCTTGCACTGCAGCCCACCCGAAATGCAGCCACTTCAACACACGGGGGAAGCAGATGCCCTTTGTGTCCAGGACGTGGGAGAATAATCAAATGCCATTGCCCTGCGGCCAGCATTACTCTGCATTCTCCAAACAAGCAACTTCTGAGCCCGGCAAACCTCATCAAGTCCGGCTATAACAAGGATGAGACACATCTTCCTCTGAACATCTTCAAAACCAGCAAACAAGCTACCCAGAAAACCACCAAAGAAACATGTCCAGGAGGCCTGGGTGCACCCACATATCCCAGACTCCCTCGTTCAGGCAGGAGGGGAGACGAGTATGCCGAGGCCATCTCTTGACCACTGTGCTGAGGGCTGGTGGGCTCCTGCTCGCCTCTGCCATCCAGGTGCGGTGGGCAGAGGTTTGAAGAGCAGCTTCCGTGCTGCAAGGCTGCTGGGATCCTCCATCCCTGGGCAGCACGGGCAGGGGGGGAAGAGGCAGCTGAATTTTTAATGGTAAATGTAGAACGTTTCTACTAAGACAGAACCTCCACCCAGAGGGTATCAAATGACTCAGCTGTGCATAAGGAGCCCTTCGCCCCTGAGGAGGATGTTTCAGGCCAGCCTGGGTACATGGGATCACAAGTCACCGTTTGTGCTGGGGTCGCAATTAAGAACATTGAGTCAAATTCCTGACCACGGCCACAGCCGCCCGTGGGCTGCGGCTCCAAGGGAGCCGTGGTGCCCACAGCAGCCCAGCGAGCAGCATCTCAGAAACACCACGTCCGGCCAAGAGCTCCCCCTGACCCCCCACCAGTGCCCAGCAAGCGCGTGGGCATCTCCCGCAGCCTCGCCATAAACACAGGACGTTGATCTCCAGCCGGGACGTTCTGGCATCTTTCCCCAGCGTGGCGTTCAGCAAGCTAAAATTATGTCCCTGCCACCTACGCCCTTGCTGGTCCTGCTGTGGGGACAGGGCACGGCTGCAGCGGGGGGCTGCAGGGCATGGCTTGGACATGACGCAGGAGATAACCGCTCTTGCTCTAAAAGCTTGGATGGGCAGGAGCGCAGGCAGAGCCGCAGCTCCACCTCAGCACTGCCCGTTCCTGCCTGCCTGCCTTGGTAGGTAGTGAAGGCAATGGCCCCCCGTGCCCCTCAGGACCTGCCGGATGGTCAGAGGCAGCCGATGCCGCACTGCCCAGCGGGCACCGTGCCGCCCTGCCCGCAAGGCAAGGCAAGGCAAGGCAAAGCAAGGCAAGGCGAGGCAGGGCGCACACAGCGAATGGCAGGGCTGGGGCTGCCTGAGCGCAGAGCGACCCAGACGGGGCCCCCTCGGCTTCCCGGCCAAGGCAGGACGGAGCAGCCCAGCTGCTCGGGCTTGGCTTCTCCTTGCATGGCAGCTGGGGGGGAGAGCCAAGCACAGGGAAAGACGGGGAGCGTGTGCGTGCACGGGGGGCTGCAAACGCCCTCCCCTCCCGCCTTCCCTCGGCTAGGGGGAAAAAAAAGAAAAAAAAAGAAATAAGGAATTAGTAATTAGAAGGTGAAATCAGGACATAAAAGAAGCAGAAAATCGTCTCAAAGGGTGCTTTTTCTTTTTAAAGGTTTCACCAAGATTTTTGCTTTTCCCCAGGGTGTCCTTTGCAAATCAGGCCTCACTGCAAAGGCTATTGGATATGACTCTGACGTCAGCAGGGAAAAGGTCCCCAGACTCTCATTAGAAAGGGGAAGAAAAAAAAAAAAACCTATCCTTTTTTTTTTTCCCCTTGACCAATTTAACCTTTTCAGAACAATAAACAGGCTGGCTACAGGACGAAACCAAACAAGCAAAAGGGCTGTGGGCTCTGCTTCCTGGGGACGAGGGAAGGCGTGTGGTGGGCAAACGCCAAGGGCTTGAGCTGGCACTGTGGCCAGGCAGCCCCCGTGCTCCCTATCCTGCCCGCTCAGCACCGAGGGGCCCCTGGGCAGCAGCACCCTGCCCATGCACAGGGTTGGTTTTAACTCTTTGCTAGTCTGGAAGCTGAAGCTCATTTCACTACCTGAGACAGCATGTTAGCATCAAAAAGGGGTGCTGCAATGATGTGGGATACAGGAGAGGCTGCCTTGGACAGGGAGCAGGAGCAACCAGCAGTACCCAAAGGCAGCAATGAGTTTTGTTGCTGGCTCTGCTGCCCATGCAGCCTGCAGCGCTATGCAAACCAGCGAGCAGGGTGAAATGCTGCTCTGCCTTTCCGCAGCACCCATTCCCCAAACATGCAGTGCCAAACCTATTTACTATAACCCCGTCCTGCTGAAGGGGGTCAACTGGCAAAGTGCCATGGCAGGGCATCCCCAGCTGCTCCCCAAATGCCCCTTGCAGACCTCCCAACTATTTTGGAGGATGCTTGGATGCCAAGTTTCGCATGATCCTTGCGCACGGGTGCTGTATAGGAGTAGTGTATGGTTACCAGCAGCTACACATGCTGGAAAAGGAGCAGCTCCTCACTGCAAAAGTAAAACATTCGTGTTTAGAGCCCTTGGTTGCCATTTTGGGGAACAACAGAGGTGTGAAAGAGGCCCTAAGGGGCCAGACTCAATCAAGAAGGGTCCCAGCCATAGAGATTGTGGCCAAGTCTCTGGAAAATAAGAAATTTAACTTTTAAGATGGTGAAGGGTCACACCTAAAGGAAACAGGCTTTTCCGAATTATAAAAATGAGGCTTGTCAGCGTGCAGCACTTGGGTCAGTGCTGATGGAGCCTGGCCTGCGATACTCAGGACGGGCAGTAACCCAAAGGGAACATCTGCTCATCGCATGGTATTTTGGGCCCGGTTTTCCCAGCCTGGGATGGGCAGGTCTCGGCGAGCAGATCTGGCAGGGCTGCTCATGAGAATTGGGCCGCTGCCCTCCCGCAGGAAACAGAGGACAAATCACTCTGAGGTGGGAAAAAGACGCTGCGAATGGCAGATCCAGCTGATGGAGGAGGGAGGACCAAAGGGCTGGGCGGCTTCTCCAGCCTCCCTGCTCCATCGGCTGCCCACGCAGGACCCGACTGCTCCTCACCCCCTGGGCGGGCTTGATCTCCTGGGGGATGCCATACAGCTCCGCTCTCCTTTTTCTGGGTGCCCTTCTGCCCCGAGCAGTCCCTTTCCCTTGGCCCTGTAGCATTTCCCATGCTGTCCATGCAATGAGAAGATAACTTCCCACCTGACATGGTGGGACTCTGCTTTAAACCCTGCCCTGCACATCCTAAAGCCGCAGCACGCCCGTTCCATACACTCTCCCACCTCACTCAAGGACTTTCTCCTTGGCCCTCATTGCACTATAGGGAGGCACAACACTTCTCCCTGCTGCGGACGCCAGAACCGCACTGGTGCTAGATACCAGTTGCCCCAGCTCAGCTGCGCTGGTGAGTGAGAAGACGAGACGTTTGGCCAGATCTCCACCCAGCCACGTCCCTCCAGGGTGGAGAGGGAGGAAGCAAAGAGGCCGCTTGCTCCCATCCGCCTGGCCCCCGAGCTTGGCTGGCCTGCACAGGGGCGTGTGTACAAACAGGGCTCTTCCCTCTCGCTTTTCCTTTCCATTTTGCACTTCGCCGTCCAGGGCGGCGAACGCGGAGCCCGTCAGCCCAGAAAGCTGGGATTGCTTTCCCATCGCTCCCCCGTCATTAGTACCGTCACGTCCGTCCTGTGGCGCTGCCACCCACGCTCAGGCTGAAGCCTCAGCCCTTCCCTGAGGTTTGACGGGGGTGCGCTGGGCTGGATGAGATTTTGGATGTGCTGCAGGAACCTTTCTGGGACAGACAGATGATAATCCCTTTGCAACAGGGCTAACACCTCTACAGGTCATGTCCTGGACATTTTCTCAGCTGCCACTGAACACAGGGGGAGGTGGAGTTCATTGGCAGCAGATAGGGAAAGCGGTGCTGTTATTTTTGGGATTAGGATGCAATCTCCTCCAATTGCCTTCCCCTGCCCCTGCCACAGTCCCTCCTGGCCTGGCCATGGCTCAGGACCTCCTCAAACCCCACGGGTTTGTCAAAGGGCATGAAAAGGTGCTGAACCTTGTCAAAGGAAAGGGGGCAGAAAACAACTGGGGGGGTTCCAGCTCCTATCGCTCACCCGATCTCCAGCCTGCACCTTTACAGGCATTCATCTCAGCTGCCCCTGAGCTCAGTTCTCCCCTTTCACTTCCCCGGCCCAGCTAAGCCCCCAGCCCAGCAAGGCCAGCCCAACTCAGACGTCACCTTGATTTTACCCCGACGAGGCTCACTGGGGGATGCCCACCCGCCAGCGCCGAAAGCGGCTTTGTGCTGCACAGGATAATCCTGGAGGGGTGGTGATAAAAATCTCCTCATCCCCATGGAAATCGAACCATGTTCCTCACATACCTCCGCTAATTCAATTTTACACTGTGTGAATAGACCTGCCAAACCTTTATTATTCTTTCTTCTTGAGAAGTTCGCAGCAGAGGGGTACGGCGGGCAGAGGGGAGGGGGGGGCACAAGGGAGGGGTAGGCTCTCTCCTGCCTCTCCTGAGCCTAATCTCTGCAATAAATGGTCACACTTGGTCCTCTTCAGGCATGTTTCATTACCCTCCTTTGAAAACATGGGGCTGAAGATGGAGGCGAAGAGAAGTCTGAGGCAAATAAGTAATTGCTTAGAAATAATTAGGGCAGGAGGCAGTGGATTTTGGATTTAGGTGAGCATAAGGGAGAAAAGCACCTGGAGACCATCCTCTGCTAACGTAGCTTAGCGTGGCCTGGACCACAGCTTGTCCCACTCTTAGTCTCCACTCCTGAGATGCCCCAGTTGGGACTCCCAGCCCCGTTACACCTCCTGCCCCAGGCACAGGTCTAAGCCCTCTCCCACACCAGGACTACCCCCCCAGCACAACTCAGTCCTGCCCTGCACTGCCTGCAGCCTTGCCAGCGCTCATCCAGGGTCACACATCAGCATGGTCACGCCTGGTCAGCCCAAACCCCTCCAATCCAAGCCAGGGCAGTGGGGACACCTGGGGCTTTGGCACACACCACTGCCATGAGTGCTGGTTCTGTGGCAAGGACCTGGATCAGTGTGCAATTCTCAGGAGCAATAAAAACGCTGCATAAAGTCCTGATAATGTTCTATAGCTCCTTGAGATTTGCAGTAGCATCTGCAGCTAAATCGCTCTATAAATCCCTGATCGATCATGCAACATCTTACACAACACGGGGACTGGCTGCGATGGCAATGCATTGGTGCAAGAAAAACTAAGAGATGCCTCTAAACAGGGGTCATCTTTTAAAGTCCATACATGAGAAGACCCATTCAGAGGATACGCACAGGGAAACTGCCAGCTCAGAGTCACTCAAGTCTGCAAGGAGATTTCCTGGATGGGCAAATACTTGCACAAGCAAATGGGTTTTCACAGGAGACTTGGTCTGCTGGAACCCTTGGTCTGGTCCAGCACTCACAGCTGACACTGGAAAGCAGACAGGAGGGGGCCTGTTGAGCCATCAGAATTGGAGATCTAAGTCTCTAACTGCAGCTTTCCTCCTCACATGGGGACAAGACCCTCAGATGTGGTCTCCTGCACATGGTGTAGGATGCACAAGGCAGCAGGTCATCATCTAGAACAAAGATCAGGTACTGAGTTTCCAAAGGGAATCTGATTTTAGACCCTCTCTCTCACAAATTTATCTCAAATGGAACATGGTTTAGTAAGTTCCATTAGCGACCAAATGCAACTGTTTGACCAGAGTTGGGAAAAAAGTGAACCAAGACACACAAATTACAAGACACTTTGATGAAGCTACTAATGAGGGTGTGCAAATCTCCTTGAGTTCCCAGTCATCAGAGCTGAGAGGCAGGAGGGCGATGAACTTTGGAAACTAGTAAGTAAATACAGTTATTAGATTAAAAACACACAGGAAAGATGGAATTCAGCATCGTTTGCAAGATTAAAAAAAACCAAAAACAACTATATGGAAAAACCAGTAAGGTCTAACATGCACAAAAAGGCTAAACTTGAGGGCATTTTCAATTCAGTTATTTCATGTGCTATTGAAGCTGTGATGTATTTCATACCTCCAAACAGCAGGACCTACACTAAGTAGTTGTAATATTTGCAGCCAAACTGGCTACTTGAAATGCAAATTAACAACGTGTTGAAGTCTGATTTAACTTTCACATTCAATAACTCAGGCTTTTCCCCTTCTCTCTGCCCTTTTTTTCTAATTTTGTTGCGAGATTACCCACTAGTTTTCTTTTAAACCTTAAATTACTCTTACGCATTCTCTACATTAGTTCCACACTGAAGCTATTTGTTTGGGATTAGTTATACTTACCTAACTCGAGGGGTGCTGGGAGGATTACTGGGAGTTTGCAAAGGGCTCTGACAGTGGAAAGCACTATCTAAATGCTAAGTATTATGAAGTCAGATGAGCTATTTACTGATCCCGATAGGTAATACCCCCCCCTCCAAATTGGACGCAGAAATTGAAAGAGCAGAATCCTTTTTTTGGAGAGACAAATAGCGGCAGAAGGCCAAGCCAAGGTCCACAAATAAAAGAAATCCTAAAACATCAGTTAAGGTCAAAAAAGGGCCGGGTTTATTCCTGGTATGAATAAGCACTGCGCGAGTGGCAGGACCCAGAGCACAGACAGGGAGGCTGCAGGGGTGCAGAAGGCAAACCACACCTTGTGGGATCTCCCTTCCAGTCTTTCGCAGCACTTCCCCATCATCCATTACGTAAACCAAATACCCAAACAGCTCGTCTGGCAACAACTTGCAGCCTGGCTCTTAAACAGAGAGACAGAGCGAGCTCCTCTTCTTTACAAAGATGAGTTTTCCTGATGCAACGTGACCTTTTGCTGGGCAATGGTATTCGATCATTTCATCTTGCAGTAGCACCTTGAGGTCCCAAGAGAGATCAAGGTCTTGTTGGGAGAGATTTTATACACATACATATGAGCAGACAACTCCCGCTTCAGGGAGTTGGACTCAATGATCCTTAAGAGTCCTTTCCAACTCAAGATATTCTATGATTCTATGAAATACTGTCACTGTCAATAGTCCCACATGGGCTCTGTACAGACACAGATGGCACCCCCCCCACCCCCCAATCAGCCTGTGTCTTCAACAAATTCACCATGACCGTATTTATCAAGGTGGGAGGGTTAATGGGAGCACAGCCCCTTCCCCAGCACAGACACTGCACCCTGCTCCTAGAGCTGAATCCCTCCCAGACACAGCCAGGAGAATCCAGACGGACATGGAGGAATGAGGGAGAGGGGCGCAGGGTTGAGGAGAAAACCATCTGTCTATACACATGGCAGCTTTTTGGGAAAGCTTTGAGAAGAGCTTTGAGCAAACATGATGAGGGGATGGGGACAGTGGAAGCATCCTTATTTAGAAGCCTGTTATATAGGCGATAAAATTTAAAGTGCTGGGAAAAAACTCGGAGATATTCAAGAGGTCAACAGCAAAGGGAAAAAGTGATGGACCAACACTTCAGAGTTGAATACAGGCTCTGGGGTGGGATTCTTCCCCCAGAAAAGAGCCAGTACAAAGGCCCAAGCCCTCCTGTTCTCAAGTCCTCAGCTCCTGGCATGGGCAGAGAGAGAACAGGCACCCAAACTCTGCCAGTGAGAGCCTCCACGGGGAGACGCATGCCAGGATAGCCCCACATCACAGGGCTGAAAAGGAGGATAAAGACAGACCATCCTTCATCTTCCTACAGTGATTTTTCCCATTGTGCTGACACTTGGTCATCAAGTTGGATTAAGGGGTCATGAATCACCAACGTCTTGCTGGTGTTGCTTTCCTTGCCAGTGCAAACAAAGAGCTTGAACTGCCTCATCGGGGAAGTGCTTAGATCCATTGAAGATTATTTTCCAATAAGGGCCATAGAAAGTTATTTTCTAATAATTGAAGATTGTTTTCCAATAAGGGCCAATAAGGTCTTCAGACCTGGCTCAAGACTCTGGCCACTCTCTGCCGGATGCTTTGGCCAGCCAGCAGAAACCAGCATGATGTTTTGCAACCCAGCTACCTGCAGGGATTGTGCTCAGTGCCAAAACTGGAGTGGAGAAACACTCTCCTAGGCAGCCATGGCTAAAAGCTGCTGTCTGCTCTAGGGATGAGCCGCTTCACAGAAACCGGACAAATGCTGCAGTTGTGTTACCCAACCTCCCAAGCAGAGAGACAGCAAAGACAAGCTGGGGGAGAAACTGTCTGCAATCAAGTGCAACTTCACGGGGAACCAAAAAGCAATGCCCCAAGTGTATTTTGCACTGTCACCCGTGGAAGGCTTGCAGGCTCCTGGCTGGAGCTATTCATGCTCAGCATCACAGTGGGGGATGCCAGAGAAGATGCGAGGCTGCCGCTGTGCAGGTGGGACAAGGCAAGAGGAGCTCACTGTGAGAGACACAAAGATGCAAATGGGGGAAAAGAATCTTAGAAGTGGAAATTTGTGCAGAAAGGAAACAGGACAACAAGCTTGGCAGGAAGTGATGGGGACATGTAGGAGGACGGATCAAAGGAAGGTTGTGTCGGCAGCCAGAGGGGTATAATAGTGCGCAAGGAGGTGGGCAAAATGGGCAGATGTCTCCCACCTCTCAAATGAGCCATTGGACCACGAGGAGGGTAGGAGAATGGTGATTGGGATTAGCTGGTGACTAATGGAGGACTGTGTGTCCAAAAGCTGGTCTTTTTTACCTTGTTTCCTTCTCCAGGTGCATCAGTTGGCCTAACAAGACATATTACCTCCCCTAACAAACCACATCTCACTAAGGATTTCTCCAAAGTGGAATTCAGCAGGAAAAAGAGAGCCCAAGCACCGTGAGTGCATCCTTGCAAACACAGCCTCCACCCCATGGCTGGACACTGCCACCGGGACAGGAAACCTTCATCCACAACCAGCAGAAAGAGAGAAGACAAAATCCTCCAGCCCCCACGCCTCACCCACTGGGGACCAACTCGTCTATATTGTTCTTTTCCCCAGCCAAAACTATTCCATGAATTTGACCTTAACTTTTGTAATAGTTTGAGGGTGACGAACATGGCATTCTTGACGTAGCTAATGTTTGTGAAAAAAACAAATGAAAAAAGAAATAAATAAGCAAACACCCGGCCGCAGACTGCGCTCAGTTTTGCTGTGGTTGACATTTACAGCCTGCGGTGGCTGTGGTGAGGATGACAAACTGGGGTGGCCAGTGGTGCTGTCGGGGCAGCTGGGCAGGGCGCCGTGGGCAGGGCTGCAGGGCCAGCGAAGGGTTGGGTGGGCACCCACCCTGCGGGCACCCCTCCCAGGCCGCAGCATCGCTGCAAACACTAACAGGCTCTTTTCCTGGAAGAGGCACCTTTGCTTTCCAAGTCATCACAGTGGTGGGGTGTGCTGGCCTAGAGATTCTTCTGGAAAGGCATGATGTTAATTTGTGGGGGTAACGGCTCAGTTCAGCCTTTAATTCCCTGTGGCAGATCTGAAATCCTGTTTGCCCAGTCCGCCTGACTTCCTACCCGACCTCGGGCAGGTCCCTCCATCTGCTCAGACCATGGGCAAGGAGCTGCCCCAACACACACCATGCCTGGTACAACAGGGCTGTCACCCCAGCAGGGACCATCAGCCCGTAACAGACCCACAATACTGGGTGGAGGACTCTCGGGAAGTGCTCTCTTAATTATTCACAAATCAAGACAAGCTTCCTAATTGGGAAAAGAAAAACTCTTGCCGGAGATCAGCTGCTCAAGACATGTTTTGCTGATTGCTCCTAAGAACAGAGAGAAGAGGTACGCTCCTCGCTTTTTCTGCAAGCTTTAAGAGTGCGCAGAACAGCGTTTGCGAGATAATTTGGTGGTCACAGAGGACTGGGTTTTATTCCTGAATTGAAAACTGGCTATTAAACATCATTTAAAGAACAAAATAAAAATAAAACAGCAATTTCTTTTTTTATTCTCTCCCTATCATCATCATTAACCTTCTATCTGCATAATATCCCTTTGCCAAAGATCTTCAACTAAGTAATAAAATTTTAGTACTTAAACCTTATCAGTGCTCTGGAAGGCAGTATTCTTCTCATTTCAGAGAGAGGGAAACCAAGGCACAAAGAACTGAAATGACCTGCTCAAAGTCACACTGAAAAGTATTAGTTGAGCCAGGAATAGATTCCCTGAGCCCCAAACCCTGGGAGGCAGCGCGCCCACAGGTACGCTGCTCTTATAGGCCAATTAGCTTTTATGGAAACGTTTAAGGAAACATTTCCTTTCACAGACTCTGCCTGCTAATTTACTCCCAAGCTTTGTCATCTGTGAGCAAAAGTGTCTTAGTTTTAGGCTGTTGTGGAGCAACTCAGCCCCTTCCCTTGTTTGAGACAAATCTGCTTTCAGCAAGCAGAGGTATCTGACAACACAGAGCACCCTGCTACATGCTGGATAAAAAAAGGCCTGGAAGAGGTTTTTCAGTGGGTCCCTGCCTACTAATTAAGTCTGATTGCGTAGACTTTGACAAAGCAGAGGGCTTCGCATGGAGACACAACCACAGGGACCGCCGGGGCTCTGGGTGCGGAGGCACGCTTTGCTTTCCAGCACGCTGCTCTGTTTAGGTCTGCTCAGCCTGGTGGGGCAGAGCTGATTTTTCACCCAAATCCTCAATGTCCTAGGTCCTGCCTTTGCAGAAGCCAGGAGGGAAAGGCAGGCAGGGTTAGAAGACAGAAGGGCAGAAAGGATGGGAGTGGGCGAGCACGGCACAGGAGAAAAGCAGACCCTTGTTTGCTTTCCATCTTTCTCTGCTGAGAAACGGTTAATAGGTTGCAAGGTTTCCACCCTTCCAGGACGGAGCCTTTTCCTCCCCTTTCGAGTGCCCCCTGCCTTCCTCCTCCAGCGACTGGGAAGCTGTGACTGCTCTACACCGCTGACACCTCGGCTGCTCTGGAAACCCATGAACTGTTTGAGAAAGGTCAGCTGGCAGCCGCTGCATCCCTTCTCCTGCCTTCCCAGCCCGGACAGCCTTGGGCAGTGCAGGAGCCCCCTCTGTAGGCAAAACCCCACATTTACCAGCATCCCCTGCTTCTTTACATGTTTTATCGGCAACACCCCACTCTTCATCCACCCCAACCCAAGCCCCCGCCATGGGGCCAGAGGGAGAGTGGGACAGCAGGGCTCCGCACCAGCCAGGGATCAGGTCTCTGCTCCACCGCTTGTTAATAGCTGGCCCTGTTACACGCAACATGAACCGAGGCTGGACATCCAGCAGGACAGCAGGATTGGCCATCAAAACAGCCCGTGTTTTGCCAGCTTGCTGTTGGCAAAATAAAACAAGCACACCTCTGTACAGCTCTGGGGTTCGGTACGTCTCCTAGGTCCAGAGCTGCACTCTCTCCAGTCTGTCCAAAGCAGTCACCTGCTTTTCTCTGGTCTCTTGCCAAACTCGAGCTCCCCAGTGCTGTGTGAGCACTCTCCCAGCCGCTGTTAGGGTGGCCTTAGTGCTCTCCTTCACAGTGCAAGAGAACGAAACCACCCACCTCGAGTGCTCCTTCTCCATCCTCTCTCCTGCACCTCCTCATCCCAGCACTACACACCATCCAGGTGAGGCTCTCCAGCGTTGCCACAGCTCTCCCAAACCACAGCCTTAAACCCAGCTCTGGTTCAAAATAACCCTATTTGGTCCATTAGATATGCTGCAAAATCCTCCGCCCTGCAGGCACTTGCTGGGGCCAGCAGTGAATTAAGGGCAGATGAACACGAGACTGGAAGTAGCTGAGGCAAAATTCCTGCCTGGATGCAAACAAGCTCCATCCTTCCCAAACGAGGAGTCTTTCTTGGGGGTGGGAGGTTAGCAGCTGAGTCAAGGGCTTCTGGCAGTTATCAGCCACTACTCCTACAAAACAGTTTGACCACAGCTTTTAAGAAAATGTGTGAATTTGCCTTGCATTTACTGCTCTCTGTCCTCACCAGCTACAGTGCCTCCTCCTTGGAGATGCTCAGCCTGCGTTCACTGTGTCCTTTTTTAATAGAGCCAGCCCTTCCACACCCCTCCTGCTCAACCATACACCCAGCAGCAACCTCGTAAGGATTCGCTAACCTAGAGCAAGATGGTCTTTAGTTGGGAGAAACATATGCTCTTACCGACTCCTGGCCCCCTTTGTTTGAAGCCCCAAGACATGCTATCGCTCACACAGACATGTGCCCCATGACAAATGGGGGGGGGCAAAATTAGAAAGGAAGATGATGAAGATCTAAAGCCAATTTGTAGGCACCCTGAAATAACTTGATTTCTCTAGTGTCCTGGGAGCACTTCTGTCCAAGACGTAACATTACTCATTTTCATTTGGAGAAGTTTCAGCATGTAACAAAAATATCTCAGGCTCAGTAATGAGGCAAGAAATCGTGCTTACGTAGCTGAGCAAGTAACATCACTCAACTTTCCTGTCCTTGTGGTGGAAGAAAAATGATTGGAGAATAAATTAATCCTAATAAATGTAGGATTCTGATCAGGCATACATAACCAGCAGTGCGTCTGCAGGATGAGCAATTGATGAAGTCATTGCTTCAAAGGTGCCTTGATGCAATTAGTCACTTGTAAAACACGCAGCAGAGGAGAAAATCCCGCTCCTTTTGTTAAGGAGCATGAAAATGCTCCATGTGTCGGAGTGATTTATGGGTTACAGTGCAGCAAAATTAGAGCATGCAGCAATTAGGGTCGTTCTCTCGGAGATGAAAGGCTGGGGGGAGATGAGTGAAAGGATCGACAGGATGCAGAAGGGCCAAACGAAGGCAAAAACGCCAACGCCACATTTCTGTGCTGTTGGTTTTTAACAGGGATTATTGCCCCTTTGCACAAATCATTGTGGGGGGGAAAGCGGGCTTCACATGTAAAACTGGTGCCACTGAAGATGAATTAAGTCATTAATCACCAGCATGAGTATCTGTAATTAGGGCTGCCAGGAGTCACAGGAGCAAGAGTCAAAGGCTCTAACAGGATTATGGACAGATCTGGATTGTTTTATGACCAATATTAGCAGATAAAGGGAATCCATCACGTGCTCAGGATGGTTGGCTGATGAGCACGGGGGGCAGGGAGGAAGGCATTTCCCATCCCCAACCCCGCTGCTCGGCTTCGGTGTCCACTGCACCGTGTGCCCACCACTGTACATGCAGAGAAGAGGGCAGAGGTTCGCCCCAGCATCCTGCTTAGGGGGTACCCCAGGGGGAGAGGACCCTCTCCGCAGGCACCGCAGCACCAGGGTGCAGGATCAGCCCATGGCTGAGAGCTGAAGGGAGCTGGCTGACCCGGCTGTGCCGAAGCGGGGTCGGTCCCAGTGCAGCTCGGCACGTTCCCAATGGAACGCGCCAGCTGTTTGCGGCTGGAGGACGCAGGCAGATGCCGAGCAGCTGACCCTCGCGGTGCACAGCTGGGGCGAGCAAGAAGCGCCTGTCCAGCTACCCACCTCCCGCACTATCCCAGCCTTGCCCGGATGAACTGGATGGGTTTCCCATGTCCCACCCCCTCCACCACGGGCCGTCTCTCCAGCTCACACGCTTCCTTCTCCAGTCCCGTTCCCAACAAGCCCCGGCATGCCTCTCTGCAGCTGCCCGCTTTTGGGACAGGAGGGAGCAGGGAGGCTGGGAACTGGGGCCAGGCAGAGCAGGCGCCAAAACTCCTCCTAGC
Organism: Haliaeetus leucocephalus; assembly: GCF_000737465.1. Classification (NCBI taxonomy): domain Eukaryota; kingdom Metazoa; phylum Chordata; class Aves; order Accipitriformes; family Accipitridae; genus Haliaeetus; species Haliaeetus leucocephalus. The sequence continues at coordinate 8,128,740 of NW_010972742.1, read as the reverse complement.
CCCCCCAGGAGGGGAACATACAGCCTCTCTCTAGGTCTAGGGGCCTCAGTGACCAATTGCTGCTTCTCTGAGCTCATCCTTGAGGACTGGAAAAGGTCTGGGAACTTTCAAAGAAAGCTCCTTAGCTTAAATAAGGAGAAAACGGTCTCATGCCTTCGTCCTCAGAAAGCAGAGTGCCAAGATGGGGCTGCGCTGCCAGACACCATCACATCATCCTGGGGATGTCTGGCAGAGGAAGCTCCATCAGCTGCAGGGCTGCGGGAGGACCGCCAGCGAAGTCAAGGTGCCGAGGGGGAACAGTCCCCATGACCACTGCACGTCATCCCCACAGGGTCTGGCACAGCCCAGGGCACCCAGATGGGATGGCTGCCTCACCATCCATGAAAGCTGTGCACTGGGACGGGGCAGACCCACTGGCTTCTTTGATGCCTGGGGGTAGCTCTCGCTCCTGCTCACCTTGGTCCCTAGCAGGACAGGCACATTCACCTGGGTTTGACACTCTCCATCTACCAAGACAACACCAAGGTTTTCTTGAGGAACTGAAAATTGAGATCTGAAAACAATCTGTAGCCAAGTGTGAACTTTTGAGACTTGAGAGCAGCAAGCACAGTAAATATTAACTGCACATGAATTTAGACCCCTTGCTCTTAACTGGCTCTTCTGGATTTAGAGTCCATGCACAATTTTTGGCTGTTACTGCTGAGTGCTCCCAGGCCGCACAATGAAGTTGGTGAGATTTATCGATTTCCGCAGATGACAGCGCAGGACAAAAGAAAGCCAAGTATTATCTGTGATCGAGTACAAGCTCTCCTCTCACAGCACAGCCATGCTGCTAGCACCTGCGCTCCTGCCCTCAGTGTCCTCACAAGCGTGCACACATGTGAGTGTGCCACGAAGGGGGAGATGGAGAGTGGGGTCCCTCAGCCATACCTCAATGCTCCTGACTCCACCGTCACCCCGGGCAGGTGTCCAGGGCCAGCACCGGGGAAACAAAGAGTGAGCCTCATTAAAGCCAGCAAACTGACCTAGCTGCATAGGACCATGGGTCTCTCTGGAGTTGAAACTGGGGTCTTCTCAGTGGGGGTAATGCTCATATTGGTGAGGCCAGTCCCAAGGACAGGCTAGCCAAGGATGGCAGAATGACTGTAAGAGCCTGGCTGCTATGTAGGAAGAGCCATTGCTGTTCTCTGAGCTCCAGTGAGGTATTTCCTATCCCAGTGTCATCCTATTTCATTAGGGTGAGTCATCAAGACCACCACAAAAAACCTCAGGACCTTGCATCTGTAGTTGTGATCAGAACTTCTTTTATTAAATTAATGACCATCCCCTATCTGTCATCTTGCTGTTAATAAAAAGAAATGAGGGCTGGAAAGAGCACTGCAGACCAGTGCCTGGAGCCAGGCTTGTATCAGCAGAACTTGTGTCCAGCAACACTGCAGAGCTGCTCCCAGACATAGCATGCAGGAACAGGAGGAGGTATTAACCCACATGCCAACCAGGTCTGTGGCATAAACGTGGTGGGTTTCCCTTCTCCAATACCCCTCAGGATGCTGCTTCAGTGCAGCATCCCTAATCAGTACAGCTCTGAAACACTTATTTGGCCACAGGGGCAAGCTCATCTCACTGGATCTGACTGGACCAACATGACATCCTTCCTCAAATACATCTCTCACATGGGACAGATGAAAGCATGCACTTAAATGCTCACTGCTCTAAATGATCCCCTCTGGGATGTATCAACTGTTTCCCCACAATCGGCATGACATGGGCTAGCAAGGAGGAAGATCTTACTTGGTCCAAACAACACCAGTTCAGAATACGAAGCTTCTTCTATCTCAGGGTTCCTGAAGACATTGATGCCCGTTTGAAAAAAAGATGTTCTCTCCTCTGTGAGCAAGCCCCAGCAACAGGTCAGCATCACCCACCCCTCCCTCCAGCAAAGGAGAGGTCATTGTCCTGTTCTCTGGAAGAGCAGGATTACAGGGGTGGAAAGAGTTCAGAGACAATCGCTCCCAGCAAACACCAAGTCAACCCGATGCTGAGATAAGACGGCTCCTTGACCCCACCACGCAGGCCTGCTCAGTGGGAACCCAGCAGGGGAACGCTGCAGAATATCCACTCTATCCCCCATAACCCAAACTAGCCACAGCAGTATTTCCTATTATGTCTCCATAACCTAATCTGACCCCCTCTAGGGTCTCCAGATTAGTATCTGAGAAAGCTCACAAGTCCAATCACCCAATTACAGGGAGGAAAGGTTTATCCTATCTAAACAGCATGAAATGTAACCTAGACCCAGCTGCCCCCTCGCTCCTAAGAGCCAGTTCTCAATCCCTAGCAAGCTGAACAAACTGGGAAGGGGTCATGGGGGAGATGGGGAAGGTCTCTCCCTGCTCTTGTATCATATGAAACCTGCAGGAAGAGCAGCTATTTTAATTGGCAAATCCCCTGACTCAAGGTTTAATCCCTCTCCGTTTTTACTTAGCTTCCCTCACACCAAAGCAACATGGGCAATAGATGACATGTCCCACCTTGAGCCACTGCCCAACAAGAGGAGCCCCCATTGTCTTGGCGAACAGGGAGGCAGGGACGATGGTCGTCAGGACACAGTGTACGCAGCCCAGCTTGGGAGATGCAGGGACGCAGGGCTGGTACCACCATGTGCCATCCAACACATACGCACCTGAGGAATGGTGTGGTTTAGAGCAGCCTCGATGCTGGCAGGGCAGAGCAGGCAAGGGGCAGGATCACAGCCCAGAATGACTGCAACTTTCCCAGAGTACCTCCTGCACTGGGGTTGAGAGGTTTCAGACAGGACAGAATAGGCTGTCCCAAGGCAGACTTTGTCCCTCCTTGGATCCCTTTCCTATCCATATTTCATTACAGAGAAGCATGGAGGGACGCTGTCTAACTTTTTGGATTGTATTTCAGCCACCTGAACTGAATGCATGGGAAATCTCAACAGCAGCCAGAGGACTGGAAAGCAGATTCCCCATCCCGTTCAGGATCTCATCTCAGGCTTTGGCTAGAATGAGAGGAACATGCAAAATCTCCAGGAAGATCCCAACTTGGCAAGGAGTCCCAGTCTAGGCGTCATTCAGAGCCCATCCAAAGGGAAGACCCATGTACTTTGCTCAGCAAGCATGCCCAAGTTTCCTCCCAGAGCAGGGTTGTGTTGCATCCACGGATGCCCCACAGCCTAAATTTTCCAAATAGCTTAGGGCTGCATTGCCAAGCACCAGCTTTGCAAACACAAACTGAGCTTCCCTCTAAATTCCAGCCACAATTTATTGATTAGAAAAGCCTGTCTAGTCAATAAAGGCTCCTATGAAAAAGTTCCACTGAACTGCGCTCACATGCCATGATCCGTCTGACTGTATTAGCAGCCTTCACTTTTGATGCTTTCTGACACGATAGATTTGTGGCCTTGACTTTTCCAGATCAGGAGAAACTTAATCCTAGAGGATAAAATTACAGACGAGTAAAAAACCCTCCATGACTGGCCTCATTAACTGCCATATAAGAAGTTCAGAGCCTTCTTCGCTAGAAAAGGAGCATCTACAGCTGTCCTTTGCCTTGAGGGAGAGGTAGCTCTGAACAGCCAGCACAAAGCCCTTGGCAAACACTGTGCTTTTAAAGTGCATGACATACTCATGGCACCATCCAGACTGCTCCATCCTCCTCTGTCAGCAGGGAACAGGCAGACAGTCCCAGCTCTCCACCTATGAAGTGATTTGGGAGAAAGCAAAGATAATGCCCAGCTCTGTCCAAAAGGTGTCTGGGCAGATAAAAATAAAAATCCTGGAACAACCATATGGAAATGTGAATTAATGAAATATTTCAGCAACTGACTCAACCCTAATTAAGAGCTGAGAATCCTCCACCTCCTTTCTGCTTTCCAGGATACAAAAACGACACTGGTAGGTGGAAATAACTACAGCTGTCCCAATGGGAGAGAAATCAGTGCTTCACTGTGAGTGTAATGGCCAAAATTAAGCACTTGCTTGGTGCTATTACACAACCCAACCCAGGAAGCAGCTTCCAAAAACTTGACCTTATCTTCAAAGGCTTCTTTTCAAATCATCTTTCCTTGTGCTAACAAGTGAAGTGGATTCAGCACCTAAGAAGGGTATTCTGGGTGTTGAAAACATCTTTACCCATGCACTAGTTACAGGAGAGGCAGCAGCATGACAGCTTCCACACAGCAGCCCTGCCCTGGCCAGGCTCCTCACACACATGCATTTGCAGATGAAGCTCTGTTGCATTTCCATCCTCAGCACACAAGCGAGCTAGTCCTCACCGAGTGGTGGTTGTGATCAGCCAAACACCTGCCCACTGAGAAACCAGCTGAGATCCACCAGGCAGATCACCAAGAAACAAGCAGGTAGACAACCAAGCAGTGAGTATAAGACTGGCAATGGTGGGTCATCAGCTCCTGACCACCATCAGGTCCTCCTCTACTTCAGTGTCATTCCAGGACCTCTTGAACAAGAGTCAAACACACAGATGCCCCCTGCAAGAGCTGTCTATCACTCCCAGGCTGAGCACTAACCTTCTTGACCACCAGCATCACTGTGCTGAGGGTAGTGGTCTGGTATCATAGCAGAAGAACTGCTCTCCTGAAACCAATGGAGACTGGTCTCTTTTCCAAGTCTGAGTTTGTGATCCACCAGCTGCAGAGCCTGCGTCCCCTGGGCCAACTTACAAATCAAAGTAATCTACAAAAGTGGCACCTGTATTAATACAGGTGCCATAGCGCTCTCTACAGAGAGAGCTTTGCCTCCACAGAGCTTTACAGAGGTAGTCAATACCATCACCCACACTCAAGATCATTAGCATCATTAACTGGTTTAAACACTCATGCTTTAACATCCTCCACATTTCGTTGGCATGAATTAAAACTCTGGATGTTCACGTATTTACCCAACTCCTGGCTGGACCTCAAGCTCCTACAGCTTTCTAGCGGGAGCGTCAACTCCTACTATTCTCTCTGGTGCCCAGTCTGTTTGGAAGTCAGGACTCTAAAAATTATTTTAAGGCATGTAATAGGAGTGCAACCTGCTTGTACAGAGATTGCTCTGACTCCTTACTGACAGGCACAGTATTTGCTCTGGCCAGACAGTTTTTTCTTTTCTTCTTCCAGCCTATCGCTGGTTTTCACATGACAGTAGCAGCACAGCTTGCACACAAGAGAGTGTACTGGAAGTGACGGTTGCCATAGCTATATCTATACAGCCCTGGCCACCCAGACACGTCAGAACGATGCTCTACAGAACAGAGTTAAGTTATAAATAAGATACTCTGAAGCCTCAATTTGGAGCACAACTTGCAAGTGTACAAAACACTAAGCCTTCTGGTTTGACCTCTTTCACTTTCTTTTATAGACATGATGCGTATTCAAAGACTCCTCTGCAGAACAGCATTGCTCCAGAGAAGCCTGCAATGCTAGCGCGATAACGTGCACAGGTTTTATATAACCATACCCTCAACTTCTGTACATCGTTCCACCCAGTCTATTCTCCAGACACCCTCCCCAGCTTACCTGCTACCTCTTTGCCACACCACAGCCCTGTATATAGAGGGTTCTAGTATACTAGAGGACTCTGACCAAGCTGCCAGAATCTGTATTCTTCTGCTCCGAGGTCTACGTGATCTCCAACAAACTCGTTCAGCAGGCTGTGTTTCTGTTCTCCTTTCTTCAAGGATTACAAGCTGTTCTGGATGAGGGCTACCTCTTCTTACGAACGTGATCACTGCCCAGCCAAAGAGACCCAGGAGCAGCCAGGATTCCTTGACGTCACGAGAAATAATAAAGCTTGGGAGTCCCTGCCTAGACCTCACCTGTTCGTCTGGGACATGGCATCTCGCAACCAACAGGAACACTGCTGTATAAAAGCAAATGAGTGGTGTACTTTTTCATTACATACTTTATTCAGCTGATAGCCCACAATATCCCCAACTACATTGACCCAGCTGTCGACACACACCGAGCTGTAGAAGTGGTACCACAGAGAAGGGAGGAAACGACAGTGTAAGAGCCTACACAGAACAGAAGACGATGGGCTGGGAGAGAGGTAGAGCCTCGCAATCCTTTCATGATCTGTTACCAGCAACACAGAGCAAGCAGCACATTGTGGCAACGTCGTATTCGCACTCACTATCACCCTCAACCATAATGACAGCAAGCAACGCTTCGTTTCTCTCCATCTTCCCAGTTCTACCCACTTTGATACCGAAGCACAAGCAGGAGGAGGTGGCTTGACACTCAAGGAGCACAGCTACGGCACGTGCTCCGCATGGGCACAGGGCTGACCACCTCGGTGGTGGGGAATGACTGGGAGGAGCAGTGTAGTTCAGTGGTCAGCTTGTGGGTCCTGAGAGAGGAGTGAGTGCAGGGCAGGGCACAGAGCTGGGGGGATCCAGGACCTGCACTCCTCTCTGCCCTTGGAGGCTAGTACCGTTCAATGCTGAGGGTCTTGTGCTGAGGTTAATTCACTGCCCGGCTCTTGTGACCTCAGGGAAGGCATTTTATCTCTCTGTCTTGGTTTTTTCCCCTCCATTTACACAGGAAGGGAGAGCCCATTCCTACCTCGGAGAGTGCAAGGCCTGACTTAGCACCAGCAAAGTACTTTGAGATAGTCTCAGGGCTCACAGGCTCAAACCATCCCCTCCCCAGGCCTCCTCACCATCCCCTGTGCGGGCGCGTGGCAGCCACCCCCCAGACCCCCACAGATGTGTGTTCAGAGACCCAGCAGCAGAGCTGTGGGCAGGAGCGAAAGAAAACCGCACCGGGGAGAGGAACATAGAGAAAGGGACCGAGGAGCTCCCAGAGCTACAAAGCACCACAGCAGCCACATGGCCGCCACCCCAGGAGCGACGCAGCCCCCAGCGAAACCCATGGACCCCAACCCATTACACAGCGAACACCCAGCCCGTCCTCCGCCCCCAGCCATCCCCAGGCCTGCTGTGTGTGTGTGCTACAAACACATTCGAAGCACTGTTTTATTTTTAACCGTTGCATTTTGCCTGCCCACAGCAGCCGCCCCAACCTGCTCTGGCCCCCAGGTGGGCCTGACCTCCCAGGTGGGCCCCAGAGATGGTGGAGGTGGTGTTAAACCAGGCACGGGTCTGCCTGTCCCCATCTGAGGATCTCACCCGTCATCTTTTAAGATGAGGCCTTCCTCCTCAGCTCCCAACCCTAACACCAGGGCAAGGATCCCCCTGTCCTTCTACCCATGGCTGGCTGGAGGATGCAGTGCTCCCCACGCAGGACCGTCTCAGGCAGCGGGGCTTAGCTCATCCAGGGGACCTTCCAAGCCAAGGCCACCACAACAAGCAACAGCGATTCCCCAGGTCCCCCATCCAGCACAGGCAGGGACATGGCCTGGCTATGGCAACCAGAACAGACATAAAAAGCACTTTGCGCCACGGTCATGTTATCCCCTCATCCCTCCCCCTCATCCCCTTCGGAGCTTCTTAACTTCAGAAACCTTCCTCCAGAGGAGTGTTGGAGTGACAGAAAACATTTTCCAAGCCTAATATCAGTTCCAGATGTTCACAGCCATTTCAGTTTGTACCTCACCCTGTAAAACACATTTCTCCCTCTCCCTCTCAAGTGGAGCGCCTGCTTCGTCCATGACATAATGCGCTGGCGGGCTCGGCCGCGCACACACACACACACGCTCGCGCCCTCTTCGAGAGCCCCATGTTCAAACAAAGAGCATCACTCAACTACAAAGCCATCGCACACATGGAATTACGAGTAATTTCCACAAGTTTTAATAAACAGTTTGGGATGTAACTGCTCTCTGTCTTCTCCGCTGGCTCCCGAGTGGAGAGCCGCTTGCTCCCTGCGCGCTGGTGTTGAAAGCGTGGTTTGTTTCGCACACAAGTTCACCTCCTATTAGCCTCAGATGGTCCAAGGGCCGTGTTTTTCTAAGCACCAGTAATAAGCCTCTTTAAAAAGCATGTACAGCCGGGGGCAGACAACCCATGCGAGCTCCCAGCTCCTTCCACCCCGTCCCGCAGCATCGCCGCCCTGCACAGAGCCCAGCAGGGAGCAGAGGGGATGCACGTTAGACCAGCCCCAAAACCTCCCTCCTGACTCTGCTCCAAGAAGAAGAGGAGAAAATATTTTCTGGCTCAAGGGAAAGGCTACATCTTCCAGTTGCAAAGCAAGGGGGAGGCCAAGGAGTTTTACAAGGGTGAGAGACTGGAGGCTTTTGGTGGGCAGCAGGAAGGCAGAAGGCAGCTTAGGCAGGAGCCAGGTACCATCTAGCTTGCCACGGAGCTGAAGAGCAGGTTGGCACAGCTCTAACCCCAGCCAATGCCAGGAATCCCAATAAGAAATGGCTACAACTGCAATAAACCAAACAAAACTCCTGTACAAGCACAAATAACCCACGCATTTAAACTCAAGAGATCCAAGGGATGAATGGCAGCAGCCCCAAGAGTCCTCAAACCTTGCAGCATCCTCCCAGCCCAGCATTGCCATGCTCTGCAAATACCTGTGGTGCACCTCCCAGCAACAGGAGCAACCTGCTCCTACCTGCCAGCAGCCAGGAGACTGATGGGGAAGAAAGATCTGCCAATATCCATCAAAAGACATCCAAATTTCATATCCCACATCCCCCTCGCAAAGCTTCCCCCCCTTCTGGGGTTGACTTGTTTTTGTGGGTGCTGCTCAGATGTAATGGAGATGCAGTGCAGCATGATGGGTGGGTGATGGTGGTGAGGGGATACTCATGGTAGGATTTTTGGCTGGGTGAAGCATGGTACCAAGCAAAGCCTTTGAGAGCTGTAGCAGTCAGCATCTCTGCAAACCTATGCAAGGTATTTGCAAGAATCAAGTCATCTGGCATTAGGGGCCTGTAGGCTAAGAAAGGAATGAAGGCAGGAATGTTGTTTGGTTATAAACAACATAGCAAGAAGGGAGAGATTTCAGATTGGCTTTTCTCTTTAATTGTTAATGGGGTCATTCTGTCCTGAACAGTCCCCCAGAACAGGGAGAGGGGAGGGCAGCTCCCCACAATGAATTCAATTGCCTGTCAAACACATGGCAGTCATAAAAGGAAAATAATAATAATAATAATCTGTATTTCCTACTCTGGCTGCCAGGCAAAGATCCAGCCACTTCAAAGGAAAAAAACCATGTTTCCCCAGACTGGCCTCACCTGACCGATGTGTGAGCAATCTGGAATCCCCATCCAAAACAAAGCCCCTCCTTTGGTGGCTTGTTTTCTTTCTCCATTACCAGAGGGTGCTCCTCCAAGATAAAGAACAAGCCTTCTTCCACACCAGGAAACTAGAAACATAACCCAGGGGCCATGGCCACATCAGGCAGCTCTGGAAGTGGATGCTGGCAAGGTGTAGGAGAAAGCTCCTGCTGCACAGGACTGGTGTATGAGCCAGGAACCAGAGCTCCTCACAGGGGTCTCCACCAACAGCCAGGGTCCCCCAGGATGTGGGACTCTGGCTCTCTCCAGCAGGAAAGTCCAGCTCTTGTAGCACAAAAATTTTGGATATGGTGGTAAGAGAGGCTGCAGAAGTAGAATAGATGGGCCCAAGATGAACAGAGAGGGTGAAAACTTCCCTGTCCCTGTGAGCTGGAGCAGTTTGCTCTGTGGCAGCTCACAGCAGCAGAGGGTCTTACCAAATTAGTGCGGAGAAGAAAAAAGCCATCACCACAAGGTGAGAAAGCTTCTGACCAAGACCCAAGGATTGCTTGTGTGCAACTCCCAATCTTGCTCTGAATGATCTTCCTGAAATTCCCTTCCCAACGGGGAAACACAGACAAACATCTTGCCAGGATGTTCAGGAAGCCCCTGCAAGACTGCACGAGCGCAGTGAGGCTCCCCCCTCCAGTGCCAGCCCTGTCCCCATCTTCATTCTGGTTCCTCATCCTTGCAGGCAGCACCAGACATGCATGCTGACCAGACTCCACCTTAAACAAAATGAGGTTTTTAATCACCCAAAGGAGTAGCTGTTGCAGAGCCTTGCTCCAATGACAGGTGGAAACCTTCTTCCTATGTTCCCTTACCTAGCGGGGGCTGAAGTTAGGCACTGCCAGCAGCTGGGGAAGGAGCCTTCATCCAAAGGTAAATCTCTGCTTTGGTCAACAACACTGGCTGCCCCAGATATGTCACATGAGCTTCTTCAACAAACTACATCCAAAATCATCAAGCAAAAAGCCATAGGAGGTTTTGCCCAGCTTTCCGTACAGCAGTAGCATCACTCAAGGTCTCAAGTGATATTTTCTGAAATACATCATTGACTCATCCAGATCAAACCCCATCCTTCACAACCCTCCACCTTGCCCAGCAGCTTCTGGAGCACAGCTTGAATTGCTGACAAAGCCTTTGCAAGGCACAGAGCACTCAGTCCAAGCCTGAGCTGGGAACCAAACTCCAACCCAGGGAAGTTTCAGGTTCCCCTGGAGAAGTTTTGTGCTGCTTAAATGATCTCCCTAAATATTGCAGGCTTTGAGTTACTTCGATAGGTATGCAAGGCAACCTAAAAGTGTACTTTCAAAGGCCAGCATGCAACGCAGTACTCACTGGAACAGACCAGTAAAGCCCTTGAGTTGTTGAGGGCTGACCTTCCTCCCACACCCACCATCCTGCAGCATTTCAGATTGATCAGATCAAACAGATGCTTCAGTCAAAAACTCCAACTCACAGCTCTCCTACCCAAAAAGAGCAAATAATTTCCTTCTGCCATGCTGCATTTTTGTATTTCCCCTTCCCCTCAAATACTCATGCCTGCAGAAGCCTTCAGAAACCTCTCCTGAATGGAGCGGTTTTGATACCTCATATAACACCTTGGCTGTATGCACCGTTCCCCACAAAACCAGCAGCTCCCAGCCAGGCCGGGCACAGGATGCATCACCGTGCACCCTCTGCACCAAGAGGAGCTTGCTCTCAGCAGCTGCACCTACCTGTGTAGAGGTCCGTGTCCGTGTATTCATCCACCTTCTTGTGCTGCAGGACATAGTCAGACACCTTCGTCCCAATGGCAGGCTGCACATCCAGCCACTCCAGAGAGACCACGGTGCTGGAGGGCTCCACGTTGGGGGAGAGCCGCAGGCTGGGCAGAAGACAGGAAAGAAACCAAATAAGACATCAGCTCCCTTTCTGGGGAGGAATCCACCTCTACAAGCAGCACAACCCCAGGCAGGGCTCACACTCATACACAGGGATGTGCACACAGACCCACAAGGACAGGGGGCACAAGGGGAGAGCAGGTAGGTGAGCACAGACGAACTTCCAGTTGAAGACTAGTTGGGTCCAGCCTACTGCAAAGTGTGCCCTTACCTCCCCCTGCTCCTGGAAGCCTAGGTCCTGCAACTGCCAACTGTGCAACCCCAAATATCCTGTCTAAAGGAGCCTTCATCTCCTGCAAGAACTGCTGAACTTCAGCAGCCCAATGGGGAACCAAGGACCAGCTGCCCAGGAGCAAAAGAGAATGGGAGGATGCAGCTTAACCTTCATGCAACCCAGAGGAGCTGAGTCTACAGGAGGAGAGGATCCAGTCTGCATCACCAGCAAGCAAAAGCAAGGAAGGGTGGGAGGGAGAGAAAGGGCAGGTGTGGCTCTGAATTTACCCAGCTGCAAATGAGCAAGCCTCTGATGGGTGTGAGCAAAAGCCAAAGCAGGGCAGCTATGCAGGAGCTCCTGCCTGGATCAGAGACCGTGTGGGTAGGGGTGAAGGCAGAGCAGCTTTGTGCTCCTGGCTCTGCTAGTGAAAAGGTGTCTGCTCTCTTTGCACCAGGGTAAATGACAACACAAAGTACAGGACTATGGAGAGTCTGGCTTCAAAGGTATGAGTGTGTTTATGGAACTCAGGATGGGAAATGAATCCCCCCCAAGGATACTGGCTCACTAAGAAGGTGTTCTGCTCCTTGTGGCTCACTGGAGCCAGTCTTCCTGCTTTCTCAGCTAATTCCCCATCAGTTTGCTCCTGATTCGCTCTTGCTCTGACAAGCCACAATGAATTGCACCGTAATTCCATTTCTTTCAGCATTTGAAATCCCATTCTACAAGCCCTGCTAATCAGGTGATGAAAATCTATAAGGAGACCTTCCAGGGCCACAGCCAGAGCCAGGATATCCTAAAGGCATCAGTCACACAGTGAAGAGTGCTGGACTGCAGCCCTGGGGCTCGAAGGTGAGAGGAAGGAGGTGCCCATGGGCCAAGCCTGTGGGAAAGGGGCTGGTGCCGGGGGCCGTGACCCGCGGGAGGGGCTCGCACCGATACATACACAGGAGGAGGGAGAGGGCTGCAGTTCGGGAGTCCGTTCTCATCGAAGGCGTTGAGGTCACACCTGCACCAGTCTTCGATAACATCGCCTTTCCCCGAGCACCAGTATGAGCTCATCAGGGCTCCCTTGAAAGCCTGATGTGAGAACAAAAAGCGTGAACACGTGTGCTAAAGACTCAGTGAAATCCAGCCAGCGGCTTGGCCACGTGGTGCTGAGCATCGGGGAGGGTGTGTGCAGAGCTCCGGGATTGGGAAATACGAGGTGGGGGTGTCCTCCCCAGCTCTGCCACAGACTCTCTGCATGGCCCTGGGCAAGTCCCTTCACCTTCCTGTGCTTTAGCTCCCGCATATTGAGCGATGCTGGTTCATCCCTGGGCGCTGCTTTTGGTGTGGGGACAGGGAGTGTCTGCACGATCCTACAGAGGGGATCTCCTGTGATGGAGGACTGGGCTGCCGGAAGAAACATAAACGTAAGCCCGTTTGTGACACTGGACTTCATACGTGGGGTACCTTTACACTGCTGCTGTGCACAATGAAACTCCTCCACGTGCCCATCCTGTTGCTGTTTCTGTCCCCACAAAGAATAAAGTAATTCCTACAACCCAAACAACAAAGACCACTTTTATCCTCCTCATAGGTTTGTTATTCACAAGAGCTGCCCTCCTGCAAGTAAACTGCTGCTTTATTCACTTGCATAAGGAATACAAGCAAAATAGCAGTATCTGGAAGAAAAAAATAAAATCCTGTAAAATACTTGCAGGGTGTTCCCCAGCCGGGCAGTCTCCTCACTGCAAGCTGTCCCCAGCCTGACCAGGAGCCCTCTTGACTGCTCCTAGTGATGCCAACGGATCCCCAGAACAATAGCTGTACATCTGCTGGGATCTGAGGCTGAAACACTTTTGACTGAATTCCCGAAGCCCTCTAGGTCTAACCCTGTGGTGTCTTCCCTGTGCTCATCCCGCAGCTCAGGGCACTCGGTGTCAGTCCTCACGCTGCAGGATGGGGCATCTCTTGCACCGTACCCTGCTGTAGTTCAGACTGCAGTGATTTACGGTGGCTTCTCCTGCCACCCTTTGCCTGTCGTGCCTAATTAAACAGCGTCTCTCCCTGCACACACACATGGCCAACATTCAACCTGACCCTGTGAAGCCACAACGCCCTGCTAGAATAATTGTAACACCAAAACTTCATCCACTAAAACAAACCTCTTTGTAATGCTTTTGACCTTTTAAAAGGCACATTTTGGGGTTGAAACGCCTTCACAGGTCCTCATCCACGTACAGCAGCCAAGCTGCCAGCCTCCGCGCAGCCCAGCTCGCAGCAGCACTATTCCGCCCATTCAAAGCCGCCTGCGGATGCCTGGCCCTGGCGATATCGTCCGCGCTGCCAGGTTACGCCTTAAAGATAAAAACGTGCCCTTTGAGGAGGACAGGTACGGCTCCAGTGGCTGCGGCATTTAGCAGAAAACTCTAGGAAAAGCGCCATCCCGGCGAGGTTTCTGAAAAGAGGAGGTATAAATAGAGCCTGACGTCAGGGCTCCCATTGTCCGGGGTTTTGTCGCTCTCCCCAAACACCTCGAGCGCCTTTAACGAGGCGCCTCGAGGCTCTCACGTCTGAAACATTTTCTGCTTCCAGGCATTTATAAAATGGGACTGTTCCAGAAGGGGGGAAAAAAAGGAAGGAAAAAACATGTGAAAGAGAGAAAATGTGACGTTATTTTACTTTGTTCTTTAGAATGTAATTGAAGCTCTGGGCTGGAAACAGCATCGCAAAGTAATTGGAGAGCAGGGAAGACAGAGAGGAGTTTATCTGACACATGGAATAAATGGGTGCAGATACAATTCTGTAAAGAGCGGCGCATCTGTGCAGGACAGAAACAGAAAATTATGCATGTAGATGGATGAGGAAGTGTGTGCTCTCCCTAGGAAGCAGGATAAATACATATGTTGTGGTACATGTGTGCACAGAGATGCGGGTAATGGCAGATTTTGGAAGAGCTGAACTGTCATACTGACAGCACCGCTCCACTGTCACTGCGTTCCCAGCCCCGAGTCCCGCCACTCTGCATGCTCCCTCCCTGGCCCCTAACCCAGATCCTCCCTGCACATCCCCAGCCCAGGGAAGAAATCCCCCCCACCCCATCCATGCCCTTTAGCCAAATCCAATAGTCAATTCCTTCCTTCTATTTTCTTTTTTCTGCTGGTAAGTGCAAGGCTGGATGAGCAATCCCCTCTGCTCTGCCTGCCCAGCCTCACATACATTTTAATTAGATCCTGCGGGTACCCAGCCGTCATCTGCCTTGTGTCAACCTTCACACAAACGAGGTTAGCTAATCGATGCGTCCTTCAATTGCACTCATTAAGGCGAGCACACCTACGCGCACTAACCAGGTTACTCGGAGCGTGGCTAGCCCCCGGTGCTGGCTGCTGCCTCCCTCCAATTTCCAGCAGCCGGCTGACGTCAGGGCCAGGCTGGGGTGGCCAGGCAGCCAGGACTCACCTTCTCTCACTTTCCGATGGGATTTCGAGCCAGTGGTTTCCAGGATTTTCCCATTGGTGCCGGGGAGTGTGTGTCGAAGGGTGGGGAAGTGGTAAGAGCAAACCGATGGGGGCGACGGTTAAGATCGTGCAGAAAGAAAGGATGAAGCTCCCTGCATGAAGATGTTCACCATCGCTTTAGGAGGCTCTAAAACCCTCCGTGGGGACACCAGCCTGCTCTGTGGAGACACGCAGTTGCTCCGCAGAAACTTCAGGACAAATGGAGGGTCTCTGTGGTCTTCTTAGCCCTGAAGCCAGGTACAGCTTTTGCTGTAGCTCATACAGAGCCCACCGTTCCTTCCCTCGGCTCCCCCAGCCTGCTCCAGGTTCTGGTTGCAGTGGCAGAGGCTGCTCTCAGGCCCTGGCAGAGATCAGCACTTGAAGTTGCCCTCCCCTGCAAAGGCAATAGCTTTCACCAGCCCAGGTCCAAAGGCACGCTGCAGGCACGTGCTTCTCCACAGGTGGCAACCACGTGAAAACCTTTCCTTCCCTTTCTCCTTCGGACAGCGTAGCCCAGGAGGTATGGCACTGCTCACACAAACCCAGGGGAATGGCAGCTGCCACCCAAACCAGGAGCCCAACGGCACAGGAAGACCAGGAGCAACGGGCAAAGGATGCAGTGAAGGTGCTGAGACCCATCCCATGGGCAGCTGCAGCCTTTGGGAGAGCTCCAGGTGGGAATGCACAGGGACCTCCCTGGTCTGTGGTGGCTGAGGACCACCTTGCCTTCCTGCCTTGGAGTGGGCACCTCCACATCTCCTGTCCTTCCCTGCTGCCGTGCTTTGAAACGTGCAGCAAACACTTTCGTCCCTGCCAGGAGACAAGCACATACAACAAGAAGACCATCTCCACCATGACCATCTCCACATCGGATGTTTCACCATGGTGGTCACACCAAGCTGGGAAAACCCAACAGGCTCTGCAAGCGTGAAGGGCTTCCCAGGAGCAGCCCTGCTTGCTGGGGATGGCAGAGTGGCCCCCACGCACCATCCTGCGCTTGCCAACCACTCCCCAGGATCTCAACGCCCCTCTGTGCCCTTAGACAATTTTATCTTTCATTTAAAAGTATCCAAATTGTATTGTTTCCCTGTGAGTCAGCCCATTTAGTTTATGTCCTTCAGTGCCAGAGGGGAAATTTATGAGATGAGAAACTGGCTCGAAACGTTTATTTTCTAGATGACGAGTCATGCCATTAGATATATAGCATTATGAATCATAGGAACAGCATCTAATTTGCTCTTAAAGGTATAATAGGTCTGACTCCCCACACCCATACACACACATATATTGGATTGATAGTTCCCCCATAGGATGGCTAGTTCATTTGTTTTGACACAAGCAAGACTTACAGGACCATAAAGTCCCATCTTACCATAAGTTAAGCCTATTCATAAAAAAAATATTAGGGAAACGAATGATCAGCTAAGCACATTTATCCTACACTCGATTGCATATGGATCTTTCTCCTGTTGTTATTTGTGCTCGGGGGAGGCCATTTGGCCCCATTTTATAGCTTAGACGCTCTGCAACAGAATATAGAAGACCATTTCCTTTGTCCTCTGTTAGACCTGGCTGATGGAAGGAGAAGCATTAAGTTATTTCTGACCATGGGTTTTCTGTTGACATCCCTGGAGATGTAAATTATAGGACATGAAGGAACCAGCATTTGCAGGACTCAGCATGCACCACAGGGGCTGGTGTTTCCAGATGGGATACTGGAAAGGGCATGTGTTGGGTGCATATCTGTGAATATGTGGTCTTCTCTATGGCTGACAGGGGTATGAAAATCTGGCTCAATTGTTTCTTTGAATCTAGGTTTTTTTGTGGTTGGTATGCACACCTCAGTTTCTGGAAAAATTAAAAAGGAAATACAAGAACATAAAAAAAACACCACAAATGAGCATGTAGGCTGGACAGAGATGTGCTGGAGATAGTGGAGATGATCTAGAAGCTGAAAATTTCATACATTTTGGGTTTTGCACTGGTGTCCCTGGTCTTTGTTTGCTTGTTCTTCTTCTCAATGTACAAGGCAAGGAAAAAGAGTGGAAGCAGGCTGGTTGTGGCAGCAGACACGCTCAGCCCTATGTCCAGGGACACAGCAGCCAACGGAGACATTTTGTGCCTTCCTGTTTGCAGGATGGAGACGGTGCCTGCCCACCACCACCACCTTCCCTCGTGTGCAGGCAGGTGCCACTGGAAGAGGCAGAGGGCTGCCCAGCGAGGTGCAGCCGTGTCCCACCTACCAGCAAATCCAATTGCCCAGCGATGCCGCCCTGTACAGTGCCTGACACAATCGGGTCACTGACCAGAGCTCCCGGACACTGCCGTGCTCCAAGCAGTCTGTAAACAGCAATAGCGATACTGACTGTTCGTCAAGGGAAAGACGACTATGAGATGCAGGCTCAAGCAAGGATTTCACAGCCTGAATGGGATGCTACCATGATGATAGGGTGGCTGGAAGAAAAGCTTTCCATGCCCTTACAGTGATGCTTAATGCTGGAGATGCTTAATGCAGGAGATAAAACACTGCTCCTTATTCTAGACATCTCTGGAAGGGGGGGGGGGGGGGGGAGGGGGGAGAAAAAAAAAGGAAGAGAAAAACTAAGGATTTCCCAGGCCAGAGACTCTTTCCAGGATCACGCAGTTCGCGTCTGAAAATCTGCTCCAGGTTCACAGCAAAGGAGGATGAAGTTTCCCTACTGCTGTTGGCAGGTGATCTCATCTTGTGCTGCTCACACCCTCCCTGCCTCCGGCTGCCTGTCCCTGGGGAGTGGGATCACCAGCACTTCATCCTGGGAAGGCACATCAGTGGCTTGCTGGAAAGGTCAGGGTGCTGGAAGGGACCCAGGGTGGGCAGCATCCTGGTTTCTGTTATTTATGGGATCTGAGGGAGCAGCAGAGGACACTGTAAAACCTGGCAGCAGGGGAAATAAAAGCCTTTGCGCTGCAGCGAGAGTCCTGTCCTGGGGAGCCGGCTCCGCTTTCACACCTCGGCTACAAAGCTCCCCATTATAGCACGATCGGGGCGGTTACAATGCGGCTGTTCTTCCCCCGGTAACGCGAGTCGGATGTGGGCTAGAGCTGCAGCAGGATGCTCAAATGTGCGAGGAGGAGGACAAGGGCCAATTAGCAGATATTAAAATAAAGCAAAACCAAATAAAAACCCCCACACCCCAGACTTTAAAAAAAAAAAAAAATCACCTCAACAATACAAATGCTGTCCCCATTCGCCCTGGCTTCCTTTCTGCTTTGGTGGTGCAAAAAAAAAAAAAAATCACTGGCACTGGTTCCACACCTTCAGGGGCTGCTTCAGGGAAGCTGTGTATGTGCAGGGAGGATCGTTGTCCTCCAGCAGCTCTGCCATTGGGTGCTATATGGGGGGCAAAGTGAGCCCATGGCCTCGGGGACGCCTCTCACCCTGTCCCCATAGCATCCTGCAAAACTTCACCCTCCTCCTGCCAGGCCTAGACGGGCAGAGGACATCAGGAGAACCAGCCCTGAGACACAGGGCAATGGGACGGGCCCAGATACCTGCCCTCCTGAATGGGATTCAAGGGGTACGGCCAAACTCTTCCCTGAGAAATGAGTCCCAATTTGACTTCTGCAGCCTCTGCCTCAATCCCTCTGTCCCTCCTCCTCAGGCTCATGTTTCTCCTAGTCCTGCTCAAGCCTAGAACTGATCTCCTCCAGGCACGTCTCTGGTCTCCACTTACAGAGGTTTGCTTCCCTGTGGTCTGAACCGGGATGGCCGCACAGACGTTTACCTGACGGAGTCAAGGGCTCCTCTCCAAGGCACAGTCATGATTTCAAAGCCAGCAGCAGAGCCTGATGATATCCAACAAGGCAATCTCCTGCTGTGGGAACATGGGGTCTCGCGGTACTGGATTTCTCAGGTATGCTTTTTCACCTGCTCTGCCCTTTGAGGGCAATGTCAACACCAAAGTGGGGAGGGGGGGTGTCACAGCAGCAGTGATACACTTGGATACTCCAGCTCTTTGCCCAGGGGCTGGAGAGCCACAATGGAGAGCCCAGTCTGCACAAACGAGGGTGGGCTCCCCACCGCCCTGACGGACAGGCAGCGATAGAGGTACGATGGACATGTTTCACCCCATTGTGTGCCCTTTAGACCATGCATCCTGGTAATTCAGGGTTGGTGTAAATGCATAGAAGGGCTCCAAGTACACAGCCAGGGCACGGCTCCATCACACCGTGCCTTACAACAGTGAGCGCAAGACAACCTCGATCCCAAGACCTGACCAAGAACCACCAACTGAAGACATCAAAACCAGCTACACTTTTTGGACTTCTCCTGAAATACAGCTATCGGAGCACGTGAGCAGCAAGGGCACAGAGATCAGCTGGACCCAGGAGGAAAAGCAACACCAGTTTGTGCAGCTCCCTCTGAAACCCCACCACCACCACTTCACCATCGCCTGTGTGAGCAGGTAGCCCGCTTCAGGGGGAGGAAGGATATGTGCTCCATCATCATCAGTGCATCCTCAGAGTGAGCTGAGAGTAATTAGTTTAAAGGATGGGATGGATGAAAGAGGTGCTTTCCCCTCTCTTTGCTCCTGCTTGCCTTCTGGTCCGTGATAACTCAGCTGCCTGTCTGGCCGGGCTCGGGCGGTCGCTGGAGCCAGCGCAGTACTCCCTGGGGACACGAGCACGGGCTGGGCACGCTCGCTGCATGCAGCTCCCCTGGTCCTCACTCCCTGGCCAAGGCCACCCTGCCAGCCTGGGGACACTGAAGTGGTGAGCGGTGGCCGTGCTCTGCTCAGCAAGAGATGGCTCCTTGGGGCCAGCGGCTGCTCACAGGCAAGGGGGGGAAGGAGCGATGGTGAATTTTGCTCCAACCTCAAGAGCTGCCGTCCCAACCGGTGACCCCACAGGGGCTCTGCAGGCCCCCGGCGTGCAGGCACTGCTGGCACAAGCACAACCGTGGTCCATGCACAGGCAGTGAAGCAGCTCTCAAGGAGAGCCCTGCCAGGGTCCCAGCCACACGCCAGGCTCCTGCTGAGGCCGACGGGGCCGGCCACGCGGGGACGTGCCCCCCAGTGAGCCTCCACACCGCAGACTGGGTCGCGTGTGCTGCGAGGAGGCCATGGCTGCAGGCAAATGCTGAGATTACTCCATTTTCGAATTAAATCAAGGTCCTAGGGGTCTTTTAAAAACCCAGGCTCCACGTCCATTTGTCTCCTTAAATACAAACAACAGGGGTTTGAGTCCATTTCCCACCAGAAGCAAGACTGATGTCTCCTGCCCCCCTTCCCTGAGCCCCCCTCGCTGCGCCACCCTCTAAGCACTTCTGCAGCTGGCTGAGCTGCTCCGCAGGAGCAGCTTTGTGTTTGTTTCGGGTTTTTTTGGGGGAAAGGAACAGACCACAAACAGCAGGGACCACGCTGCTGAATATGCCTGCCCCTTTTCTCCCCACCGCTGGCCACGGCTGCCCTGTGGCTCCGGCCACGCACACGTGCATCCCCATTAAAGGTGCTCCCGGGCGCACCGCATCTTCCAGGTCTCGGTGCCACTCCCCAGGCCAGTGCTGGCAGTGGGAGGGATGGGGGAAGCTGGGCATCCCTGCTCCTCCCAGTGCCTCTCAGGGTTAGCTGCCTGGCTTGCCTTCCTGAAGCCCAGTCAGGGTACGTGAAGGTTTGCAGAATATGCAAACCAGGGGTCTCGCTCTCTCAAGAGGCCCATGCCTCTTGGACTCCAGGGCTATGCTGGGCAGTAAGAAGTACGTTGCCCTTTCCATGGAGTAAGGACAGGCAGGAATATGTTGATGGTGGAGGAGGAAGGCCACCACAGCCTGGCACTCTCACTGGGGTGACATGTGGCTCTCCCCTCCTTTGGCTCCAGGATGTTCACTAGAGGGAAACCAGCCAGGGTCACCACGTCTCTCTTCTCTCCCATCACATGCACACTCAACAGCATCACGCTCTTGAGGTATCAGGGGCATTTTGCCAGCAGAAAGCTCCACGACAGATAGAAGCTCTTCGCTGTTGGGCCTGGCCAGCCACTGATGCTGGTGGAGGCTTCTTCCACAGTCCTGCAGTGGAGAATCCCCTCCAGCTTCAACTGGACATGACAACGGAGGGACCACTCTGGTGTCTGCACTGCTGCAGAGCACAAACGAAGGAGAAAAGAGATGTGGGCAGACGGTGTTGATCAAAACACGACACAGGTTCTAGAGACATCCAGAGAAGTCACTGCCAAGGTCACAGCTTCTCTGTCTCTTTATATCTTTTGAACTCATGTTGTGAGCATTTAGACTGAAGAGCAATGGAGCTGTAACAGCAATGGTGATATAAACCTACTTGGACTAGTTTAATCTCACCAGCTGACCAGGACCGGTGGAAAGAGGACTCCAGCATTGCCTCTGTTCCAGCAAAGTCCTTCCTCTGTGACATCTTCCATGTGCAGCCACACCAGCCATGATGGCTAGGAAAAAGCCATTCAACAAAGCCCTTCAAAAGGTGCTTGGACTTTCAAACACATTTCCTTGACCCTGGGAAGCTCCTTGCCCAGCACTGCCAAAGTCCCCAGCCAGGCTGCAGCTATCAGCGACCACACAAGTTCCCTGACCAATGCCATTAAACCACGGGGGGAAACAGAAACACCTCCTAGCAGGGGCTCAATACGTATTTTGATTGCATGCAAGAAGGAAAAGAGAGGCCATCAATAACTGATAACACTGCTCCTCCCTGCTGCTGGGAGCAGGAGCGATGCTTGAGCAGGACTGGGGAGACTGACCAAACCCCTGCTGATCACACACAGCTGAGAGTTTCCTTAAGCTCACAGCACAAATGTCTCTGGACAAATGCTCCCTGGGCAGCAAAAGGCAAAACCTGACTCCTGGAGACCTTCTAAATTTCAAGCCCTTGCTTCAAAGCAAGAAGGAAACAGCAGATCCCAATAACATAGAAATAAAAGAGTTTTCCAGCTTATTTAACATGGGCAAAGCAATATATTTTCACCTAATCTCCCTCTTGGAAATGGTCAGTTTTAGCTAAAATCAAACATGCACACATAGAAAAATTACAAATCAGCCCAAGGCAGACACCCAGCATGGAAACTTAAACCCCCCCAGCACTTAAGAGTCTGGCAAGGTCATCAGCAACCAAGAACATGGCCTTGTACTGTGCAGTGGTTGTAAATTTTAAAGAGTGCATAACTCACTGCACTGAGGCAAATGAAAAGAAAAACCTACCTAAAAAATGGCACATACTGAAATGGGCAAAATGTCTTTACCTGTGTCTTGCCTCATCTCTGCTGCTAGGCTTATATGGGAAAACTTTCAGGAAACTTTACAGAAGTTAGTATCCACCTTATTAATGACCCTGCTTTCTCTCTATACACATATATATTTATCTATGTGGACATATATGCAAAGAGAAAGTTCTTCACTGTTTACAATTATTGTTTTTTTAATACTATGGGGGAATTGGGATCTGCTTGCAGTTCCCATAAGATCAGCATTTGCTGTATCGATTGAGTATTATCCACCTGAAGAGGGAAAAGCAGGCAGGGGAGTGCTCAGCTGTGGATGCTGTGCTCAGAGGTGCAGGACTTGCCTCAGCCCAGGCATCTGCAAATCTCGTTTATGCCACAGGCAAACACCACTCTGCTAGTGCCTGGGACCCTCCCCAGCCTTCTGCTTGATGCCGCAAAAGGACATGTCATCATCCAGACTGTACATGAGATGCTCCTGACAGCACCTGCCCTTTGGGAGCCTAGCCCTGTGCGCAGAGCACGGTAGCAGTTTAAACCGGCGGCTTTCTGGCACGCTCACAGCGGGCGAGGGCACACCGCTGGGTCTCGGTGACAGGGCAATGCCTCTGTGGTGGTGGCGGCAGCTTCCCACCACCCACAGACCCCTTTCCCTTTCGCGCTCACTCTCCCTTCCCACTCATGGGGAAGGCCATGCCCCTGCAGGCATCCCTCGTCCCTGAGCTCGCAACACCACGGGAGGCGTGGGGGCACGTTCTCACACAGGCAGCGCTAAGCCCGCACCAAACCATCCTCTCTAGGGCATGGGCATGGCTACCGCCAGCTCCATCTCCTCCAGAGAGGCAGGTACGGCTTTGCCCAGCCCAGGCGCAGTGCCGAGAGCCGAGATTTGTGCTGTGGTGGCAGCGAGCCCCTCCGGCAGCGGCGGATTACAGCCCCCAGGCACTGGGACTCGTCCCTGCCCGCGGAGCCGAAGGGCAGCAGGGAGAGGGGAGGGAGAGAAATATCCTGCAGGAGAGAGGCTGATGGAGAGAAGGGTGAGAAGCAAGTTGGGGAGGAAAGGATGGAGGGAGCAGGACAGCAGATTAGATGAAGGTTTAAGAAGTGAGCAAGAAGGGGAAAGGGAAGTGCTGGAGCTGATGCAAGACAAGGGATTCAGGCTGAGGGAAGGGGAACGGCCTGGAAAGAGGAGGGACAGGGAAGGCCAAAAGCATTCCCTGTGTCCTGCTGTGGCAAGGGTGGGGATGGCCTTGGATGGGCTGCAGGGACACAGGGGATAAGAGGGCCTGCCATCAAGAGAAGCCCACAGCCAAAACAATGAGACCCTGTCCAGCTGTCTGTGTGTGTGGGGGGTGGTCAGAGAGGACAGTGTGCACCAACCTGCTCCCCACCCCAGGACCCTCCGCTCCAGACAGCACAAGGTGACCTGTCCTGGCACACGCTGCTCGCTGCCAGCTCCCAGTGTCCCCTTAGCACCTGGTCCAGCAGCATCCTCCGTCCTGCAGCCACCCAAATCTCTTGCCCTGCCACCTCTAACCCCAGCACTGCTGATCAAGAGCACCCTGGGGTGAAGGGGGAGCAGAGTCACACACGGCACCCTTGCCCAGACAGACTCCGGGGGGGTGTCCCTCCACCTCTGGGTGAGCAGGTGGAAGGAGGAGGAGGAGGAGGGGGGATGCATCAAATGCAGCCCTCTGGAAGGCGGCTGAGGCTTCTCTTGTTTGGTTGCTTCACTGGGTTTTTGTTTGTTTGCATGTCTGTTTGCTGGTTTTCCCAGCGCCTCAGCAGAAAGCACAATGCGGGCTGTCCTCCAGCTGCAGCTGATGGGGCCAGCCCTCTGCATGAGCCAGGGGAGGGAGGGAAGGAGGCTGCTGCTGGTGAAACACAGGCTCCAGCTCCCCAGGACAAGGAGGCGCCCCGAGCGAGCCTGGCAGGGCAGGCAGTGTCGGCAGGGCTGGGGGGAGAGGTGAGGAGGAGGAGGGCACCTTGCAGCCAGGGCCAGAGAGGCAGGATGGCATTGCCACCTGGGCCCAGGGCTAGAAAGGGGAGCTGGTGGTGAGCAGGGTCCGTGGAGATCCCCCCTGAAAGCAGGCTCTGCTTGCTTTCACAGTTACCCCTTCTCCGCTGGCTAACCTACGTCTCGTACCCCAAAAGGAACTGTCCCCTTGCAGATTGCTGGTGGGAAGCACATCTTTCTTGTCTGAAGGAAACCAACATTCCCTGTACTGGTAACGCCCCATCCCAGCACTGCCTTGGACATGCTGGTAACGGCAGGTCAATGTCTACACAAGAATTGCCCAACAGGAAGAGCAGGCACAGGTGGGGAAAGGATGCAGGATGAGAAAATAGTGGGAGAAAGGGAGTTTGGGAAAAGAGCTGGAAAGAAAGAGGAACCAAGGTATGGAAGTCAGGCACAGCTGCATGGAAGAACCAGGAGGGTTGATAGACAGGAAAGCAGGAACAAGATCAAGAAATAGGTGAGGAGGGACAGTCCCCATAAAGGACTTGGGTGGCAGGAGAAGCACGGGGGCTCTTTTGCCCGTGGATCTGGGAAGAGGATGAAGCATCATTCCTGGTGGTCACACCTCCATGTGCTAGGATTGCTTCCCGACCTGTAGCCCTGTGCGTTCCACCCACAGCTGCTGCACACTGGCTCACTCCAGGCATCTTAATCAAGTGCAGGCTCAGTGCTAATAAGTGACTTTAAGCAGGTCTGTCATTTTTGGACTTGCAACTGGGGTTAGAGGGCTGCAGAGGGGGGTGGGGGGCAGCAGCGAACCAAGAAAGTGGGAAATCAAACTCAGGATTAACACTGAAGTTTTTGCTGGAGGCAGAGGAGCCCAGCCCCAGGGAAGGGTGACCTCCAGCTTGGCTGGTCCCTCCTGGAGTAACAGTGACCTCCTGTGGCTGCGGGACTGTCCCAAGGGGCTGGTTATTCCCTCCCTCTGCACCGGCGCTTTGCAGAGCCACGCTGGAGCCCTGCAGGGCTTTGGCCACCCCTTGCACACCTACAGCTGAGATCTCAGGGCCAGGAGCATAAGACTGATCTGATGCCTGGCTCCTAAGACCCCTACGCAGGACACATCCTGCACACCGGTGTCTGCTGGGGGTGGACACCAGGAATGACTGTGGCCCTGGCTGCTTACAGCATTGCCTTCACTGTACTGAAGGCAGGGAGACACAGGTCTGCGAGGGCTGTAGGTGGTGGGCAGCAGGATCTGCCAGCTCCATTGCTGACACCATCCTGAAGCGTTCCCCACCAAACACACACACAAAAACACTGCCTCGCTCCGGGGAACCCAACATTTATGCAGAGACTGAGGAAGGCAGACTTGAGAGGTGACTAAGGAAGGATCATAGTGGTGGAGCTGGTCCATCACCGGCTCACTCACCTCCCTGGTATCGTTGTCCTGGATCAGAGCGTACAGAGGCACCACTCGGTTGATCTCCAGCAGAACTGGTGTAGGGCTGAGCTGCTCCTTGCCGGGGCGCCGGCACAAATGGCAAGTGGATGGGCAGCGCCCTTTCTCCTCGCAGTGAATCTCCACACCTGAGATGAGGTGGTCATCAGACAGCATCTGTGCTGTCAGCAGGCCTGAGAGATAGGTGATGAAGGGCATGGATTTCAACTCCTTCTTGTTCCCAAGCTCAGTTGTTTCTGGTTTAGGGAGAGGGAAGAAACCAAACAACATTAAATAAATCTCAGCACGGTCATCTTCCCAACCCCAAACTTTGCCACAGCGAGGACAAATGCAGCTGCTGAAGGTGAAGGCCAGGTGGGAGCAGGAAACCAGAAAGGTCAAGGAGAGAAGGATTAAAACAGGACTTGAAGGTCACTGCTTGGGACTGGGTAGAAAGTGTGAGCATTTCCAGACAAGCACTTCTAGAGTGACAGAACTGACACTATTCTCCTCCTTCTTTTTTTGTAACTTGCCTATTCACTTTCTGCACTTCAAAATGAAATAAAACCTCCCAAGTATGTTTTCCCCACCAAAGAGAAACCTCTCCAAAGGGACCAGGTCTAAGAGCTGGGTGCCCTCACCCCTGCCCCAATGCCAGCCCTCTCTAGTCCCTGTGGTTCTTAGCTCTCTCTTTTGGGTGACACATTATCCAGGGCACTGAGACAGACCCAAAGGAGGCTGCAAAGAGACTACGTTGTGGGATGAAGCCCCTTGGCAGAGGGGGTAAGTGGGTACCAGAACAAATTCACCGCGCATGGAATAGATGGAGGTGTTACCAAAACCAAACTGTCAACACTCTGCTTTCAGGAAATATTCAGGCCTTTGAAACCCATTGTGAAACTTCCTGGTGGTCTTAACCACACGGCGATAGACCTGGAGAGCCTTACTTTTTTCTGCCTTGGTCTAAACGCTCACTAAGGACAAGGAAAGTATCGCACCTGGTGATAACCCTGAGCAAAGGAGACAGGACTCCCATCTTTGTCCTGTATGCTTCTATTTAAATTCTTTATCTATAGACACTCGCCTTGGGTTGATCCAAGAAGGCAGGCCCAACTTTCATAACCTGGTGATAGACCAAGAGAAGAAAAGTCTTTCTTCATCCTGCGCCCAAATGAGGCTCCCGAGACCATGAGCTGGATGGCTGTTGCCTCCAGCAACAACTTCTCAGTCCCAAGAAGGAGCTGTAGAGGAACAAGGATTGTCTCAATGCCCTCAGCTTGCAGTGACATGAAGCTGATCTGGCAAGGCACTAGACAATTAGAAATACAAGTAAACACAGTATTCATTCATGACTCCCGAGGCCCTCCAGGCTAGGGCCAGCCCTTCCCTGCTGTCTGGCTGTCAGGGAACACTTCTGTGAGCAGGATCAAAGCTGTCACGGGAAGAACAAGCAAATTCCAACCAACCCGTCTTTCAGTAGAATAAAAGGGGGGCAGTTGCTAAGATAAATTAAAACAAGGCTGCGAGGAGATGTCTCAATGTCTAGTGAGACACTGGTGTACACAGACATGGAAAATGAGAGTTGGAGCTGGTTCTTGGAGAGATTATTTTCTAGAAGAGCAGCTCCAGGCAATTTCAAGCCTCGTAAGGGAAAGCCATGAAGCCATGATAAACTGAGTGGCTCAGAAACAGGGAAGCTACAAGGCGATACTAGGAGCCTCTTCTCACTTCTGGATAAAAGTATCTTTTTTTTTTTTTTTTAACATTGCTGCTAAACTACATGTAGAAGAGAAAGAAGGAGATGACAATGACACTTCTGGGCTGCAAAGCTTCTTCACCAGAGCTGAAGCAGTGATCTCAGAGATCCTCCACAGGGAAGGAAGTTTTGGAGCCATGCTTTAAGGGAGAGCACGAACATAGAGCTGAAAAGAAAGTGGATCAGTTACCTCATGATTGGCAATAGGATATCAAACCTCCCTTCCTGAATTATTGGCTTTATAGCTAAGAATTATAGATCACTAGCATTAAATGTCTGAATGTGTCCTTAACACAGGCTTATGGCTTAGCCTAAGCGTAGCTAAGGTTTGTCTGGAGATGTAGCACACAGTTTCAAGCCATTCTAAAAGGCTTTCTGAAAATCACTGTTCAAATCGCACATATAGGCTTCCACCAACACCTGCAAGAAGACCTGGAGACAGCCCAGGCTGGATGGGCAGCATGGTCCAGCTGCTAGAGCACTGCTCTGGGAATGCCTCGTTGGAGGCTCCATTCCAAGCTATCTGCTCTGTGCTTCTTCCCCCATGTCATCCGTCCTCTCTGTGTTCAAGCACAGGGCACATGATGCACGTGCACACAGTGCCCAGTTGTTCTTCGAGTACAAACAAACGGTAAGGAGCGGAATGAATAAGTAGGAAGAACAACCTCCCTTGGTCCTCCTCAGTTACAGTCGGTGTTTGCAAGAAGCAAGCTGAGACAAGTAAGGAGCAAAACAAATCTCTGAGCAAGAATTCCCTGCTGCAGGAGACTGTCCAGTCTCCCTGCATTGCCCTGTGATGAAGGACACCCCTGACTGATGCAGCTGTAAGAGCTTAGATTCAAGTGTTTGCATTAGCTGCCCTGTTCGGGAATACAGATGAAGCTCTGTGCAGCAGTGCTCCACCAGACACGTCACCGTGGGGAAGGATTCCCTGCAAATGGTGGGTTAGACATGGAGAGGCGTCCTTCAGCATTCAGCGTGACAACACAGCCCCTTTCGCAAGTAAAGAAAATGAATGTGAGCTTGTTGAACACATCCTGTACCACCCGCCACCTTCTTTGCCCGTCGCTCCCAGGAAAGGGCACTGTAGCTGGGGGTGGTGGTTTCAAGAGCCCTCCAAAGGGACTGGCATGAAAGTGAGGGTTCCCCCTTTCTCCTGAAGGAAACCCAGATGGAGCAAAGCCATTTCAGGAGCAGCAGTCATCAAATGGAGCTGCACAGGGGAAAGCGTAGAGGTCTGCAAATAAAGTAGGATAGAAAACTGTGTGAGTAGCGCAGCTCCACTTCCATAGCAGCCACGCACTCAGCCACAGAAGATTAACCACGGAGCCTGGTGACTCATGGTAGACTTGCCAGCAGAGCAGACTTCATAGGTAAGGTGGAAACGGCTGTCTGCATTTAATCCTCTTTATAACAGCTGAAGCCCCAGTCACTTTGGGGAAAAGGATTGCTTTGCAGACTGACTTCCTGGGGATGTAAGGGGTTACTCTAGCTGAGCTTACTAGTTCAGCGTGCTGGCAAAGGATCCACGGTGTTCCCTTGTACTGAAAAGGCTCTGGGTACAACTCCAAAGAAGGAAAATGAAATAGGACGTGGCTCAGCAGAGGGAGACGGGCTTCACTGCCAAATTGCCAGCTCTCATCCAGACAAGCACTTGGAAGTCATCAGCACTGGATAGCAATTCCTAGTAGCTTTTGTGGAACAAGCTTTGGGGGCCTAAGTACAGTCCTAACAAAATAATCACCCCGTTTCTGCTATTAAAACCTGAGAGTGTCAGCTGCACACCCTGCTTGTGAGCCAGCTCCTCCAGAGCCGGGGAGAGGCAGCGAGGAGGAACTGCTGCTCCTCATCTGCTCGCTCAGGGGGTGGGCAGCATCAGCTCCAGGTGCCTCATCCCTAGAAAGCTGGCGATTGCCTTGATGGAGACTGTGCTTCTTTCTCTTTCCATCCACAACTCATGGCATCTCACAGAGGAGTTATTCTGATCTGGGAGGTATTCTCCCCCCAAACACACTCCTTCGTTCCTGGACCTGCCATTGCAACTGTAGCCCAGGGAGAAGGAATCGAGGTCCCTCTGTTTCCCTCCCTCTCTCCTACCTCTGAGATGAGTTTTGGTTATCTGCTCAGCTGCCTGCAGGCAAGGAGGGGGCTCGGGGGCCAGCCTGCTCTCCCCACAGCAAACCCGACAGTGAACTGGAGAAAGTCCGCATATTCCTGGAGGCTCTGTCTGGCTTTTATTACCTAGTTGCTGTACAGCGTTCGTCAGTGCTGAGGCCCAGCTGACTGGCTTCTTCCTGAACAAAAATACGGGTGGCCCAACCCTATTCCTGATGAAGTCAAAGGAAGCTTTTGCCGTTGGATTGGAGAGAATCAGAACCAGACCCTGCAACATACCATTGCAATGCCATCTCCAGCTGCCAGGGAAGCCAACAGAAACACTCCTGTTGTCTTCACTGCAAGGTGGGTCCAGTCCAGAGCAAGTAAACCCAGCTATAGCGTTCAGGTCCACATTGCACGACCCCCGTGCAGAACTGGAGAATCTCCCAGGGCACTCAGATTGTTCTTGCAAAGCCTCTGCTTCACTCCTAGGGAAGGGCTTTGCAGGTGACCGCTGCTAGGGTGCTCCAAACGTCCCGTTCTGGCAGGAGGATGAGGCTTGGCTGCAGGGGCTGCAGTGCAGCAGCAGCGATAGAGGGATTCCTTATCAGCCCTTGCATCTGAACATGCTTTCTCTAACGCTGTTGGCGACTCAGTTGAATCCTGGCAACATCTGTTTGGAAGCACAGCACCGCGGATGTGGTTGACGCATCACGGCAACTTGTGGGAGTTATTAGTTTGTTTGTTTGTCTGAAATATGTATTTAAAAAAAAAATCCAACAACATAACAAAACAAATAAAATAACAGCCTTCCGCCAAGCGTCAAGCCTTGCGTAAGAAAGGGAGGATGAGCAGCACAGAGTGTGCAGAGGTACCGCTCGCCTGTCAGGGTGCCTGGCTCTGTCTCTGTGCTCCACCAGGATTTAATAACCCCACAGCACGAGGTGACTGCCTGCACAGTGCGCAGGGGTCCCTGCTTGGGATGCAGCAGTTGCAGATGTGGGGGAATGCTTCCAGCGTTACCAGCAGCACCTCCTAGTGCTTGGACAAGAGGGAAGCATGATAACACCACGACTGTAACAATAACAAAAGCATAATACCTAATTCTTTTGTATTGGAGTGCTGTTTTGTCTTGAGAGCTCCCGGGAGATGATGGGTTTGCTAGTGGTCCAGCATTTTGTACAGCACCTCTTCCAAAAGATCCCAAGTCATTCCAAAACTGGGAATCACTCCACTTACCACAAGAATGCAGCACATCAGGGGTAGGATGTGGTAGCTCTTCAACAGCAGAAATGCTTGGAACAAGGAGAGGAGAAGGCTCTCCAGCTGAAGCCATAGAGGGAATGTCAGGAACAGACCCAGGTAGGGATTCCTCCAGGCTCAGCAGGTTAACCCCACCAACACCGCCAGGCTGCTCAGCTGGGCCTGATTTAGGACCTGGGTTTTGATTTCATGCAAGGAAGAGGTAATTCTGGTCCGCCTCCCCTTTACACCACACTGGACAGAGCTAGTGCCACCACGGGTAGGGCAGTGGGGATTTACAGCCAATACACATCTGCTGGCACAGGCTGCCCATTTATTACCTGGTGCAATAATACCCCTTTTGTTGGCAAATCCACTGAAAGGGAGTTAGAAAGAAAATCAATAGGTGTGTTTGCCTGGGAATTTCTCTTGCAGTGAGATATTGCCAGTGCAGTAACCACCAGGTCTATGAAGAGCCCGGACAGATTTAATGCTGCCCACTGTTAGTGATGGGCAAACGCTGCTTGGGCTGCGAGGAAGGTGTAGGCGCAATGTCCGCAGGAGCCAGCCGTGCCCCTCTGTCACACACGTTCATGTGTGCAAGAAGCGCGCTGCCAGCCCCTGCTGCTGCCCAGCAAATGCCGCACCAGCGGCGGCTCGGGCCGGCTGTGCCAAACCACCAAGCAGCCAGCAACGCCCACGTCCCCGGGGCTCACACGTGGGCTGGGGCAAGGTAGGGCTCACCTAGGAACCGCTACCTGTCTTTTGGGGAACGCAGCCATCCCGCGGCGTGGCATTCTGCGTGGGAAGCCAGGGCGAAGGCATGACTACTGCCTGGCCGGGAGGGACGCGGCATGCGAGCGCAGACCCCAGCAGCATGCACGCTGGGGCTTGCAAGCAACCGCAGGCGCACGCCCGTGGGACACATCTGCTGAGCTCCCCCCTTCGCGAGCAGCTGGAGGGGCGGCGTGGGGCCCTGCCACGGCGTGGCTGTGGGGCAGTTGTGGCCGCCGCGGTCCGTGAGGACCTGCTGCCCTCTCGTGGCACCGCGGGAGGATGGCTCTCGGGCCGGGGATCCTGCCACCGCTCGCTCTGTCGCTGTCACCCCACAGCCCCTCCGCCGGGACCCCCGGGGACTCATCCTTCGGGGAGCCCCACGCCTCGGAAAGACGAGTCCGGCTACCCAAATGCATAACATCCCTGAGCGCCAACGCACGATGATCTCCTGAACGGGATGGTTTGTGACCCCTTTCCTCCCCTCGTGATGTCAAGAGTGCCCCACGCTGCCAGCTACCTGCCTGCCTCTGCCCCCCCCCGGCAGCCTCCCTCTGCAAACCCCCCTCTCCCTGCTGATGCTCTGACCGCTGCTCCCAGACGATTAACTCAATTAAACACAGAACCCTGCGGATTCTCAGTGCCCTGACACCCAGCTGCCAGAAGTGGCCAGAATGCCGCACCGCGGTGATTGTGGCTCAGTGGCACGCGTGACCCCCGCCTGGCCACAGGAGCCCCCCTGCCCTCGGGCTGATCCCGAAGGTATGGCAGGGAGAATCCGGAGGCAGACCATCCCCTCTGCCCACAGGTCGGACAGGCAGACTCTGCGATAACCTCAGCTTCAGATGAGATATTTACAGACTTGCAAACCTGTGGTATTAAGAAAAAAAACCCAAGAGAGCTTTTAGAGAGACCACTGATAAACCTCTATAAAAGGGGACGGTGCAGGCATCACCAGTGAGCTCGCTTTATCAAAGGAACTAACTGTGCAGTGCCCTGCGTGGTCCCCACTGCCACCCTGCTGCTTGCACTGTCCCGCAGGAAGAGCCACCAAAGCCCTGCCCTGCTCATCCGACCCCTGGCAGCATCTCAGTACTCGCCCCCCTGCCTCCGAGCCACTCTGGCCCCGCAAGGACGTTTCCATGACCCCCCAAATCGCTGCTGCTGCCCCCCACGGGCTGCTGCATAAGACCCATATCGGCAGCTGGCTCTCTCCCTGCTCCAATGCAACCACAGACCCATTTTCTATGGGATGTCTGAGATTTACCAAGCCCTGCTGGCTGGATGGCTGGCTACCAGTGTGGAGCGGCCCCTTGGGACATGCCACCCTGCCAGGGGGTCAGGGTGACTGGGGTCTCAGGCTGAACAGCCTCCCCATCCGCTCATCATGGCACAGGGTCCCCGTACTCCCAACGTGCTGGGTAACATCATCGGCTCATCGTTATCACCTCTAACCAAATCCAGAGAGTCCTTTGTTTTCTCCCCAGGATGCATTAAAAGCTTATTTCCATATTCCTACCATTATTTTTTCCTCACACTATTCACTTTCAGGTGTGAGTGCCCTCACAAAATCTGCCAGACCACCCTGGGATACTGCCTGGATGCCGCTGGGACCTGCAGTGCTGCCGGCAGCACCGGAGCCACGGCACTGCTGGTGTGTGAAGGACATGGTTCCCCGGGACCTGCCTGCCCAGGGTGGGCTTCTACCTGCTCCCACAGAAGCCCCAAGCCCAGACATTTCCTGATCTGCTGTGCAGCCCCACGGGGACACGGTAAAACTGGTCTCTCTGCCATCTTTAAAGCAGTCTCATGATGGCCGAGCCAAAGCCGGGCTGGAACTGGGACCCGCGTTACCGACGGCCCTTGCACCAGCTCGACACCAAGAAACACGAGGGCAGAGCAGAGCCACGGTCCAGTGGCTAACCCCCTGCCTCTGGCTACCAGAAGAGCCTGACGGAGGGAGAGGTCAGAAATAAAGGCTGGAGGGATGAGGAGGAGGAGGAGGGAAGAGGCAGGAGGGAAATGACTGATTCTATGATTAATGACCCAGTCATTAGCCCTGCGTGGGTGTAATGGAGATGCCATCCTTTACTACCTCCCAGGTGTGAGCAGATGAGTCGAGTGACCAGGCAACGCAAGCTTTCCTCTGATCGAAGGCAAACCCTGTAACTGCTCGATTCCCCACGAACCCACGACTTCCCGCCTGTGCCACGGCAGCCGCACCGACTGACCGCCGGCCACCAGCGCCAGAACGGAGGCCGCTGTGGGAAGGGAATTAATGTCAACCAGGATGTGCCCTGAGCAAGTCCTCGCACAGCAACTGCAGCTGCCTGTCTATTCACGGACAATATTTATGTGCATCACCCAATCAACTGATTACATTTGCTATGCTCTACCTAAAAATAGTCCTTTTTGTCCCAGGAGTCCACAGGCTGCTCCAATGCAGCTTATGAAAGAAATTTTTGATAGGTGACGCAAACCCCGACACAGGTGCAGGGCCCCGTCAGAGGGGAGGGCAGGAAGAAGGGAAGGGGAAGGGGAAAAGGAAGGAGAAGGGGAAGGGGAAGGGGAAGAGGAGGAAGGGGAACGGGAAAGGGCTGCTCCGGCCCCAGGCCGACCTTATCGGGGCAAGGGCACGGGCCGACCCGCGGGTGCCAAAACCTCCTGTAATGAAACAAAAACAAAAGAAAGAAAGAAAGAAACCATGTTTCCGTTTCCTTTTTTAACTTTACTCGACAACAAGAGCTACAGCACCACCGCGGAGGAGGGAGCCCGACCGGCCGGCGAGCTCCCCGTGCGGGCAGGTCCCTGCTCCAGCCCCCGGCTGCCGCAGGCCCGGGACCGCCCTGCGGGCCCCCCGCCTGCCCTCGCCGATCTTCCTGCCCGGCGGACGGGACCGGCACCGACCCCGGCCCCCGAAGCCTCTCCTCCTGCCCCGGCCCGGGCCCCA
>NW_010972742.1:8020237-8094489 GCF_000737465.1 Haliaeetus leucocephalus | reverse complement strand
GGGGGGGCTCGTCCTGCGATTCGAGCGGCGTTTTGGACGGAACCGAGCGTCGTGCCCGTCGGCGCGGCCCTTAAAGCCGCCTGTCTCCCCGCCGAGAGCCCGCGGGCTGCCTCCCGCCCCCGGTTCCGCGGACGACACCGAACCGCTGCGGTGCGTGGACGCTGCTGCGAGCGAGAGACGCTGCAGGCATCGGCTTTCGGCAAAAAAACCCAAAACCCGCGCGTGGTGGTGGTGGCGGCTTCGCAGCCTGCGCTGAAACACCGTCTTGAACGCTGGAGGAAGGGGCAAATTTTGGTAGCCTTACCCTATTATTTTACTCGCTAATGAGCCATGCTATGAATTACAAGTAAAACTAGTTGTCTCGCCGCACATCCTAACTAAAAACAACAGAGTGGCAAGAGAAACTATGGCAGGAAAATGTTTTGATTATAAGGAAACCAAACTCACATCATTTACAGAGTTTTATAGCTTGATCCTCAGCTGAGGCCTTCTCTAATACGCTGCTCCGCGTCAGGGCAACTGGCTTGGGAGGGACTGATACGCAAGAACAACTCACTGTTAAGGAAAATTCCACGAAGGCACGGCCCAGTGCAAGATAAAGATAAAAGTGCAGCGGTAAAAATAATTTCACGTTACTAAGGCGCATGCTGGTACTCTGATAAAAGGGGATCATAGATGAAAAGAATGTCATACAAATCATCTTTCTAAAAACCAAACCTAACTTCAGACTAAACAAAACTCTCACCGTCATTGTTCTCTAATGAAAATACTTGTTTTAAAAGTGGCTTTTTATGTAACTTTCGGGTGTATCTGGTGTCTGTGCTGCTCCCCCAGCCTTCCCTAACCAAACCTTCTGACGTATTTCCAAGGAAAATAAGAATAATGCATCTGGTATCCTGTGTTTCATTTTTAAAAATTGTTTTAAAATACAGATTTTTCATCCCTCAGAGGAAGATCCTGATCTACATGCCAGTGCCCAGGCTTCTGCTTCCCTGGCTGAGATACACACTAAGAATGAAAGGGAAGTATATTCGGTGCTAGCGGCAGCGAGCGCCTGGAGTGCTCCTGCTCCCCGGGTGCTGGGGGTGTGATGCTCATCATGCCACCGTCGAGCCAAGGATCAGATCCCAGCTTGGCACTTGGGAGATTCTGCTACGCCACTGAATCCCTTCCTGAAATGTGGGCTTTAAAGGACTGTGAACTACAGCTGATGAATTAAAATTATTTTTTTTTTTCCTTCTCTGGATGAACATAAAGAACTTTTCTTCATGGCAGTTGTCTCCTTCCGCTTGAGCAAATGGTAAACTGAAATACACTGAACCTTTCTGTCTGAAATGCTCCCAAGGATGAAGCAGGCAAACCCAGCGGGGAAGCAAAAGTGCTGCATGCCTGCAGCCATTATTCAGAAAAAGCTGTCTGTTCCCATCCCTCTGTGACTGTCTCTTCATTTTAAAGACTAACTACTTCCTTCTCCTCCTCTCCCCCTAGAAGAAATGTTTTCTTCCCCATTTCTTTTAATGGCTAAGCAATGCAATAGCAAAGGTATTGAAACCCAGTCTACTGAATAATAACTTAATGATGTGAACCCTGTTCTGTTCCTTTTGAATGGATGGCTGCTTTAGCAAGAGAGCTGCTGGGATCTGCTCCCTGCTGTGAGGGATGTGAGGATGGAGAAACCTGGATTGAAGCTGAACGGCAACCAGAGTGGTATAAAACTGAACCAGAATACAAGAATGAGGTCAACGCTGCGAGATTGTAAAATAAGGAGAAATTATATGCAATTAAGCTAAATTCAAGAACTAATAGTGAACACTTGTAGTATATATTAATGAATGTTTGGAGTTGTCTGTTAACTCCTTTATTGCTAATACCTGCTAGAACACTGCTGTGTCGAGCTGTGTTTAATTTGCATGCTGAAGCATGATGCAGCATGGTAGAGGTTAATGAAATACACTGGCATAAAATCTTCACTGTGTGTTTTCACTGTGTGCAGTCATTCTCAGAAGGAGTGGAAGCTGACAAATCATTCCTTCTAGTTTCACTTTCTGGCAAACGTATGAAACCTCGAAAATTTATTTTGGCTATCTAGAAAAGCAGAGTAAACCAACCACATTTATTTTGTTCGTATCTGATGTCACATCTGAATGCAGGTCTCCAGAGGTGATATATTAATGTCCTAAAGCATTGCACCATCTGGTTCCTCTTTTGATGCGCAACATTTTGAATGCTTGGTTTAATCTCCCTGGATTTCAGTAAATTATGTAAACTTGGAGGCTTGGCAGCGGGAGATGGGCACCACGAGGAGATGATTCAGTCATCAATATCTATTGGGCTTCCTTATTGCTGCCATTACACTTCTTTCAGTTCTACTTATAAATTTTGCAAGTGAGTAATTCATCGCACTAGGAGCTGCAAGTTAGTTTTGGAATTTGCCCACTCTGAGATTAGCTATGACTAATCCATCCTTTCCAAATGTGAAAAAGCTAACGGGGCTTCTTTTTTCCAGGGTTGGGTGATAAATCAGAAATAAATTGCATGTATATGTAACTGCTGGTGACGACATAAATCACGTTTCCTTTTTTCTTTCTGGACAGAATCAGAGCACCTTGGAATAGATGCGAGTACAAGACTTTGCACTGCCTAAAACTGCCTTGGAAAACCATGGCTGCTGCCCCTCATCTCAACTCGGATGCACTCCGAGAGGTCCTGGAGTGCCCCATTTGCATGGAGTCCTTCACTGAGGAGCACCTGAGACCCAAGCTCTTACACTGCGGGCACACCATCTGCAAACAATGCTTAGAGAAACTCCTAGCAAACAGCATTAACGGGATACGGTGCCCCTTTTGCAGCAAAATCACGCGGATCACAAGCTTAGCTCAGCTGACTGACAATCTTACTGTGCTGAAGATCATAGACACCGCTGGACTGGGGGAAGTGGTGGGTCTTCTCATGTGCAAGGTCTGTGGGAGAAGGTTGCCAAGACACTTTTGCAAGAGCTGTAGCTTGGTTTTATGTGAGCCATGCAAGGAGACATCACACATGCCCCAAGGACATAGAGTCATTGCTATCAAAGAGGCTGCTGAAGAGCGTAGGAGAGAATTTGGGACGAGGCTTGCCAGACTTCGGGAGCTTATGGGTGATCTGCAGAAAAGAAAAGCATCTCTGGAGGGTGTTTCTAGAGACCTGCAATCTAGATACAAAGCAGTTCTGCAGGATTACAGCAAAGAAGAGCGCAAGATCCAGGAAGAACTGGCCAGGTCACGCAAGTTTTTCACCACCTCTTTGTCTGAAGTGGAGAAGGTAAATAATCAGGTAATGGAGGAGCAAGCTTATCTGCTGAACTTAGCGGAAGTGCAGATAATGTCTCGCTGTGACTATTTCCTTGCCAAAATAAAGCTGGGAGATATAGCTCTCTTGGAAGAGGCAGCAGACGAGGAAGAACCAGAACTGACAAACAGTCTCCCAAGGGAGCTGACTCTTCAAGAGGTTGAACTCCTTAAGGTGAGCCATGTGGGACCACTGCAGATTGGGCAAGTGGTGAAGAAACCCCGGACCGTTAACATGGAGGAATCGCTCATGGAATCTGCAGCATCCTCATCAGCATCATTTAGGGAGCCCGACTTGGTGCAAGAAGAGGCCAGCTGCACACCGAATTCCTCACCAGCCAAGCCAAGGATGCCTGAAGCAGCCACGAGCATCCAGCAGTGTCACTTCATCAAGAAGATGGGCTCCAAGGGCAGCCTGCCAGGGATGTTTAATCTCCCTGTCAGCCTACATGTCACCCTGCAAGGTGAGGTGCTTGTGGCAGACCGAGGCAATTTCCGAATCCAGGTTTTTACCCGCAAGGGCTTTCTGAAGGAGATTCGCCGGAGCCCCAGCGGAATTGATAGTTTTGTATTGAGTTTCCTTGGAGCAGACTTGCCCAATTTGACTCCCCTTTCTGTCACCATGAACTGCCATGGCCTGATAGGTGTGACTGACAGCTACGATAACTCTGTCAAGGTCTACACCATGGATGGCCATTGCGTGGCGTGTCACCGGAGCCAGCTAAGCAAACCCTGGGGCATCGCTGCCCTGCCTTCTGGGCAGTTTGTAGTGACTGACGTGGAAGGAGGGAAACTCTGGTGTTTCACAGTGGACCGTGGCGTGGGGGTAGTGAAGTACAGTTGCTTATGTAGCGCAGTGCGCCCAAAGTTCGTCACCTGCGATGCTGAAGGGACCATATACTTTACTCAAGGGCTGGGGCTTAACCTGGAAAACCGGCAGTACGAACACCATTTAGAAGGCGGCTTTTCAATTGGCTCCGTTGGCCCAGATGGGCAGCTGGGACGCCAGATTAGCCACTTCTTCTCCGAGAATGAGGATTTCAGGTGCATTGCTGGGATGTGTGTCGATGCCAGGGGAGACCTCATTGTTGCTGACAGCAGCCGTAAAGAAATCCTGCATTTTCCTAAAGGAGGTGGCTATAATATCTTAATCCGGGAAGGACTCACCTGTCCTGTCGGTATCGCCATTACTCCCAAAGGGCAGCTGCTGGTGCTGGACTGTTGGGATCACTGCATTAAGATCTACAGTTACCATCTGAGAAGATACTCCACCCCTTAAAGGCACATCTCTAGGTAAAGCCCCTTTTGGCAGCAGAGATCCGTCCAGCCTCATTGCAGTCTGATGGGAACCGCTGTGAAGCGTTCAGGGAGATTGTGCCATAACTGAAGGGGGTTTGGCACAGAAGGCCGTCATGTTTTGTGTTTAGAAACAAAATAGCTTACATGGTGGTGGTCTGCTTTTTCTTCTTCTTTATATAAAATCCATACAATAAAAAAAAGAACAAGTGTGAGGGAAAGGATCCATCCTTCTGGAGTATTGGTTCCTTGATAAATGACTGGTCACTCCATAAACCTTTTCACCTCCTTTCGCCACATCTCCTACATTTCCAGCTTCAACCATTGTATCTTTCTTTGTGCCATAAACACTGACTGACTGCTCTAAATCACCTTCCCTTAGAGGACTAGAGAGGCAATCCTCTTCTCACTGTGGTACTCACAAGGAACTGGGTAGCAGTTGTCTGGGCAACTACTGGAGAAAGCAGTTTCTGATTGCAGCACTGCATAAAATGAAATAGCCCTCTTAAACTGCGTGGAGATGGAACCTTACTTTCAAACTGAAGAGGGAGGGTTTTCTTCGTTTTTCTGGTATTCAGGAGATCGCCCCTGTCGTGCCATTTGTGAACCGTGTCTGTTCAATGTGAAGTGAGTACTGTGCAATCATGGGAGACCGAGCTGAGCCGGAAAACTGCCCTCTGATGGCAGCAGGGCTTTTATTACTACTAAGAGTTCTGCTAGGTAGAAGGGGGTAAAAAGGGAGGGGGCTGGAGGAAAAAAAAAAAAGAGGGGAAACCTATGGTTGATATTTACTGTTGTTTTATTATTAAATGCATCCTGGAAACTGTCTTTGGAAGGTATATCTGGTATCTAAAGCTTCATGGGGAGGGGGGAAAGGCTGGGGGAGTAAGACTGGGAGATTGTAGTAAATGAGATTAAATGCAACATATTGTATGTTCACCTGCACTTCACTATTCTGCATTCCAGACCATTGCATTTAGCAATAGGTTTCCACTCATCTGCACTTTTTATGTGCAAGCTACTCACTGCTGAGATGGGGATGGGGGGGGACTGTTTTGCTTTTATTTTTTAATACTTGGAACCACATCCATTTGTGCATTGTCTTTTTTCCCTTGCACAGCAAAACACCACATTCCTCAGATTTTTTTTTACGGCACCAGCAGGCACCAGAGTTCATGTTCATCACGGCTTTGGGCCAAATGAAGCACAAAACTGCAGCTGTGTGAACCAAGGCCCCCACAGTGCTACTCTCCTGGCTGATAAATGTGTACCTCAGTGTGGTGCTGCTTGCCTAGAATATTTTATTGAAGGAAAGATGCATTTAAATAGGGCACAGTGGTAGCATGTTAATCTGCCACAGATAATAGTTATACTGCAGTGCATTTATTTGTTGCTATCAACAACGTAGTTGCAAATTTGGGGGCACGACAGACAATATAAAAGCTGATTTTATGGTGGCTGCCGTGCTACAGCAAATTGTTTGCTACTTGTGCTACAACACGTATGCAACAGGTGATGGGTTTTTTTCAGTTCCCATATACTTTCCCCTCGCGAAACAGCGGAGTAAAATAGGCTTCAGAGCTGCTGCTGCTCCAGCCAGTTGTTTGGCAGTTACAGGGTTTGCAGAAGAAGCGCTGGGAGCAGATTTTGGTGGGATTTTGGGTTTTTTTTCTCTCCCTATTCTGCTCATCCAAAGCACTGAAGAGGGCCAGCACAACAAACACCCAGCTGTGTGATGGAGGTGCCCCTCCATCAGGGCAACTTCCTATTTCTTTTGCTATAATTTGCTGGAAAAAAGCTTGCGGAGAAGGCAGCGGGAACTAACGACACTAGCATGGTAGATGGTGCTGAGGGAGCCCAAGGGGACTGAACCCCCTTTCCCTCCTGAGCTGCTCTGTGTGTTTGCCAAGACTACCAGCCTGCACGTAATTATTTATGTTCTCTGCTTCTCTTTTGGGCGTGGGAGGGGGTAGTCGCCTAAAGTATGTAACAGCAATTTGGGGAGCCAATCTCATCTTGCATGTATGTTTTTGGGAGATGATGACTATTACTGGGCCCTTCTGCAGTTAATTACATTGTAACTCAAGGCATTTTTTCCAGTATTATGGTAATGGCAGTTCCTCTCCTACTGATCTCTTTTAAACATTTTTCCTGTTTCTAAGAACTGCTCCAAGCAGGAAGCTACTGTGGACCTGAATAATTGAAGCAATATTATCTATGATAATATGTACCTCTGTCATTTTCTGTTCCAATGGATTTATTTTTTTTGCAATAAACATCACACTACTAGCAATAACATTTCCTGGAGTGCTTGAAGGGATGTAAAAGCTGGTCCAGTAAACTGAGCAGTTGGTTACCCCAGCCTGTTCCTGGTTACACAGTTCAAACAAAGCGTCTGTCATCTGTTTCTCACTCAGAGATTCAAGAAAAATAACAGTGCCCTGCGATGCACTGGTGGGCCAGGACACTGCGATCGGCGCCTGGGGGTGTGTGTCGCCTGCAGCTCTTCTTCTAGTCTTGGGTTTCAGGCAAAAAAGGGAAAGAGAAAACCTGCTGTCCCGCGCCCAGGGTACGCATGTCCCCTGACAAAACTTTACAGTGACTGCGAGATGATTTTGCAGAGCTGTATTTCTTGCCGTGGTGCCCCCACACAGTGTTGTGATCATCTGCCAAACGAGATGAAATGGAGTAATTAAGGATTGTGATGAAATAGTTTGGCTTCTGCTCTCTACCTGGAGAAAGAGCTTGTGTGGTTATACGTATGTGTTTGGTTTTTAAAGATTGTGTAATAAAGGAAAAATTGATCCAATTAAAAGCGCATTGCAAACGGCTCATTTTCTTATTAAAAACACTTCATCTCCTCCCTTTGGTGAAAGATTGGTTTTTACAGCCAGTGAGGATCAGACTTTGGAACACAATGGCTATGAGACCCCTTATATGCTGTCAGGTTGCGGAGGATAGATCTGATCTCCTTGGCAGGTCTCATATAACTTTATCTGACAATTCCCTACCCACCTCATAAACAAATACAAGAGTTTCGTACCTTAATTCACACTGATACTCCCACGAGGGCCATATCTTACTTTTCACTGTAGCTGATACCTGATGTTTTAAAGGTCTGGTCCAAATTCACTGGCACCGAGCGCTCAGTAACGGGATGTGGAAGCCTGGCTGAAGGCTTCATCACCCATGTCCCTGGATTATTGAGGGGCTTTCTGGCTCAGCTCTGCCCTGCTGTAGAGGTGATGTATTTGCTGGGGCCGGTAGGAGGGCTGCTGTGACGGTTCACCTATTATTCTGGATAATTTTGATAAATGCTGTAAAAAATCGTGTTGGAAACAGTGTATTTAGGTGGAGCCAAAGGAGAGCTAAGCAATTTGCCACAGCATTCAAAGGCATCGGTACATCAGCAGCATGTGCAGGTCCTCCCCTGGTCCTGCTGCCTAGCCGGGTTTGCTGATCAGGGTGAAGGTTTTTATCACTTGGGCTCATCGCAGATGATATGAAGCAGCTCTTTAAACAGATATGAGTTGCTGGTTTATCAAACATATACGATCCTTGCAGAACAACTGCCGTGCCGGTGCTGTTAGACTTACCCTGCCGTTTTATGAGAAGTTACGATGTCTTAGGGTAGCAGCAACTAAGCCGTGAACATTTGTTCTGGGCAGCAACCGACAGCCAGGGTTTCTAAAGGGATGAGGGGGAGAGCCTGTTTCTTAATCAAAGGGGGCAGAGCTACAAAAATAAAAATAAAGCCAGATGCTTCAAGTCTTTTCTATTGTATAGCTTAAGTGATTTTTCTGGGTCATTACTCAATGCGAGGATTTAAAGTTATTTCATTTTGCACAACTAATTACTCTACTTGCCTGGCAATTTTGGTTTGCAATGAGCAGTGCATAAGGTCATTTAGCAGACTGAGTCACACCACATATTTTAGTCTAAACGAAATTTCATGGCAACGAGCTAGATTGTTTTTTCCTCCTCCAAACAAAATGTCAAAATCTGAGGTTTTGAAAGAAATATAATGACATAAACTGCAAGCAAGTAAGACTCTTACAAAGGTAATAGAGCGGTGGTTTATAGGAACAGATCTCAAGGACAGGGAAATTCTGTATGCTTTACTTCTGACCAAGCAGGTATAAGGGAAAGCCATTATCTCCTTTAATAGATGCAAAGCTTGCCTTACATCTTTCTTAATGCACATGATGTTGTCTAGGAAAGAAAAACTAAAGGTTCCCTTGGACTAGTTCAATCTTACTTGTGTTACGGCAGTATAAGACCTGAAGGGAGATGAATGAGACCTTGAGAGGACAGAAGGGATCCACAGACCCTACTCAGAAGAATATGGACTGCTATTTTAGCAGAGCTCGAGGCTGTATGCTTAATATAGCTTGTATTTTATGAAGATCTTTTGTCTAAAATGCTGAGTTTACAAGAAAGCATGAAAACTGTAACCTCTTAAAGGTAAATGCAACCAACGATGTATGGTCCAAGAGAAGAGAAGCAAGTATTGGGGAGGCTGGTGGGCAGAAAGCCTTAGGGGAGTGTGATAGGACATGTCAGGGCACAGCCCCTCCATGGACTATTTTAAGAAATTATCTGTTACTGAGAGGAAACATCTTTCACGTCTGTAGCAGCCACTTTCAAAGTTCAGCTTGCTGAGTGCCCAACATGGCCAGGTAACCGCAGCCAAGGAAACTCTTATCTAGACATAGGAAATGTAAGAAAAACAAACATTTTACTCACTGCAGACATAAAGCACTACTGCAACCTAACAATTGGGTAGTGAGACCCTCTGAATCTCCTCCACCCTTGTACATCAGCACCCTTCCCAATCCCCCAGCTGCGCATCTCCCAGGTCCTCGGTGGCAAGCGAGAGGAGCTCCCGCAAGCCTGTGTGCTCCTCTGCGGCAGCACGCCACCGACACGATATTTCTTTTTCCAACTTTTCCCAGCTGGAGAACAGAAGTCTCCCACGCTGAGGCTCAGCTAGTCTGCACTGTGTGAAGGAAAAGAGTTGTCACTCAAATGCTTGACAAGATGAGACCTTCCGCATTACTGCTGGTAACGGCTCCATTTTCTATAAGTGCTGGAGCACTTACAGACATTTGTTCTGCATTTTGTGTATTGCAGTGGGAATGAGCAAGCTAGAACAGTTCTTGGGGAAATCCCACCGGGGCTGTCGGATTTTACTATCAGAGCAGCTCTTCCCTTTCCCTACCAAGGTGTCCTCCTCCTCCTCCTTGTCCAGCCAGACCAAGGGGCCACAGAGCAACCAGGTCTCTGATAAACCTTTATCAGTGAATGAAGCGGTCCCTGGCAGGTGGGTTTGCTGGATGGAGGGATCGCTCTCTTTCCTTCTGTACATTTTGTGTCTTTGTGGTGGGTTGACTCCCAGCCTCTACCTCCAGTTTTATTGCTGAGCATGGCATTATATGGTGTGGAATAGCCCAATTTGGGTCAGCAGTCCTGGCCGTGTCCCCTCCCAACACCTTGCCCACCCCAGCCTACTGGCTGTGGGGACATAGTGGGAAAGAGAGGAAGCCTGCATGCTGTGCAAGCACTGCTCAGCAGCAGCCAACACGCTGGGGTGTTATCGACACTGGTTTAGCCACAAATCCGAAGCGCAGCACCACAGGGGCTGCGATGAAACCAGTTCACTCCATCCCAGCCAGACCCAGCACATTCTCACACACAACAGGAGGTGGCCAGTGGT
This sequence comes from Haliaeetus leucocephalus, assembly GCF_000737465.1. Classification (NCBI taxonomy): domain Eukaryota; kingdom Metazoa; phylum Chordata; class Aves; order Accipitriformes; family Accipitridae; genus Haliaeetus; species Haliaeetus leucocephalus. Next base: position 8,084,151 of record NW_010972742.1, on the reverse strand, counting down.
GTTGCGTTTGCCTCAGCTGCCAAATGAAGATGCTCACACAATTGGTACGAACTTAATGAGGTGCTGTCAGCATTAAATGCTGGCTTCGATGGGGGAGAAAACCGATGTGGGCTCCTGTGGCACAGATCAATGGCCAGATCAATCTCAAGGTCCCTGCTTGGAGGCCACTCTGATGAGTTAAAGCATTGCTTGGCTGCACAGACCCAGAGCAAGCAGCCCAAAAAATGGGCTTTTAATCACTCTGCGTGAAATAAAATTGGTGTTTGCTTTGCTCACGGGCTAACGCAGTTCCTGGGAGGGAGCCTGGGGGATGTTTCCACATCTGCCCTGGAAGAAGTGCGGTGCTCGGTGTGCCGCAGCCGCGTGGGCAGGCAGCCGTGCCTCCGTGCCTCTCTGCCGCTTGTTTGCAGGATTCACTCCTTGAAATCCTTAGGAACAAGGGTGGGAGGCTCCCTCGCCTCCCCCCCAGCACACACCTTTTCCACCTGCAGGAGGAAGGGCAACATATTGCATTTCTACAGGCAAAGCAGCCTGCAAACGCCAGCGGTGCCCGCAGCCTGTCCATCCTGGCAGGCCGGTGGGTCCAGGCAGTGAGAAGGCACCAACTTTCTTCTGGACCTGGTGAAAGCCCGATCACTTTCTCCTCCGTTAGGCTGGAGGAAGAGCTCCGCAGACACCGACCTACGTCACAGGCTCCTGGGCCGGCTGCGAGCGCGGCATTTGGGCTGCTCCAGCCTCGGCAGAGAGCCAGCGCCTGGCCTGGCGCTTTTACAAGGAGTCCGGCTGCCAGCAGCGCGGTCTCCTCTTCGAGACCATGTTTTCAATTAGGGCTCGATGCGCAGATTGTGTGCTTTATTGGTGGAGGCCTCCTCCTGAGGCCTGCCGATTGATTTATGAAGTTGATTAAAATATTAAAATAATTTTGTGCGATGCTGCAAACATGCCGCAATGTGCATTTTTATCATAGTTGGTGCTGTTCCAATTAGCTTGAGACTCTCCTCTCCCCCTCCTCTTCTGACCTGCTTTGTTCGCTAACAAATTACAGTTATTCTGGCCTTACTTTTGTATTTATTAGAGATGATGCATATGTGCGCTCTCTGAGCAGTTCGGAAACGGGCTGGCTAGCAGCAGGGAGCCCGGCGGGCCAGAGCTGTTTCTGAGCAGAGAAGGCATCCAGAACTGTCTAGCTGGAGCTGTTTATACAGATCCTCCTTATGTCACTGGCAAAATGAGGGTAAATCAGTGGAGAAGCTGGGAGTAAAATCCATCTTCCATAAACAGCAAGCTCTTTCTCTTAGCTAACTGGGGGTTTCTCCAGGAGAGAGCCCTGGGTTTCCTGTGACACCTTTCTGTCCACAGAGCCCATCTCCCCCAGTACTGGCAAAAGCCCTGCACATCCTTGATGTCCTTCCAAGAGCATTTTCTGGCCATCAAAGAGCTAAGTACTACGCTGGTCCCCTCTGCAGTACCGACAGACACAAAGTTCAACCTCACCAACCCCACCAGCTACTGAAGCCACAGATGGAGCCACGCACAAAGAACAAGGTCGGAGCCAGCACCTGGTGCCCAAATGCTGCACAGTCAGAAATTAAATGCTTATGTCCAGGCATGACATGCAAAACCCCCGGGGATGCCTGGAGTCCCACCAGCGCCTTGGTGCTTCCCAGGTGGTGGGGAAGGATGCTCCGGATGCCTCCAGCAGCCCTGCGAGCGACACAGGGCGGGCACGGCTCCCGGGGCACAGGCGGGACGCGGGTGGGGAGTGAGGGAGCCCGCCTCGGCCAGCTGCATACCATGGACTAAAAAGGAAATTATTCTGTCAGCGAGGCACTGCTCGCCTTCAGGCCCTGCGCCACCATGGGGCTTTGCAGTTGAGCCCTGGAAACCACCTCTGCCCCTGGCTGGGGGGAAGGTGGGGGCTTAGAAACGGGAGATATTTCACCACCGGACCAAATGTTGCCACTGTTCATCTCCCCTCTGGCCCCGGCACCGTGAAACAGCGGCGATGCTCATGCCGGGCTCAGACTGCAGCAGCCGCCTCTCATTCCCACCCGGCATCTCCGGAGAAACCCTGCATCTGCGGTGATGGTGCTGGGACCATGGAGCCACTCCAGGTCTGCTCCCCACTGACACATTTGCCCGGAGATTGCAGGGACTGTGCTCAAATGATTAATAAGATCGCGAGTATGTTAACAACACACCTCCATGATGCTTTCTCCTGCTAAACAGGGGCATTGCTATGGCAAACTGCATTTGTCACTATTTAAAACTCAAACAAACGAGTACAGGGTGTTATAAATACACTTACAAGGCGAGCTGCACTGGGAAGACAGAGAAAAAAAATGAGCAGAAAGCAATGGAGGTGGCGGGCGGGAGCACACCTCCATCCGCTGGCTTCCATGAAACAAGGCCACTCTCAGCAGTGCCCATGGGGCAGGATGCAAGCGGCTTGATGACATCCATTACCATCATCCCTACTACGGGTCCTATGAAACACCACAGATTTTTTTCAACAGAAAAATATCAGACCCAGGGAATATCCCCAGCTCCCTGGAGGAGAGAGATGAATTGGCAAATGGAAGGCTACAGCGATAAGGGAGTTTTTATAAACATAACCTAATTGTATTACTTCAAAGTCCTGAAGTTTATTGCCCTGTTTAATGATGTGTCTCGTTATTTATGGTGTAGCACAATGAGTCTGCTATTGATTTAATACACTTCCTTAAAGACCGTCATTGTCACAAGCAATAAAACGAACCCATTCTGAGACAGCTCAATTATGTCACATCTCCATCACCCGACCCCAAGCACCCTCGGTGCGTGGGGGCCACTGTGGTGGGACTGGGGGCAGGTGGTGAAGCAGGTCACCCTGAGGAAGGATGGAGCCGGAGTGCGGCTGCTGAAGGGCAGGAGCAGGAAGGATGGGTTCACCTGGCTCAGGGATGCTGCCCACAGACGCGTGCCACTGTCTCCTGCCGCTGGGTACTCAGTTTGGGACCAGTCTCCTGTCTGTGCCCACTAACCGGCACAATGACAGTGTATGCACAGGGGAGAGGGGCTGACGGATGGAAAACAGCACGAACGATAACTGGCATTTGTGCCCCTGCACGTTCCCGCCGCCCTCCTCACCTTTCTGGTACTGGAGCCAGAGCTGCTGCTGGACCTTCTTGCTGGGGAAGTGGATGGTGCAGCTGAACTCGGAGCCATACAGTGCCTCCGCGATGTAGTGAGAGCCAAACTGCTGGATGAAGGAGAGCAGCTCCTCCCGGCTGCTGTCCTTATTCAGGATCTTCAGGATGTTTGCAAAGCCTGTGGGAGGGAGGCAGGGGATCGGCAGGTCGGCCAGCCAGGGCTGCCAGCCACAGCCCGGGGGGAAGGACGCCCAGAAGATCCTCTGCTCAAGACACACAAGTCCCCACATGGGTGCAAAGCGCAGTTCCTCCTCTCTTGCCTCCATGGTCTACATGATCCTTTGGAATCCACAACCTGCTGTTTACCCTGGGCTGTGGCTCTCGCATCCTGTGATTCCTCTCCCTACAAGATTTCTCAAATCATTTTACAGGGATGTGCACGTGAACGCATGTGCATGCGTGCGCACACACACACACACAAACACAAACACACAAACAGCCTCCTGCCAGCTCCAGCCCGTGTTTCAGGCTGCTGGCACATCATCAACGCTCTCCTCAGAGGATGTGCTTGGCCTTTGCTTTGCAGTAACCCTAACCAGAGATATTCTCCTGGTGTAAGGACGAATTTATTACAGATTGCGCTGCAGACCATCCCCAGTGTAAATACCCTGCACAACTGGTAACTGTTTTTAGGAAAGCTGGAGATGGCCTAGAGGGACACACGGGGCTGGGTTGATGGCAGGTCCGTGGGTGTGCAAGGGTCAGGGCATCTCCTGAGCAACGCCCTGCAGCGCCTGTGCAGACAGCAGGGACTGCTGGCGTGGGACAAGAACATGGACCCTCACTGCTCTACGGAGATGAAATATCGTGGAGGCATCGGTGACTACACAGCACCTTGGCATCATTTAGAGCTGGCTGATATCGCTTTGGTTCAGTGGTGGAACTGAAAAAATACTGCAAGAAAATATGTCATAACTCTCACCAAAATGAGGTTATCTGGCTGGTTGGTTGGTTGGTTTATTGAAAGAGAAGGTTGGTTTAATAAAAAAGCTAGAAGAACTCATTCTGAGCTGAACCCAAATATTTTGTTCAGCTCCAAGCAGGTTATTTCGTTCTGGGGCTGTGCAGCCTGTCTGCACTAAATCTTTTTTTTTTTTTTCCTTTCTCCATTTAAAAACAGGTTGATTTTTAAATAAAAAAAAAGCTGTTTTGAAATGAAAAGGCAAAACATTTCAGGTCGCAACAAAACGTTTCAGCATTTCTGAAACAAAATGTGTAGCTATAAAAACGTGGAAGTGAAATGTTTTGACGTTTGCAGGATCCTCCCGCCCACCCCTTCTTCATCTGCGACTCCCTGCTTTATATGACCCGCATTTACAAATGCTTTGGGTCCTTTTGAAACCACATTTTTTCAAGAACTTACTGTTTTTCATACATACACGTATACACAGCCACCCTCACATGAAACCTCCCCGCACTGTTGCTTATTAGCTTGATCCTGGCTCTGACTCCAGTGCTTGGTTTGTGCGACTGAGCTGCACAAACTCCCTGCCTCAGTTTCCCCCCCTGTAAAAAGGAAGACAATCTCTCTGCCTGCCTCTGCAGCAGCGCTGGGAGCGCGAGTTACTGCCTGAGCAGAGCCTGGAGGTGGGAAATGCTGGTGAGATGCTTGGCATGACTGTGCCTTGGGGCAGAAAACCACCACCCACCCACCCACATAGACACACGTCTCCCTGCCGCTAGAAGCCCTCACCTGCAGAGAGGGTGATGGAGCTGAGCTTCACCCTGTAGAGGTTGCTCCTGACCCGCCAGTGCTGCACCATGGGGTAGCCCATCGCCTCGTCATACTTGATGTCGCCTGCAAAGGAAGAGCCGATGCTCAGCCCCTGCCAACCCGGCGGCCACGCTCCGGGAAATGCTTAATGCTCACACCAAGCAATTGCTTTGCGACATGCCACAGGGGTGAGAAACGGGGCAGTAGCAGGGATGGTAGCCTCCTCTGGTGGTCATGCCATGGGGTCCCCGGGCTGCTGGCAGGACCAGCACTGCGATGGCTGCGGCTGCCTGGAGCTCGCAGGGGTGGAGATGCTGCCTTGCTGTGCCGGGGCGGACTTGCACGGCCCATAGGCTATTTCTGCCCCAGGTACACAGGAGGGATGCCACAAAGGACCCCGAGATGCCAGCGGTGCTGATGGCCCTCAAGGACCATGCTGGGATCCAGGGTGGGAGAAGGGGTTCTTGCTCCTGTGCTCACCCCAGCAGGGGCTAAGCCCGGGGGCAGCTCGTACCGGTGAGAAGCTGGAGGTCAGGAAGGGGCTCCGAGAGGACGCCGCGGCACTGCTCCTCCACGGGCAATGGGATCACCATGAGGCCGTCGGCCAGCTGGGGGAAGTCCTTGATGAAGTTATTCTCCCTGCAGAGAGAAGAAGACAACTGCAAAGCAACGATGCAGGCCATGGCCGGGCAGGGGGGCTGAGCCGCCCCAGCGGCACGGGGATGGATGGCTCAGAAGGGTGAGGGACATCTCCTCCGAGCAGGAGACCTAACGGGATGGGGTTTGCAGCCTCCACCACCAGCTACCCCTGGCTGTGCAGCCCTCTGAGGTGATGCTTAACGAGCTCCCCAGGCATGGCGGCTCCATTAGCTCTCTGGCAATGTGGGACTGTTTTCAGCCTGGGGATGCAGCCACTGGTTTTGGCCCAGATTTTCAAAGTGTGCCACTGGAGAGGGGGCTGACAGCGGCGAGGAGAGAGAGGAACAGCTGCTACACCCCAAAACTGCACCTTTCCACCACCTGCAGCATCTTCCCAGTACGGGACCATGACCAAGCACCAGACAAAGCCCTGCTGGGGCTCCCCACCCCAGGCAGCATCATCACCCCCACAGCTTTGCCCCCAGATGACTGACTCTGAAAGGAGGGAAAAGTACATTCATAGACAGACACCAAAAAAAAGCCGGCGCGTGCAGCTCACGGTGCAATTTTACCACACATGCAGGATCTTTTCTAACCTTGGCAGGTATAACATTGTATAATAGGCCCCTAATGAATTGTTTCTAGAACAACGATAGCGGGGAAATTATTTGAAATGGTGAACAGACAGGTCTCTGGGAGACAAGCCTCCCCCAGCAAGCAAAACGCCTCGCGCCTGCGCAAAGGAAACAGGAGGGGGGATTTTAAATATTGATCTTACAGCCAAAATATAGGCCAGGAGGCTCTGCGTCCTTGCGATGCACAGACAAAAGGGCAGCGGAGCAAAAATAAAGGGACGTTCCTGCAAAATTAGGTCAGCCCCACAAGCTGAGGGAGGCTTAGGCTGGCACCACCTGCCCCAGCTGCATTTTTCTGAATAGATTTTCCTTTAAACAGCTGCTGGTTTCACTCCTCTTTCACCTCTTCTACTCCTGCGGTTTTACCCCCACAGCCCATTCCTGGGGGGGATGCTCCATCATCCCATGATCATCTAGCAAGTGGGGACACCTTGGCCACCTTCACCTCTGCGGTGAAGACGCCAGGCTGGTGGAGCACTTCCCTGGGCCCTCCTGCTGGTCCAGGGCCAGGATATGGCCAGTGCAACCTGTACCGGTGGCGAGCAGGAAGCCATAGACCTGTGCGACCAGCCTGGGGATGCTCCTGATCCCGAGGCGGCTGAGGAGCAGCGGGACGAGCAGCCGCAGGAGGGGACGCATGAGTGGGGCCAAGCATGGCTGCGCAGGCAGCCCTGCCGCCAGGCAGCAGCCTGCCTTCACGCTGCACCCCTTTGTCAAAGCTGCCGGCACCCGATTGCGTCTCAGGAGCTTCACTTTAGGCACTGCTGGCGAAAAAGTGATTTATTTGTCTGAGGGGAAAAGCCTCTCGCTCACACATGTGCTCACAAATCTCCTATTGATCACGCTGGGCACGGGATCCCCGTGGCAGAGCAGTGCTTTGCTGTTCTGAGCCCTTTGCGGTCTTAGCGATGCAAATGGGGAACTGCAATTACTGCTGGAGCCAGGAGCTGTGTGGGTGGTGGTAAGCAGGGGCTGGAAAATGAGTCAAGGCGGTAGGGAACATGGGAAGGAGCGTGTTGGTGTCTGCTGCTCTGCCTCAGCAGAAAAGGGAGAAAAGCATCAGCAAGCGCTACCAAACCCCAAAGCCCCGGAGAAGCGCAATGCTGCACCAGGAAAGCGGGATACGGCTGTGCCGATCCTGCCTGCCACCCCGGAGCACGGGGACCTTCCCCTTCCTGATGGGTCAGCCCCGCACCCTGCACCCCGGGGCGAGCGCAAGGGACAAGTGGGTCACGCCAGAGGCCTGCCCAGCCCCGCATCCCACCTCCGAGAGGGCCAAGAGGGGATGCCCAGGAGGACAATGACACTGGCTGGTGGCGCCCACCGCCTTGCACGAGGGGACAGACCTAGCAGTGCCAGAAAAGCTCAGACCCAGGGGACAGAAACACGTGGCTTGGCAGACACCAGAAGACTGTGTTAACCCGGTGCCCTGCACCAGGGCAGGGGGCTGAGAAGATACAAAGAAACAGCATCCCCTTTTCTCCCCATGCAAACCCACCGAGACCATCTCACCAACACCCGCCTGTGCCATGAGCCTGCAGACCGGCTGTCCCTGGGCATAAGCTCGGCTCACGTGGGTGGCAGGACAGCCCCCGGGGGCTGCTGGTCCATGCACGGGCAGCTAAGGAGGGAGAAGCTGGAGGAGATGCACAGCAGTGCAAGGGGAACGCGCATGCAGTAGCTGCTGCTCAGAGCTGACGCCTCTATGAAAAGGTATTTACTGAAAAGCCATGCTCTGCGGTGCTGCTTGCTGTAACGCCGTTTGCTTTAACTGCTCCGCAGTCGAAAGGTTGAGGAAAAACAAGGGGCAAGCGCGAGTCAAGGCGTGGACATACACACCGGCACGTGTCCACAACGTGCCCCCGTAATGGGAGGCAGCAGCGGTACAAGGCAGGACTTCAGGAGCACTTTGATGATGGATTTTTGCTACCAAACTCCTCCTGCACCTCCTCCCTCCCTCCCCACCTCCACCCCCCAGCTCCCTGCCACCCCAAAGCAGGGATGAGCCGAAGCCACGCAAGGGGAAGCACCCACTGGGCGCAGGGTCCAGGCGCGACACAACCCCCTTTGCCGAGCCCTGCCAGCCGGCACCACGCCGAGCCCCCGCTGCGTCTGCGGGCACAGGAGGGCAAACCGGGAGGGCAGACGATGGGGACACCCAAACCCGGCTTGTGCCAGGTGGCTGCTGCCCGCAGCGTGCCCGGCTGGCACGGCGGGCGGTGTGCTGCGGAGCCATAGCCGGCAGAGGGCTGCAGCTCCTCTTCCACTGCGCCTTATTAATAACCCTGCCGCTCGCAGCCCTGCTCACCGTAGAGGCACAAAAAAAGAGTTTTTGCCAGGCTTTTGTGCTCTCTGGAAGCTCTGATCAAAGCCGTCGGGCTCTGTGCGAGGGGAAGGGACACAGACGAGGGGAGAGATGTGACAGCATCCCTGTGCATGTGCAGCCACATGTGCCTCCGTCTGGGGAACGGCTGAGCCACCGGCACCTCCGCACGGGTTCATACCTGGGGGGCCATGCTGTTTGCTACAGGCACAGCAGTGCTTTCGTGACCTTGCGGTTCCTACCAGCCGTGGAGCCAGGTTTATTCCGATGGGATCAGAAGAGAGCCCAGCAAACCCGCCTGCTCCCAGCACCTGCTAGCCCCACAACATGTCTGTCGTTCCACCCCCCAGCATCTCCTTGATGCTCACGGACCAGATGCCCAATACTTCCAGGAGCAGCAAGCACGCCGCTCTCTCCAGCACGATGCACACTGAATCCGCTCGTCGACTTGCAGTGCCCTCCTGGAAGGGAGCTGCACATCTCTTGGGGCATTTTGCAGATACTGAGTCATTATATAAGGAAATGCTGCTTCTCCCTTGCAGCATCAGTCCCCACTAGCATCCGACCCAGAGTACATCCCTGCCTTGAGAGGGAGCTGACTTCCAGACAAACAAGTCTTGATGCTGGGAAAGGTCAAATGGCCAAAGGCTCTACTGAGCTCTCGTACTGGCAGGGCGGGCTGAGGAGGAAGGCAGTCGACTGGATTGAACCGAGCTGAAAATCCTGGCTTTGATGGACGCTTTGTGCAACCTTGGCCAAGTCATAAAATGTACCCGTTGCCTCCGGTGACACAGGTAACAGACAGGAGCTCCCTCTGTCTCAGGGTGCTGGTGGGGTAAAGGCAATTAGCAGCTGCTCAGGTACCAGGAGGAGGGCTCAGGCAGTGAGAGCCCGCTGTGCCAGTGTCCTCCTGTCCTTCTGAAACTTGGCACAAAAACTAGAGGTGTTTTCAGGGAATCTGACCTTAAATAATACACCCAAGGTCAAGCAATATATCCATGGCACAGTGCAGCGTAGGGCTGCATTGCTGTGCTCTGCAGTGCTGGTATCATCTCACACAGCTGATGGGAAGCATCCAAAAGGATCAGCATCCCACAGCATCCCTGAGCGAATGGGGGGTTTTAGGGGAGCAGGAGAGCCCAGTGCAGGCACTGGGGAGGAGCTGGAATGCTGTGGTCCACCTGGATGGGGCCATGGCCGCCGGGTCCTGGTCCATGTCATGATTCTGCTGAGCTCTGGGGCACCTCGTCCCCTTGTCAAGATACTGAAAGCTAGGGCCAAGCTCACAGTAGGATTTTGGCCCACAGTAGTGAAAGATCAGCTGGTGACTCACATTCATTTCATTTTTCTGTTAGCAACACCGTTGAGTGAAGGAGCAGCTTCTCCTCCTTGGCTCAGCCGGCTGTGGCTTCCTTCCCTTGCACTTCACTCCCAAAGGACACAGCCTTGAGACTGGACGCTGCCCACTGACCCTTTCAGAGACCCTCCTTGCCACTGGACAACTCCCACTGCAAATCCAAGCATCAACTGGCTTGGGGCATCCTGTCTCCATCCACCACTGGCAGCGGACGCATACCTTGCTTCGCAGCAACCGGGCAAATATATTCATGAAGGGGTAAAAAAAAAAAATATATATAAAATGACCCCACAAGTGATTAGCTGATGCCCTGAAGCGTGAGATTTAATTACCCTTATCTGAGCCGGCACAGCTACAAATGTTAATCACATTATCATCCAGCGTGCTTATGTTCAGCAAAGTGACTATGCGAGGACTGCGCTTTCTGCTATGCAAGTCTGAAAGGACGCCTTCTCTGGCAAGAATAATTTATTAATCTTACTTCTTTCTGTCCTGCAATGGCTTGGGGGAGAACAAGATGGATCTGAGGTTATTTAGTGCCAGCTTTTGACCCAACTTTTCTTTGGAGGAGCTTTTCTGCTGCGGTGGCTGCAAGCTCACAAGAGCCCAGCCCGCATCTGGCATGTGGACATTCAGAAAGAGCTTCTTTTTAGCTTGTCATCACCAAAAAAAAATTGATCTAGAGTCACTGGGAGACAGAAAAGAGGGTGTCCTGTTTCCACAGCCACTTTGGAGAAGGTAAGCACACTGTAAATCTCCCCCCACGTGTCTCCATGACCTCAGGCACCGGTGAATTATAAAGGCTTAATGAAAACCCTCTGAAGTAGCCGTTACTTACTCCAAATTTACTGGTCATTAATTTTAGTGAGGCCCTACTCATGTATAATGAGGCAGGATAAAGAGGAGAGACCAGTCAGGTTTTGCCAGGCCCTGAAGCCCCCTCCAGCTCCCCAATTTCAGCCCTAACCACGGTTTGCAACAATGTGTGGCCGGACTGGGCTGCGGGAAGAGAGGAGAGCACCAACCCGGAGCTGCCCGTGCCCCCCGAATCCCTCTGGTGCGGCCACAGCCATCACCCCCATCCCTCCATCGGCCCTGATGCTGCAGATGAGACCTGTCCCCCCGCTGCCAGTCCCTCCCTGCCGCATCCCCAATGTGCCCCACTTCAGTGCCAGCAATAAACAGCCTGACAATATTCAATAGCTGCCTTCCCCCCTTGGTTCAGGGAGAATTAGCATTTAAATTGAGGTGTTTCGGGGAGGTAAATCATGCCAGCGCTGGGGCAGCAGTGCCTGCGGGCACGCACGGTGCTCCTCGGGGCTGGCGCAACGTGCCTGTGTGCACGGTGCTCAGCACCATCCCCTCCACGCACCCTCGGACCAAGCCCCAAAACCCTCTGTGGGGCTTGGAGCGACTGGGACCCCCCTTCCCACGCTCCCTGCTCCACTTCTCCCGCGGGGCTGGGGCTGCGTGGCGGTGAAGTCACCTGCTCTGTAATGGGGAGGTGTTGAAAAGGGCTCAGCCAACGCCGGCGAAACGCCGTGGGCTCCGTCTCGGCGGCTCTTTGATCCCTGCACTGGAATACTAATCGCGGCGCCACGCCGGCACTGCTGCGGGAGGCCCTCGGTGGCGTCACCGGGGCTCCTCTTCCCTCGTCGTGCTCTATTTGGGGACACCAAAGCGTGGGAGGGGACAGCCAGAGCTGTGGGACCGGGCAAAGGGTGGTGGCTATTGCCAGGGACTGTGGATGGGAGCAGGAGCTGCAAACCCCACTAGTGCCTGTGCCACCGGGGCGTAGTGCTGTGCAGGGACCCCAGCCGTGGCACAGTGATGGTGACAGCCAGCAAATGGCATCTGGACATGGGACTTTAAGACCTGGGACAGCAGTGACAACTGGACAGAAGGACGTGGGTGGTGGGAGCAGCGCTGCTGCCCGGAGCCAGCAGAAGCAGGGAAGGGGATTCCTTCCCAGTGAATAGTTTATTCACCGTGAAACAGGAATTCAGTTGACCCAAAGGTATTTGTCAACTCTGCTTGAACCTGTTGCAGAATCTGAGCAGAGATTTTTTAGGTTCTTGTTTCTTTTAAGTACAGAATAGATGGAGGAAGACGAATAGTTGCTACCACTGTGCTTCCACTACCTCCGTGCCTCCTGGGAGGGTCCTGCGCCTCCCTGATAGCTAAAGGCAAGTCTCAACGCAGACTGCGACCGGTTTCCTATTCTCCATTAGCACACCAGAACATCAAACTCATTTCACGGTAATCCAAAGCATGCCGCTGCTGGTGTTCTACTTCAGCTGTTGAACCAATAACTCGACTCTCCACTCTGCTCATGCCCGAGCCCAAGCCAGCAGCAGGACTCCCCCTCCGGGAGTCGCATGCCTGTGTCCATCAGCATCATGCTCTGCCAACATTGGACCATTCCAACCTGATTTTCCTACAGATCATCTCCAAACATCCCCCCCAAACACTAAAGTCCTCCTCTGGTCCACACAGCCCTGGCGATGCCACCAAGCACTCAGGGAAACTCAGCCAGCAGTGCCCATCACCATGGCACTGATGGTAAACATGATATTCACCATCACAGAGAAAAAGTGCATCCTCTCCTGCAGCCATTTTTAAAGGAAACACACAGGAATCTGCTTTGAGATGGGGAGAGGAAGAAGCCATGAGGGATAGGAGCAGAGATCTCCCTCCTGCACCCAGTGAGCCCCAGAGTAGGCAGCTGGTGAGGGGACGTGCTGCTGGAGGAGGTCCACCACCAGCACGTGGCTCTGGCCAGCAAAAGCAACACAGCTCAGGTGGAGTGCCCGTGGCCATGTGGAGGGACCCCAAGAGGCTCCCCAGCCTCTCCCAGCTGCTGGCTCTCACGATGCCGGGTCCTGGTGACATCTTCAGTGCCCATTTATCACCCTTTATTGTCCTTCCCATCCCGCTCCCCATTATACAGCTATTTATTTGTTCCAGTAAAGCATGTCTCCTGTGGGTGAAATCCTGCGGTAGGCTGTGGATCTTTCTTCCTCCGGAGTGCCTGTTGGGAACAGGCTGAAACGGAGTGGCGAGTAAAAACAAATTTGGAAAGTTACGGTTCCCACAGCAACGCCTGGCGCCTGTGCAGCAGGCAGAGCGCAGGCACGCAGAGCTGGATTTATGCCTTAATTACAGAGTTGGGGCTGCAAGAGGAATCCCATGCGAAGCTCTAGTTTTCAGCCCCTTACAGAACTTTGCAAATATATGGATTATTCCCTTTGGGATTGAAATTTCCCATGCTTAAGCTAAGCTTAAATGTGATTTTCTGCAAGAAGTTTTAAGAAAACTCAAAAAACCCCATGTCTGAGTGAAAGAGTGAAGAAAAAAAAGCGGACACGCCTGTGGCTGGAGAAAGAGAAAAGAGTGGCAACCTGTCTCTTGTTTGCCTGTAACTCTAGCACAAGTTGCTCCTGGAAGCCCACACTTGCAGAGAGTGAAACCTGATGGAGGCCAGTGCATATGAGCTGGGAGACATGACTTGGTGCAGAGGCTGCCATCATTAACATTCAAACATGGGGAAGATCTCTTAGCTGCATCAGGACCAGAACCCAAAATAGTCCACCGACAGTCTCTTCCCTCTGATGGAGCAGGCTCCAAGCTCTTTGCATTTACTGCTGGAGATCTGCTCATTTCCTGGACTGCTTGCTTGGAAAAGCAGCAAGGAAGCTGATGAAATACAACCCAGCATATGTCTGACCCAACACTTTGCATCTTTAAGTTGCTATCTCCTTCCTACTGTCCTGCACGAATCATGTCACCTAGGTGTATCACATCACTTAGGTGCATCATGTCACAGGTGCATCATCACCCAGAACAAGCCCTTCCACACACCCCCCTCTGATTCTCTCCTTCTGCAGGGGCAAAGCAAACGAGCAAGTGGCCAAAGCCTTTCTCCCTGCGTGGCTCTGCATCAAGTGTTCGGCTGATCTCACCAGCGAGATAGGCAGTGGCTCCACCACTGCCCACATATGGCTGGGGTTTGGCCTCAACAGCCTTATCCTAAGCCTGCAACCCGGTGGCAGGGCCAGGAGGACATATCTGAGCCGTGTGCCATCCCTCCTTGTCTGGAAGGTCTGGGAAATGCCCAATAGCTGATGCGGCTGATAAGAAATCTACCCATTTGCAAAGGGCTGGCGCTGCTTAGCGTCTGCCAGGAGGGTCCGTGTCTTGCTCCATGTATCTGCTCTTCAACGTGTCTCCCTCCATTAGCTTCGCCATCGCTGACAACCGAAGGGTCTGACCTCGTCGGCTTCCATAAGCTCAGCAACTTTCAGCCTTTTAACGATTTGGATGGAGAAGACAGACAGAGCTCCTGGAGCAGCTCACGGAGCTTCTGCCCACCAGGTTGTGGCCACTGCAAGATCATCTGGGGATGGTTTCTCTATGGGGACAGTTTTTCTGAGCCTGAGCAACCCAGAGCCAGGCTGGACACCTCCTCTGAATGATTATTTCAGTGACGAGCTGAGCCAAGGCTGTGGGTCCTCTTGCGCGGGTTGTTTGGGTGCTATTTGCAATCATTTCCCGAGTGTTGCTCAAGCAGCTCTGTGCCTGGCGCTTTCATTATTATTACTTCTGACAAGGCAACAAATGCAGAACTCCCACTGGCTGCAGAGGAGCCAGGACTACACGCTGGGACTTCCCAAGGAACTGGCGCGAGGCTGGTGCCTGACTTGCATCCAGTTCCTATGGGATTTGGGCATGGTGACCTGAAGGCAGTGGCCTCTCTGCACACCAGCAGCCCCTCACACCAGCAGCTCTTCCAGGGAAACCCACCCCCCAGCTGCAATGCCCTGGAAAGCGCAAGCACTGCCTTTTAAATAATATTTGCCTTTCTAACATAAATGCAGACCCAGCTCTCTGCTCAGCACACATATCCGTTCTCTTTAACAATTTGGGATCTTAAGCATGTTTTTTTCCTCTCCTAAGCTTCGTCGTTAACCTTTAAGATGAAGATAAGGCATAAGAGTTTGGAAAGGAATCAGGAGGGACCTTGGAAATGAGCCAGGAGCAGTGTTAATACTGGGCTGCACATCATATCTCTTCGGTTCTTCTTTCCCCCCAGGGTGATTCGGACTGCTCTTGACTACCACCATGGTATTACAAACTCTAATGAGGTTTGGAAAATAAGAAACCCACTGCAGCGTGGGAGAAACTAATAGAAATTGTTTTGTCTTCTCTCTATTAGTCATTAGAAGCAGAGGAAAAACAGCCACAGGCAGTGGCAGGGCTGCAATATCACCACACATTTCATATGCTGGCACTCCGACAAAGTCATTTCAATGCAGTTAATGCTCCCGCTTCCCCTCCGCACAAGGCCTGCTGTACGCCAGCATGGGTTCCAGCTGCGCCAGCATCCCTGTGCCAGGATCGACCGAGCCCGGGGTGACCCCAGTGGTGCCCGGTGCCCGCCCAAGGTGCCCATGCAGGACGCTTGGCCAGCCCTCAGCTCTGCCCAGCAGCAAATCCGCCAGCATGGACCATCACAGCCGCTCTGCAGCAAGATGCTGTGCAGAGCCTGGTGTCCCCCAGGGGCCAGGGACAGGCAGGGAAGGTGAAGGCAGCACACAGGCAGGGCAGCGCTTGGGGATGCATCCGTAAGCGGCAGCTCCCTGGTGCTGTCAGGCAGCCGGAGCATATGGTGAATTAGCTGGGATTTGTGACTGCATCTGCAAAGTCGTGTTTGTGTGTGCAAAGTTAATTACGGAAGCCAAGAAACGATGCGCACGGCGAGCCAGGGCACCTGCAGCAAACTCACCCCTTGCCATCCTCCCGGGGAAAGGCAGATGCTGAGAGCCAAGCCCCGCTCCAGGGCTCCGCAAGGTGCCTTGGAGCACCTTCCACTTTGCTTCCCTCCTCCCACCTCATGGGCCGTCACACCTGGGCTGCATGGCTGCCTGATGACAAGTGGCAGTGCCATCCCACCTTCCAGATGTTTGCCTGCTGCCCACGGGTACGGGCACAGCTGGTGAGTGGCACCATCCCCTGGCAAGCCAGGGCGCAGGCACGCAGGCTGCTCTGCCTGCACCAGGCTCCTTTGGCTTGTGCTGGGGAAGAAATGAACTGGCACAAACATCCCGAGCTTTCATCTCAAGAAAATGGTTATTGAAGTCAACAGCCCATGGGAGAGTCCTTCTCACCCAGCTGCAATCTGGGCAGAGTGAGAGCACGACAGCAAAGGAGCATCGCTGGGGGATAGGCAGGAGGGCAAGTGATGCTGGGTCAGTCCCCACCGCCTGCTCCTGCATTCCTCTGCACTGAGCCACGGCTCCAGCATCCAAGCCAGGTCACGCTGTCCAGGGACCGCGTATGGTGGAAGATTTAGGAGATCTCCTGGGTTATCCCATGTGCCCTACGGGTAGGATGCAGCAGGGGATGGGAGGGGTCCCGGCATAGCTTGTCCACCACCTTTGGTGGACAGTGGGTTCAACTGATGGGGCCCAAACCTAGCACTTGCCTTCAGGTTTACGCAGTCACGAGTTATACTGCAACACGCAGAAGGGCAAATCCTCCATCTCTGGAGAGATCACTTGTGATGTGAAAGAGCAAGACAAGATTTTCTGCTGCACCGAGGACTGCATCCAAGCCCTGCTGCTAACTCGGAAGCAGGTATGGCTCGACAGCTGGCATAGCTGCGGAGCGCTCAGATATCCCCATGATGGTGCCTGCTCGCGACTGCATTGCCTGGAGCAAGGATTCACATTGCTAAGTCAATGTCAAGACAATTTAGTCCTTGGATGGGGAATCTCCATTGACCAACGCTGGCACTAGCGAGGAAGTGCAGTGATGGGCTTGCAAGTGTCAGCCTTGTCCCCAGAGGTGCCGCTGGAGCGGTGTTCATGGTGCAAGCATCACAAACCCATGGCCTGTGCTAATGGTGACCACCAAAGAAGTGCCCATAGCATGATGGAAAAACCCTGCTATCACAGCTTCAAGTCGGGTGACTACAATTTACTGCCTCAAACCATCCCGCCTCACTCTGTTCTTTCTTTTCAGCTGAACATAACTCTTATTTTCATGTGTCCCGAGTGGGTGCAGAGCCCCCGTGCCCCAGGCACCCCACATCAGATGAGGAAGGAAGGAGAAGCAATTCCTCTCTGCAAGCCTGTACACCACTGCAAGGCTATAAAGCCAATAAAGACCCCCTGGGATGAAAGGTACTCTATAAATCTGAGCTATTATTATTATAAAACCAATCTCCACCGCATCTCTTAATAATGCAGATTAACTATGCAATAACACCAGCTATAATTAGTATCATAAAAGTCAGAGATGGGAAAGGCTAGCAGGTCAGCGAGTCCATCCCACGGACTGCTCCCCACAGCATGGGGAAAGGAGGAGACCTCCCGGGTGCCCTGAGAGCTCAGAGAAGCCAAGGCAGAACTTGGCAGTACTGGGCACCACGAAGGGAATGGCAACAAGGAGGGGATGGGATACAAATCACAGCACCTCTGCCAAACCCAGGAGGGGAACAGAGCCCCGCTCTCGTTCTGCAAGTGCCCGACGCCAACCTCCAGTCTCTCCTCTCCTGTGTGGGTCCATGTCCCCTCTCTCAAGCCTTTCTCCTTTCCTCATGCTCAGGACTCGAGACAAAGGTGTCACCATCTGCTTTTCATGGGGTAGACCCTGAAGACCTCACTGAGCCCTCTGACAGCTGCGTGGGGGAACGTGGGTGTCCCCTAAGGGCCACAGGCTGATGACAGCAGGGCAGGCTCCTTGCAGGAGGAGCCCGTGTCCCAGCCCAGCTCCCCAAGGGACAAGCATTCCCCCAGACCCTTCACCTCCCGTCCCGAGAACCTCCCAGCCCCAGAGCTAGGAGATGTGACCTCCCCATACACACACACACACACACAGAGTGTTCCAGCAGCATTCCTGGACTGGGATCCCACTGCCTGCTCCCATCCTGCCCAGGGATCAGCCCTCCTTCTCACTGGTTGACCAACCCAGCTAACACATGCACCCCGAGCCCCGATGCCCGCTGCCTTCCTCCACCTCCCGCTTCCAGAAACCCTGTCATACTCCTCGCCTCCACGGTGTGCCCATACGACCCAGGCACCTTCTCCCCTGCCATCCCCGCTGGCGGTGGGAAGGGCAGGAGGGAGGGCTCCCTGCCTGGGCACAGCGCTGCTCTGCCCAATTAGCACTGCTGGGTGACAGGCTCTGTTTGTGCTGCGTGATTAGCTGTGGAAATGCAAATCCGAACTTCCTCCGCCGCAGCAGCTAACAAGATAATGAATATTTTCATCAGCTGCAGAGAATACAAACATCTGAGCAGACACAAATGCGCTGCCAGGGCTGGGGGGAAGCGGGGAGCAGGGGTGCAGGGTGGGGGAGAAGCTCCCCGGCATCCCTCGCTGCGGGGGCAGCAGCTCTGCTGCTGGGGGAAAGGAAAGCTCTGCCACCGCCGGCTGGTCCCTGAGCCCAGCAAAAGCCCGTGGGTGACACTCCATCAGCTTTGGTGGGTGCTGGTACCATCTCCAACATAGCTCCTTGGCTCTGGACTGCGCCTGTGTCTGTGAGAGCGGGTTTGGGGTACACACCCATGGTACCCACGTCTCCCAGGACACCGTGAGAGCTCTGCCCCCTCACTGCCCATCTCTGGGGCCTGAGCTCCCCTTTGAAACATCAACTCGCCAATTTGGACGGCTGAAAAGCCTGTTTTCGGGGCACGGACCGAGGTCAAAGCTGCTTGGCTTTTCCGCGGCCTCATGATAGAAGTGGGGAGTTCGGTTGCGTTTTTTAACATCCACCTATTTTTTTGTACTGGCACGTTTTCACACACTGCCTGGCACTGCTGGGGCTCAGCAGGGGCTGAGGAAGGAGCCCAAGCCCCAAGTCACGGATGTGCAATTGGTTTTGGGCTCTGGCTGCAGTCTCCACCCTGGCCATCCCTCCTCCTCCCCAGGGCTCAGGCATACACTGGGAGCGGCAATGGCCAAACAGCAGAGACCGACTCTGGGCGAGGTTATCCCACTGCCTGCACAGACTGGAATGAAATGGGGCAGCTCAGGGGCGCAGCTGGAGCAGTGACAGGGCAGGAGGAGCAGGAGGCGGCTGCAACAGCTGTACCCACGCTCGCCAAGGATGTGCTGGCCGAATCCTTAAATCTTACCCACACAAGGCGCAGAACGAATCTGAAAACCTCTGGTACTTAAAATACCTCCATTACTAACACCTCAGTCAGTATATTTTAAAAAACATGTCTTCTGCCCTGGACCCCTGCATTGTCTTTAGGATATCGCTGGCACTGGACTTGCTTTTGTTTTGCTAGAAGAAGAAAAAAATGCTACCAATCCAGAGCAAAAGCACGCGGCTGCAGACTGTCGGAAATACCAGCTCAAAGCCATACAATCTGTTCTCCTTCTCGGTAGGATGCTAACTTTGAAACGGAGCAGGGCTGATGCATGCAGGATGTAATAGTAGCCTAACTGACGGAGTGCTGTGCTAATTGCATTAGTCATTTATACCCTGGATTGATAAAATCTCAATGCTTAGCCTGGCCAGTGAAAATGTGCTCAAAATACATGGTGTATGTCTAAGTGCAACCTGTTGTGGCTCTGAAAAGGGCTGGATGGACTCAAGAAAGCAGCGAGGATGTCCCCGAGGCTAGGTTGAGAGGTGGAAAAAATGGGATTGAGGAAAAACAGCTCAGATGGGGGCCCTTTGGGGGCTGCAACGCGTGTGGCACGGCAACAAGCGGGCACCAGGACATCTCTGCTCTGCAGGCAGCATCCCCGGCTGGGAGCGGGCAGTGCTCCTGCACGGCACGTACTGGGAGCGGGGCAGAGCGCGGGGCAGAGTGCGGAGCATCACATCCCACAACAGCTCCACAGAGCTGCTAAACTGCTAACAACCCCCTTGCCTGCTACTGAGGACCAAGGCTTGAGGCATTAGCCTGGCTTGGAAAGACATCATTGCTTCCAACTAGTATGTCTGAGGCTTCAGAGTTGTGAACAGGTAATAGAATTGCAGCAACAAATAATAAAAAGAGGAATGAAATGGAAGGCAGCCACTGGAAAAGAGATCCATCCGTTATCCCGGCCTGAAGGGTAATAGGTAAACAAGGCATTGGGGTACCGGCTGGCGCCGAGCTCACCGGCACAGGAATAATAAACAGCGCAATTATAACTTCTGTGCTCAGAGGTTTCAAAGAGAGGGGAAAAAATATGAAAAAATCAATAGCGTTAATTTAACTAGTTAGGGACGTTACATTTGTGATGCCGTGGGGGAGGCAGGACGTCCGAGCCGGGGCTGGCCTGCGAGCTCCGAGCCGGGCGGCACCAGCGAATCCCCCCCGGCCTCCCGCACCCTGATGCGATGCTGCTGACCCGGCTGAGCACCCATCCTGCGCCCTGGCAGCACCCACGGCTTGGGGGCACTGGGTATGGCGATGGGGTGGGGACATTCCCCAAAGCAGCCCCCCAGCGGGGATGGCGCTGAGCTGTCAGCTCGCCCCGCCGTCGCCGCGCCAGTTTATTAAGGGCTGAGAAGCAGTGAGGGGAAGGAGTGACAGATTTAAAATTAACTTGCCAAACTCCCCATCAATATTATGACAATTTCTCGCATCGGTTCAGCGACCCGGCGCGCCGCCTGACAGCATTAACGTAGCTGTGTGGAGGCAGAGCCGGCTGCCAGGCTGGCAGCGCTCGGGGTGAGCGGGTGCCCGTCCCTCCCCGTGGCCCCCCGGCCTCCTCGGTGCTGTGCTTGGCAGCACTGGCCGGCGCTCAGCACCACCTCCAACCTGCCCTTTCCCTTCCCCAAGGCCATAAAGCAGCAGCAGCCCTGTTTTACAGGTGGGGATGCAAGGAACAGCATCCTCCAAGGACCGACTTGCAGAGGGAAGGGGGCTTCCAATTTGCAGGATGGTGCTCGGCATGGCAGCCCTGCATCCTCCAGAGCCATCCTCCCTGGCTATAGAGGGGGAAAACACTCAGCGCCTAGCAGGTTCTTTGCAGTGAGGGAGTGCCGACACAAATCCTCTCCTCCCTCCAGCCACCGGACCATTTTGGCTGCCTATCTGCCCCCAACACCCAGAAACTCCCCGGACTTGCTGCACCTCTGCTGGGGGGGGGGAAATGGGGGCTGCGCGCGTGAGCGAGGCGCTCCCTGTGTCCTGGGGCTATGCCAAGCCGGAGCAAAAGCTGGGATGAGAGGCAGAGCCAGAGGTAGGGATGGGAAGGGACCCCGGTTGGGGCAGACGGCTGCTCCCCAGGGAGCATTCTGCTGCGCGTTGCTCTGACATCCTGTTTGCCGTGCAGTAATAATCCAGCAAGTAAAGCTGGCTCCATGGGTAGCAATTTGGGTTTTCTCCATATTAATGGCATAAAAGCAACAGTCTGAAACTGCAAACAGCTCTTAAACAAAAATCTCTATTCCCTCGTGGCAAAGAGATGGCAGAAAACAGATAAGGAATGAACAAACAACCCATTTGGAAAATAATCCCCCAGTGATTTGGGGACGGCATGGAGTTTGGGCTCTGCCCCACCACAAGGCAACGGGGGGAAAATCACTCTAATCTAGTCTTTAGTGAGCTGGATCCACTGCTGAGCCTCCCGGCTAGACTGAGAAGTGTGACTGGAATAGATCAGCTCCAATCCCATCTATTTATTAACACCACACAGCATTTCACCAAAAAGAAGAACCTTTTTTAAAAAAAAGAGAGGGATGCCCAGAAGGCGGCAGCTCTAAATGTGCTTTCGGCTCAACAGTGGAAGGAGCGAGGAGGGGGTTCTGGTGTGTGATGAAAGATCTCTTGTCTGCGCCCCACCAAAATGCCTGCAAGGGACCGCACAGGAGAAGCATCACTGGAGGAGCACATTGATTTAAATCCTTGCAACAGCAGCAGCAGCAATGATGTGGCGCACTCCTCCGAGCAGGAACCTTGACGCTGGCTTGTCCAACAGGTCAATTGAGCACCCCAGCCACCACAGCGATAATTGGCGGTTATTAAGCCACCTCAATACTGAAAGAGCTGTCCACAGAGCTCCTAACTCATGATGGTTCGAGCTGAGCTGCAGGGATGCTGCGGTGCTCACGTCCTGCTGAGCTTGGCTTCAGTCTTGCTGATGGATGGGGAAAGGGTCCTTGGCACCAGCACGAAGGGAGGTGTGAGCAGGGACAGGCTCTATGCAGCAGTGACACCAGTGTTGGTGTATATATGGAGCACCCATAGTGCACACCAGTATGAACTGTTCCGGCAGCTGCCCCTCCCTGTTGCAGGTACCTTTGTCGGAGCAGCCAGTATTTGATTCCTCCACCCTTACCTTGGGTGTTACCATCTCCTCAGTCATAGCCACCAACGTGTTTGGGTGCTGCCTGACCCCCTCGGATAAAGTGATGCGGGCTAAAGGCAAAAACCAAAACCTGAAGCAGCACTGACTAGAACCACAGGCTGGTCTCAGGTCTGGGACCTCCAAGCTGTGCAGCTCTCCCATTTCATTACCAGCCTGGCGTGCCTCATGATCACATCAAACACCATCCTTACTCTGCATCGTAGAAGTACCCACTGCACATCCCCGTCCTCTCGAGCTGGGCAGACACAATAAAGCCATCGGTGCTACACCAACTCCATCCCGGTGCCGTGCCGAGCTGTGGCAGGGAGGACCCCGCAGCCATCAGAAGGGCAGAGACTAATCAGTGCTGCAGACTGTTAGATGGTAAAGAGACCACCCCACCTGCAACGGGATGGAAATACTGCTGTAACTGATAGGTGTTGCCCAGGCCAGGGTGTGTGAGATAGCTTTTCCCAGCACAAAGGCTTCCTCCCAACACCATGCTGACATGCCTGGCGGATTGAGAATATCCTATTTATTAAAGACACTGAAGATGCGGCGACATGGGAAGCAGACACCATTCAAAGGACTGTCACATCTGCATAGCTAAAGGATCCCAGCAGTTATAAATCCCTCTAAAATACTCAGCCCCTTGTTCTGATAGCAGGTTCTTGCTCCTACTTTGCAGAAACAGGCTTTTAATCCCTGGTATTAGGCAGCTTCCTGCTATGTTTCAAATGCACCAAATTAAGGGCTTCTTTAACAGCTGGTGTCTTAATGCTCAGAGAGGTTCTTGAATATCTATGAAATCAGAGGCAAATTACATCTTTTAGTTAATAATTTCTTCTCCATTAACCTCCTTCTCTTCCCTCGTTAGGAGATGATGTAATGGTGCTTCTACGGTGTAACCCTCTGACATACCAGGCAGCCTGGCCGCGGGGAAGGTACGCTGTGTGCGGGGAAGCAAGCCCTCCTCATCACTGCCTGGCGCTTTTGGAGCCAACATTCAAATGGGAAAGGGTGGCCATGCTGACCTTCCAGGCTGCCGAAAGCATTTCTGGAGCAAGACGTGCTGCCTCCCGCCCAGCTCCGAGCTCTGCTGAGCCAGTGCATCGCATGGTACAGCCTGCAACACGCAGGCACGCTTTCCAGGTTGCTTTTGTTTCAGACCTGCTTCCTCCTGCCCCTTACAGCTGTTAGACCCAGCACTAGTCCCATAGCCGACACCAGGCACTGAAAAACCTGTTTGTGATGGCAAGGTCGTGCAGAGGACCGGGTTCACACTGCGCAGAACCCACTGGGAAAAGCTTCCCTTCGCTGCACGCACCCCCGCCATCACCCACGCGGTGGGCCAGGAGCGCTGCCAGCCATGGGAAGGACAACAGATCATTAACAGCCCTTTTGTTTTTTTAACCTGAAAACCTGTCAACCAGAGCCCTAGGGAGTGCACTTTGGGCTCCGACCCCTGGAAGATGCAATCCTGAGAGCAAAGAGGCCGAGGGCAGCGCTGGCAGGAACCGCTCCTGGTCCAGCCTGGTACTGCCCAAACCCACCATCCCCAGGATGCCCTCAGATGGCATGACTTGGAGAAGCTACATCTCCCAGGATAAACCAGACCTGCAGACAACCTTGCGTGCTTTCTGGCTCGAGTTTAGCTCTGGGGACAGATGTGTTTGCTTCCCGGCAGCAACAAAGCAGCCCTTAGACTCCAGCCCTGGCTGAGGCAGGGGAAGGGTGGCTTTCCAACCCTCCTACTTCACAGTGCAAGCAAAGGCCAGGCTACAGATGAGCTGGAGAGGAAATTAGAGCCTCTGCAAAAGGAGGTTTGGTGCACAGAGACTGACAGAACAAGCCGGGGCTGCACCTTGTCTGGGGGGAGCCCTCCCGGGTCTGGCATTTCCAGGAGATGGGCTTGGGGAGTTTTTGAAGCCCCCAGACCTGCTCAACCTGCCAGCTCATGGAAAATTTCAGCTCTGCAGCCCTCGCTCTGCTTTGACGGACCCACTGACACTGGTAACGTGGGAGGGAGAGAAAGCAAAGAGGAGCCCACTGGGTAAATTGCATTCGTGTACTGTCAATTCTCACTTCCAGCAAAGGCTGCAGCTCTGCTGGCTCCAAGCACTCCGCTGGCTGTGGCTTTCTGAGCACCTTTTTGCTGGTGGAGCTCGTAATTCATCTGCCATCAAGAGTGCAAAAGGCCAGGGTTCCACGTGAATTCATAGCTAGGAAGGCTTTGCACTCAGCTGGGGAAAAAGCACCCAGAAAAACACTGTGGCCAGCAGTGATGAGCACCCACAGCTCCAGCTAAAATTGGAGGCAGCAATGAGGTCTCAGTGCCTTAATAGGAAAGAAACCCTCAGTGCACTGGCAGATGCTGGGCAAGGAAGAGTTGTGTCTGGGTGGGATGTGGGCTGGATTCTCTCCTGACAGTACTCAGCGCTGCTGCTTTGAAACTCATACACCCGCCTTGGTTCACACCCGATCCAAATGCAGCTGCATTCACTGAAACAAAGCAAAATAAATAAATCAACTGATTTTCCAGCCCTGAATTCAGCAGCTATCAGCAAGCTCTCCTCCATGAGCACTGCAAGGTGAAGATCTGGGCTGTTCAAACCCTGCTCTCCCCACCTGCATCTGACCCTTCGCACTCCCGATATACCCGGCATGCAGCTTGCAAGCACCCCCTGCTATCTGCTCCTTGCACTCTGGTGGGGTATTTACCTTCATGCTATATCCACAGCTCCTCCCAGTACTACAGCTGGGAGCACTGAATAAAACCAGCTCGCATAGGTTGAAAACACGCCAAAGGGAACGCTCTTTCATTCTACACGCAATTAAATGGCAGAACTCATTGTTGCAGGGTATCACAGAGACGAAAGACATCAGTGTTCAGAAAGAGATGAGGCAACACTACTGAGAAAAGCCTGTCGAAGGCGATTAAACACTCATCTGATGAGACACACACTGGCCCAGGAGGGTCCCATGCTGCTGCCTGCAGGAAGCATGAGCAAGTGGGAAAAGCATGGATGCTTGTTGTCTTCTTGCTTTTCCCCTAGTGAACGTGTCAGAGATGCTGGCTTTGCACCAACGGACCTTGGTCCCATCTCACCATCCCAAAACCAGGAGCAGAACCGGGCCATACCTGAAAGTCATCTGGAACACCTGCCCTTGGTTGACGTGCTGGCTCCTGTTGTTATAGCCGTGCAGCATCTCCCCAAAGAGGGTGTCGTTGAACTTGGCATCCGACTTCAGGCACTTGGGGCCCTCACAGATGTCAGACAGCATCAGGCAGGACTTCCCATCCGGGGCCAGCTTGTACTCCTCCACGCACCTGTAAAGCACCACAAGCTATGTCAGACGGGCCACCCCACGAGCCCCGCCACCGGACGAGTCTCTGCCGAGCCCACCCGAGCATCGTGAACACCTGTGGTGGCTGCCTGGTAAGGCGCAGAGGTTGCAGAGACCACATGCTCTGCAGCAGCTCGGTTGAGCGACCAGTGAAGGAGCGCTCGGCTCCCAACACCCATCCTTCCTGCAGCGGCACGACCCTGTCTGCCTGCAGCCACGCTCTCCTGCCTGTGAGCTGCCCCCGCGCTGGAGAGCAGAGCTGAGCCCACCGCGCGTCCTCTGCTCGACCGTCGCCGACGGCCCCTGCCCGCCCGGTGCCCTCTGACGCCGCTACGGTGCAGGCACAGACATTCCCCAGGCAAGAGCAAAGCGAAATCAGGCTCCTGCTCCTGTTTTCCACCCAGCAGTGCCCTCCTGCAAGGAAGCAGCTCCAGCGTGGCTGCTCCTTTGCTCCTTGGGCCTGCTTTCAAGCTTGTTGTGGGCAAGATGCACATGCTCGTCTTCAGCAGACACTAAGGGAAACTGAGGCAGGCAGCAGGGATGTGATTTAATGACAGACATGGGAGATATCAGTGGCATCTTTTGCACGTGCTCATCCTGCCTCCTGTCCTTCTCTTCTCCTTCCTCCAGCATTCTCCCCAGCATTGCAGCTCCCAACTGACAAAGAAACTTCTGTTCCCTGCCTGACCCTTCCTCCCTGTAGCCACAGCGCTCTGCTAAATCTGGGCTTGCTCCCCTCTCCCATTCCTCTACCGCGTTTTACTGCTGCAAGCGAAACTCCCACCCGTCTGTCGCACTTTTCCTTGCCTGTTCCTGAAGTGCAGCTCTGCCTTGAAAAGGGATTATGAAAAAAAAAGGGAAACAGTCTCTGTCTTGGGGATGGAAGATTGAAATGCAGATCCCCTGCGTGGGTGCAGATGGAGACCACATAATGTCCCAAGATTTTCTAGACCCTCCCCAGAAAGGTTGCTGGTGCCTATATGTATTTCCAACCTCTTTTGCAGGCACAGCAGAGGCAACATGCTCTCTCTTAGTGACTCAACCGCTCTGTGCTGCTAAACAGTAATAAAAAAAGGAGGCAGGGGGACCAACAAACCAGCAAAAAGGGATTAAAAAAGAGAGAAGCTTGTGCGGGCAGAGCTCCCTGGGCTGCTCTTCCCCAGGGAGCAGCCAGCAGCCAGGGCTGCATGAAGTCTCTGCTGCACCTCCAGCATCGGGACTCGGTGGATGCTCCTCGGAGTTACTGCTAGGAATTTGGTCCCCCTCTCACTTGTGGGCATTTTCTTCGCAAAAGGGCTCCTTTTCCCCTCCTTCGCTGTAATCTTTCCTACAGAGATGTAAAGTAGACTCCTCGTGTGTCCGAGAGCGTGAACCAGCCAAGGGATGCAATCCGCAGAGCCCCAGCGCCGGGGCAGGCGATGGGGCGATGGCTGGCTGGCTGCAGCTGTGCAGCATAAAGCCAGATAATCACTGAGCTCCTTTTAGAACATACTGCAGCCGGGGAGATTTTCCTGAGAGAAAATGCTAAATTGTGTAGGATTATAGGATCCTGGCCAAAATCAGGGATGAAACTCTATTTTAAGAGAGGCACAGGGGAGGGGAAAAAAAATTTAAAAAGTAGTATTTTTTAAACAAATCCTTCACCTTCCCCCTCCAACACGCAATGTACAATTTTTGGGTCCCTTCACGGTGAGTCACAGATCAAACTGTACCGTCACACAGTGGGGAAGAGGAGGAAGGTGCATCTGCTCACATTGCTCCCTGCACTCCCGTACGCTTCTGCCTGCAGGCAAACCAGGTGCCTCTATTCCCTGCTGGAAGTCAGTTCCATAAACAGCCTTTTTCTTGGGTACCCAGCTCCCTCACTGGGCATGCCAGCTTGGGGATGGGTGGCACAGGAGGGTTGGCAGGGATGGAGAAGGGCACGGGCTCTCTATCTGCTAGCGGGAGATGCAGGAGCATTGGAGGGGACTCACCCGCAGAACATGAAGATGGTGCTGGATGAGGGGTCGTGGGGCAGAGGGAGGGTCTGCTGGAGACAGAGCTGCTCACAGCCGCCATTGAAGCCATCGGAGCAGTCAATCCCTTTGGAGTAGTCGTAGCAACCAGTGCCATCCTTCATGGGTCGGAGGTCCTCGGGGCAC
The DNA here is from genome assembly GCF_000737465.1 of Haliaeetus leucocephalus. Taxonomy (NCBI): domain Eukaryota; kingdom Metazoa; phylum Chordata; class Aves; order Accipitriformes; family Accipitridae; genus Haliaeetus; species Haliaeetus leucocephalus. The sequence goes on along the minus strand of NW_010972742.1, from coordinate 8,056,501 downwards.
TGCAGCAAGAGATGGGATGTGGTAAGGTCACCCATGGGTCCTCCTCTACCCTGGAGCCACAGCCCGGCGGGTGCTCTCCCAGGGCACAGCCCACCCAAGAGCCAGTGCTGCTGAACTCCGTCTACATCCAAAAGAGATGAATTTGTCCTGAGTGATGGATGGGGCAGCCCCAAGGGCCTTGCATCACCTCGCACAGCCTCTGGGGAAGGGACAAGGACCACAGGGCAAGGGCCCCGTCTGCTGCGAAAGCCTCGCTCCCCATTCTCTCTCCAGAGGAGGGTGAAATCCTTGAGGCAGCAAAATCGCACAGCGATGAAGCCTCAAGCCAGCGTGGGGTGAAGCGTGACAACCCGCACTGTAACATGCTGGAGAAACCCTCTGCATTTGTTACCTCTTCCTCTGAGATGCAGAGATGTCCGGTGTGACCCAGAAAACACATCAACAGCTGGGACCAACCCAGAAAACCATCTCAGCGCTTGGGAGAGACCCAGAAAATCATCTCAACCCAAAAAACATCTCAATCCCAAAAAACCATCTCAACCCATGCCAGGCAGGCCAGCGAATGTGGCCTTGGCATCATCTCTGAAAGCATCTCACTGCCTCCCATGGGAGGAGACAGCTGCAGGCAGGACCGGCCCGTGGTGGAGGCAGAACTTGGGGAGGACAGGATCACAGCCCAGGCCCATCAGAACAGTTTTCTGCAACCGAGGGAACAATGCTGATTCACACAAGATGGGGATCTGGCTCTGGGTTTTAATTCCAGTTCTCCAGCTGGCTTTCCCTGTCCCAAAAGATAAAAGCCAGCAGGCGGCAAATGCCATCAATAAATTGTCACCCAGATTAAAGCACTCTTCTATTCCACTTGCGTTATTCATCCCTTTTCGCCAAACATGCATGCATACAAACAACAACAAAAAGGCCAGTCCTTGAAAAAATAAATAAATCTTGCCTAGGAGCAGCTCGCAATTAAAAATGCATTATGGAATTTCTTGAAGATGAGTTAGACTGGAGCTTGTACAGGTAGTGATGAAGGCAGGTTATAAATGGCCTCTGTCAAGCAGAAGAAAGGTTATAAAACCACTATACTTTGTGCTTAAAAAAGAAAATCAATTTTCCGTGTGTGGAAAATGCTGTACATATTAATAAAAGTTCAGGAGACCCTGAGCCCCGCGCTCGCTGACACCGGCAGGGTCCCAACAGGAGATGGGCTGCTAAGCCTCACTCACTATTGGCTACTCAAGAAGCAAACTGTCCACAGGGGACATCAGAAAGATGCTTTAGGGAGTCCTGGCCCACTCCATCTGAGCGACGAGAAGTTTCTCTCCACCTCCTAGAAACCCCGTGTCATTTCCCTACGGCAGCAACGTCAAAGCTGCTTCTGCCCCACCTGCAGCAATCGCGACGTCTCAGGCATCCCCGTGCCTGATGTCCCTCAGACGTCTCGCTCGCTCCCGTGCCCTCAGCTCTGAAGCTCGGGTGGACCTTGCAAACCTCAGCACCTTCCTTGCAGGCACTGGATAAGGTGGGAAGGGGAGGGCGAAGGAAGGCTGAGAGGCATGAGGCTTTTCTAGCCAAAGGACGTTAGCACCAAAGGGCTGTGGAATAGGATGCTGCCCATCTCTGCAGAGCAGGCAGGGCACAGGCAGAGCCCCAGAGAGGCAGCTTGGGAAACAGTAGCCCTGCCTAGGCATGAAGCAGCAGAAGACATGAGAGCAGGAAGCTTTCTAGCTGCATATACACAATAAATATGAAGGAGGAGAGGACACTTAGAACAATCTGTGCTTTTCGCCACTGAGCTGCCTGGGAAACAGGATCAGGATAAGTGTGTTTGTGAATCTGCAGATATAACACTTATCTCCTGCGGTCTCCTCCACGTCTGCCGGCCCCACTGTAAGAATAAGAGCTGTGCAAATTGGCAGAAATGCATCTCCCTGGAGGACAGGGAGGGCTGACTGCAAACAGCATCTTCCGCTCCACAGCACCGCGTCTGCCTCTCTGCTGCTCTCCCCACGCCGACAGGGATGGGAAAGTCTGGGACTCTGCCCAATCCCCTCTGGAGCTCCTGAGGGACCTTCCAGGGTGCTGAAGGCAACTGGATGGGATCTTAAGTCAGCAGAAGCTACAGGATCACAGCCAGGGGATCAGTCATGGCTTTTCTGAGCTGTCACTTGGGACTCTCGACCTGGCATTGATCCGTGTGCTGAGCTCAGCATCTTTCCCAGCCCACAGAGGAAGATGATGGCTCTTTCCCTGGGACTAGGTGAGTAGGTCACCAAAGCTGTCCCTCCCTTAGCCCCACTTTGCTCAAGGCCACCCTTGGGATATTCCTCCAGTTTTGGCTATGAAATGCGGTTCCTTTCTGTTTGTAATTATGCATCCTAATACACATTAATTATAGTAGACAAATAGCTCAGCCCAAAATTTGCAAAAGAAAGCACCCCCTCCCCTCCGCATCCGTCCCTGGCTCGGCGCGGAGCCGGCTCTCCAGCCAGCTGTAGCATTGCAGCAAGAACCTCTCCAGGGACAGAAAGCTTCGATAGCCAACGCACAAACACAGGACGTGTCCCTGCTTGGTGGGGCTGGGGGGCACAAAGATGGCAGGGACAGCGAGCCATGGGAACCGGCGAGCTCTGCAATTCGTGCCAGCCAGCAAAACCAACAGGCAGACAGCTGGAGAGGCAACGCCAGCCCCCTGCGCGGAGGGTTTTGCAGGGATGAATAGGTGGATGGAGCAACTATTGGGCACAATAAAACTTTATTACAGATCTCCCTGCCCCTGGAGCAAAGGATTTGCAATCAGGATGTCCCACCAATAGATCAGAGCAGGGGGAAAACTAAAGCCCATTTGGGTGCAACCATGTTCTTGCCCACACCAGTCAGAAATGACCCACGAAAAAGCTGGCTTGTGCTAATCCTGACTCCCTGGGCTGTGCTGAAGGGTCGGTCTGGGCTCTCGGGTGGGCTTACAAAACCAGGACTCACTCTGCGTTTGCTGGGCTTTTATAAAGGACCAGATCTGTTATTGCTGACATTGATTTGTCTGGCTTGGGCAGCAGAAAACCAATAATTACGGTGAGTTTTAATCAATCCACCATCAATTCAGCTGCAGTTCAATTTGCGATCTGCCTTGGCAGTGACACAGGATGGGGGGCTGTGTCGGAAAATGATTAGAAAATCAATAAGCAACTCAGTCAATAACTCTGAGCGATCACGGGCAACACGCCCCTCCCCAATGGGAGGAAAGCTGGCGAGACGTGGTGGCCCCAGCCAACCACCTCTGCACATCTCTCAGCCAGATACAGGATGGATCCATTTATCCAGGGAGGCGAAGGGATCCTGCGAACTGTTAGCCAGCAATTAAAAAGAAAAAGCTGCTTGTGGTTCGCTATGTTGGACCCGCAGTGCTTGAGAACTCGCTTCAAACTCCCAGACCATCCTTCATCCGTGGATCTGACAAGCACAAATATCTCAGAGCTCGGGAAAAGGGTCTGGTACTTAATCCACGCTACGGAGAGGAAAAAGGAGGTAGGAGGAGACTCCAGCTCGTGGTCTGCTCTGAAAAACCAGGGAGAAGCTGTTACCATACAAATGTAATTCCACTGCCTTGCAAATCCACTCTGTCTACGCAGGACTGAATTGGTTTCTCTGCGGCGATGGCCAGCCGTGAAAATTGGTCTTGGGATTGGAAAAGAAAACTTAGTTTCTTGTCTTCTTGTGCGTTAGCATTGATAATACAGATCCTGCAAGCTAAACATGACCCACAGCTACAACGCCCCAACCCTGCTGCTGCCGATCGGTTTACGAAGGAGGAACTGCCGGCAGCTCAGCGGGGTTTGGCTGATAGCACAGCCGGGCACCGGCTCGTCCCCTCCCAGCCACGCTGGGCAGAGCACCCAGGTCTTTATTTTTGTGATTGCAGTCAGCAAATGGACTCCAAGCACGCCCGGGGAATGGATATGTTGAATCAGAAAGTGCTATTTTTATCTGATTTTTGGAGAAACGGGCTTTTTTCCCCCTTTAAATGACATCTCCAAGGTGACACGGAGTAGCAGAGCTGGCAGGACATGCTGCCACATGCCCGCTGCCCCCCCCGGAGGCCACCAGAGCCAGCCTTGCCGATGCACGGGGCCGCGGTTTGGAATGAAACGGGATGGCCGTGCCCACCGCCGTCACCCCGGCACAGCGTGTGACATCGCACGGCCTCCTGCCACCAGAACTCGGCACAGCTCCTCTGCCCACCGCCACCGTCCTCAGCACAGCCAGAGCAAACGCAACAGGAGGAGGATCATCTTCAAGTGGAAAGAAAGCAAGCATCCGCTGAAACCCGTACAAGATTGCGTCTTAGGAAAATAAGTATCTGGACAAGTCCCTGCTTGCGTTAGTGAACAAAGGCCCTTTTTTTTTTTTTTTTATTTTTCCTTTCTCGTTTACAAAGCTCATTAGCAGTGAGACAGGTGACGGGGTCACTGGAAATAAAATCAGAGTCTCATTACTGACAGATTCCCCAGACGAGAGGACACCAGCTCTCCATCTGAGCTGCCTGCCAGAGCTTCTCAGCTCAGCTCCTCTTTTCCGTTATTAAGTTTAAAAAAAAGAATATTTAATAAAGTGTTTCTGTAGAGAGTAAACTGCCCTTTTTATTATTACTATTATGCTTTCTTTTCTCAACAATAGAAGACTTTTTGCCCGAGACTTCTCCTGCACCGGGGTGTCAGAGGTGATGCTCTGGCCTGAGGCGAGCCTGGCTCTTCAAAATGGTACAGGGGAAGCTGCCACCAATGCCCTGCTCCCGGTGCCGCTCCGGGTACCGCACACCCGTGTCTGGATGCATCCGGAGGCGAGACCCAGGACCTCGGACCCGTGCCCGGCGCAGCTTCCCCAGACTGCATCCCCAGCACCGCTGGCCTGAGGCCGCAAAAAAGGCTGGTGGTGGCTCAGTGCTGCAGAGGCACCGAGTGCAATGTCCAAAGGCCCTAACAACCCCCCTTTGTTTAGAGGCATCCGCACTCCTCACCCAGGAACCTCTTCAGCGTGATACAAAAACATTAATCTGAACCACTGCTGAGGTACAAACAAGTGCCAGCATTTTAATAAGCTCCAAACTATGCACTGGCATGTATTTTATTTGCTTGTTGGAGCTCAGAAATGATACAAATGCAGTAAACCCCTCTGTGTCCATATATATATATATGTATTCGGGCAACTTCAGCTTATTCTGCCTTTGCTTTCTTGGCCCAGAAGGCCCCTGGCGAGCAACGCTCTTCAGCAGCAGCAGGACCAGAGTCTGGCTGTACAGAGCCCAGTCTCTACAGGTAAGATCTATCCCTCCTGTCCTAATATTTTGGTAAAACGGACCAAAAAGCTGGTCGCTAAAGTGCCTGTTGGCTCCAGACAGTCCCTCTCTGGGCCACCCCTGCCTTGCCTCCTCGGGGCAGCGATGTCCTCGCCACCACCCGCCTGCGCAGACCCCCCCCGACACCCCGCTGCGGAGGAGCATCCTTCCCAGAGGGAAACATTACAACTGTTTTCTGAAGCAACAGTCATTATCTTCCCACTCTTTTTTTCCCCTCCCTCCTTTCCCCTGCTTCCTTTTCCCTTTCAAGATCATCAATCATTATTTTAGCCTCAGAAAACCAAACCCATCTGTCTTCCAGGCTCCTGAGCACACGCTGCGATAGCTCACGCTCCTCGGCTTGCCCCCCCCGTGACAGCGAGCTGGGGGCTCCACGAAGGAGACCAAAGCTCTGGGCGATGAGGCAGCATCTCCTCGCCTCCGGTCACCGCACAGCGCTTGCGTGGACCCTTTCAGGCAAGTCACTATGTGTATGTTTGCATCTCAATTCAAAGTGGGATGGACTTATTTATTTCAAGCAGCTGGTGGGATGCTATGTACACAGATATAAGTGTTCAGAGCTCCTAGAGCCAGGAAATCAAGCTAGTAGAAACCTTCCAGCTGCTTCCCTTCCAAGAGGCACCAACAACCCGTTTTGGGGTGTGCTGGCATCTCCTGCCCGTCAGGGCATTTCCCTTCCCAGCCACAGCAGATGCTGGCACCTCCAAAAACCTTTGAGAGACCAGAAATTCAACTCGTGCCCCACCTGCCATCCAGGGTACAGCCCAGCCACAATGCCACACACCAAATCCTATGACCCAAACCAAACCCAAAGACCCAACCCCGCTGTGACCAGAACACAGGAACCATCCCAGTCTGCTGGGAAGCAGAGGGGCAAAGGCTGGTGCCAGCCAAACCCTCCGAGGAATGCCGCTGAAAAAGCCAACGCTAGAGAAAATGGGGCTTTTATCACCCAAACTGCTTCCTCCCAGCACAGGCAGAGACCTCCAGCTCACCTCGGTGCCTCCTGAGCTATTCCACTTGCTTTTAAACTTGGCCACCACTCCCCGACACGGTGCAAACCCCTTTGAAAGCAAAGGCAGGCGGGCGGTGGGTTTGCCACCTGCCCCTCCACTCCCTGCTGCGGCCGGCTACCAACCCCAGTGGCTTTTGCCATCCTTTGCTTCTCTCTCTTCCTCAAATCCCAGTTTCATTACAGGTAGTTACCTGGCTTATCAAGATAAATCCAAAACTGCAGGCTCCTTGGGAGGGGGGCTTGCTGTTGAACTCAGGGGGCTTCTGCTTCCAACCATAACGTACATAAGGAGTCATCTTCTGCTTCAAGGAGCCAGCTAAACTTTAAAGGGATTAGAAGAGAATGGTTTCCTCCCCATCTCCCTCCCTGGCGTATGCATCTCTAACATAATTAGCTAGGTGCCTCGTAAGGCAGGGACGGATGAGTTTTTATTTTTCAATGAACAATTGTCTGTCAGAAATATGCAGATTTGATGAAGCTTAAGTGCTTTGTGGGATTCCATCAGTTACATCTCAAAATTCATTGGGAAATTAGGAGAGCATTTAATTTTGACAAGGGTGAAATGTTTTGGTTTCCACTGCCTAATTTTGTTTTTATTTCAGGCTGTACACTGGAATAACACAATATGTAAGATAAAACTCCAGATGATAATGTTGGAATTAAACATTTCCCCCTCCTCCATAGAATGGAGATGTTTTGAGGCAAAGTATTTCGGAATTTTCACATATGTTGGGGATTTCTGCATGGCATTTTGATTTGGGCTGAAACTCCCAAACACCCAGTTTCCCCCCAGGAATATCAGTTCTCAGCATCATCCACTTCATTTTGAAGTACCTCCCCACTCCCCTTGGTCCCCAAACCACTCCGTGTGACTTGTGCTGGAAGGAGGCGATGGGAGAGGTAGCCACTGCCCTGCTCCTTCATTTCTAATCCCAGTTCTCCCTGAAATGGTTATACTCGAATTAAGCTGTTTCTCTGCTCCGCTTTGCAGCGGCTAAGGAACAGCCCATCAGTTTGATGTGAAAGAGAGCAAAAGAGAAGGATTAGCTCCAGACAGGCCGCGCTAAGGCTTATACGCCTGTGTGGACCATGCCAAATTTCTGTTCCTTCTCCATCTAAAAAGGCTGGGACTGACACCACACCGGTGTCACCGAGGGCCATAACTTCATTAAGAGACTCTCTGGTAGATGCTGTCCCTTCTGCATACTGCTGAGCCAGACAAACTCCCTCCTGCCTGACGGGCTGACCTCGTGATCGTGGAGAGGAACAGTTCACATCGTCCTTGCAGATTTTCTCGCTCAAATTAGAAATAAATCTGTGCTAGAGGAACCTCAGCCTGTGGGCAGGGAGATGGTGATGATCAGCAGGATTCCATGTCTGTGCAGAACAGCAGTGCCCGCTGCCTGGGCTCGGTGGGCTCTCCCACCTCTTGCCGACACCATTCCCAAGGTGGGATGGATCCTGGAGCACAGCCACACTGTGAGCCCTTCCACATCCACCTGCAACATCTCTGGCCTCCGTAGACACCAGTCACTCTCTTCTGACTTAGAAGACTGACTCGCCAACATCTGCAGGCATCACAGATGTTGCAGAACCATCAGACCACCCCACGTGCACCCACCTGCTGCCGCACCGCTGCGGTGAAGCTGCTTACGCAGCAGAGAAACAAGGGGCCTAATTCTACCGCTACCTCGGCGTGGGACCCTGAGCTGCCTTCCTCACCACCAGCTGGGCAGCTCATTCCCTCCTGCTTCTCCAGGAGGTCCTCACACTGACGAGGTCCCATCCTGAGAGGGACCCAGCGCTCAGACACACACCTTCACTCCACACCTGTACCTGCCACTGCCTCCTCCCATGGTGATGCCAAGGACGCCCAACGTGCACCAGAGAGGAACCGACCACCTCCTCGCCCAGCTCACATGCTAAGACCAAAGCTCACCTTCCTTGGCAAAAAAATCCTCACCCCTCTTATTCCCCTGGGGCTGCAATCCTGCCTTGCTGGGGCTTGCAAATGGGCACAGCCATGGGGCAGCAGATGCAAGAAACCCTCCCTTCTCCCTGGTCGGATGAGAGGATTGGCATCAATGAGCAAAGCCAAGCTGAGAGACAGGTGGGGAAACCTGAATTTAAGCCACATTACAGGTGTTTCCTTCACTCCCTCAGGGCTAATTCACAGGTTTTCATCTCAAATTATAAATCACCAACACGTGAGGGTTAAGCCCTTTCCCTCCTTCAACATCCTCCCTCCAGGCTGAGCAGCTACCACTGTGCTGGTAGAAGGAATCAGCAATATACATTCCTTTACTGGTAATAATCTGACTTATTCCTCCAGCACAGTTTCTCCTGGTTTGCTATGATCCCTGCAAGATGGTACAAAATGCACACTGGACTCAATGTACAGAGCAGAGCGATTTAGTGAAGCTTGCTGGGATGTCTTTTCTCAGGAAATGCCCTCGGCTTCCCTGCATCTGACGGCAATTCGAGGGTGCAACAAGGAAAAGCAGCATGGAAATAGGTTTTCTAGAGCTTGGGGATTGTTTTGTTATGTTGCAAGGCAGGGCTCAAAGGCAAGGCTCCAGTTAGCAATGCCAAGATTTTAGCAAGGTTGCAGCTTATACTTCCTAAAACTGCCTAAATAAAAAAGGCCTCCGATAAGAAAAGAACTGCAAAAAACCTTTATGCACTAATGCCATCTACTGGGTAGAGGTAAAAATAACAGAAAAGCCATGAGATGGAGGAGAAAAAAGGGCCCCGTGGGAAGTGCGGGATGGAAGCTGGGGACCCGTCACCCCTCTGGGTGGGGACCCCACTGCAGAGCCTTTGGGGTCTTCCAAGTGAGACCTCGAATGCAGGATTTTTACTTGCAAAGCGACATCCTCTTTTGTCCTTCATAAGCCCAAGGAGACTGTCCTAAGAGACACTCCACCATGAGCTGCAAGCAAACTGCCCTCAACGTTTTAACCAAGTCCTCTTAAGGCCAAACAATTAGGTAATGGCAGAGCCCATGCTGCTAAAAAGCTCAAAGATAAATGCAACCCCAGTCCTTGCAGAATTACTGGAAGCTGTATTAACGGCATGAAGGAACTGGTAACAGATGATGATTATATATAAAAGGAATAAGAAATCTTTGAGATTTGTGCGGTTCCCTGGTTGAGCTGCTAGGCTCTGACTCTGCTGTGTATTAATTGCTTACAAGGCTGCATGTATATTTTATGCTCAGTACCTGCCTGGAACATTTGTTGGATTTAGCCTTGATTGATGAACCACTGATTATATACTTCTGTGGTCCTCAGCAAATTAATAAACTGTTGACTGGTAAAGATTAACAACATGTCATGATTTGCGAAACGGTGTCCAGAGTAAAGCTGAAGCAAAAACCTAGTGCTAAAATTAGTACACGAATGCTCCCTGAACTCTATAAAAAGGGGATAGCTTAATTAAATTACATCCCGATATTGCCCATAGCATTTACCAAATTGGCAAATTGAGTTCACGGCAGTTCAGCTTTAAAACTAACTGACATCCCTGCAAATTTGCAGCAAATGACCCCATCCCTGCTCGCACTGGAAGTCCAGCTCACACCTGGCAGACTCCGGGAGCAGGGGCGGGATGAGGAGGGGATGTATTGCCCAGCACAGGGACCGGTGCAGAAGGTGCCGCAAAGTCGCATGCCAGGGCTGCGGCGAGCTCCGAAACTCAATACCCATTGCCTGTGACCCCACTCAGTGCCATGGGCACGACCCAGGGCTGGGGGCAGCGCTGCCTGCCTACCCGTTAGGCTTTTTCCCAGACAACAGTCAGAAACGTGGGCCAGTGTCCTCCAGACCTCTGTTCGCACCCCTGCCATTGCTGGGGACCTACAAGCAGGTGATGAATGTAAAATGTTGCGTGAGGTTGGGAGAGCCGGGAGGGATGGAGCCCTGTGCCCCCGGTGTCAGTCCGATGGGAAGCAGGGAGATATGTGGACCAGCTGGAGGGATGCAGCAGCCGTCTCCAAACTCCCCCCGGGGAGCTCAGCTCTGCTGTCCTCAGGCTGCAGCTGGGACTGAGGAGCTGGGGGGGCTTCACCCCACGACTGGGGGCTGTGGAGAGGGGCAGAGCAGACTCTTGCTCCTGCAGTGGGGAGAAAAAGGGGTGAAGAGCAGAGGGAGAAAAGACAGGCATCTCTACAACTGTCTCCTGTCCCCATTGGATGCATGGCCCCAGGAGCCTGGCGTGTTGTGGGGGGACGGGGGGGTCCCATGGTCCCCACGCGTCACCCCTCACCCACGGCTCTCAGGGAGGGGATGCACTCCTGGAGAACAGCTCTGGCTGCTTCTCCTTTCTCCCCCCCACTGCCTGCTGTACACGGTTCGTTCTCTTTGCAGAAAGCCTCAGTTAGGCATTACAGAAGTGGGGGGGTGGTGGTATTTTCCCTGAGTGACACAGTTTTCAATTTCTGCCTCTCCGTGCACCAGCGTGGTGAGCGCTAGGCCTGTAATTTATTGACAATTTCTATCTTAATATATCCTGACTTTTAAAAAGAGGCATCTCTTCCCAGCGGCATGGGGCGATCAGACTCCCGATTGCTTCTGACAGTGGCTGGGAGGCACGTTGGCGTTCAGAGCAAAATAACACCCAAAAAAGGGGGGAAACCCCCCCAAAAGACTAGAAAGGCAGCTGCTCCCTGGAAAAGGGAACAAAAGAAAACAACAATGGGAAAAGAAAGGAGGAAAGGGAGAGGAGCGGCAAGGGGGAGATGGCACCAGGCGCCGCCAGTGACACATCAGGCTGTCGTGCTAAATGGCCTTAACAAGCAACTGGAGAAGGGGATAATGAAAATGCCACCCCTGGGATGGCACCACTCCAGCCTGACCTTTCCCGGCTGCCGTGTATAAACATCTTCAATAAATAAAGAGACACTTAACTCCCGCCTCTGCTGAGATGGGAGGGATGGGGCAATGGGGGATCTGCCTGCGGTGAGAGGGAGGGGAAGGGGCAGAGGGGTTTTGGGGGGCTTAGGAGCAGCGAGTGTGTGTTTGCAGGGCAGGTGGAGCGGGTGACAAGCTCTGGACCCCCTCAGGGGTCACCACCCGCTGCCTGGCAGGCAGGGGCTCCTACAACAGACAGACGAGAAGGGATGCTCCAGGTTTCCCCCAGTTTCCCAAGGCTCTGCCCCCCACATCTCCACACGTCATACCGGACCCGCACAAGCTCTGCGTGCAGGGAATTGGCAAGTTTGCTGTCGGGGGAGATGGGTTAGAGCTGGGAGAGGTGCTGAGCTCTGCTGCTCCCACCTGGAAGAACAGCAAAACCCTCTGTGCATCGATAGCTGGGAACGATTCAGAGCCTCTGCCCCAAACTAGTGGCCTAGGGTCTAAGGAGTCTTCTGGAGGGGGAACTACAAAACCTGGGACTCAGTAGATTGTCTGGCAAGATGTGAACACGTTCAGAAACAAATTGAAACTCTGCAGGCATCAGAGGGGCCCGGAGGGGGAGAAGGTGGGGAGATGCTTCATCTTTCTCCCACGCTGGGAAGGAAGCACAAGGCAGGAGAAAAAGCAAGACTGCTTTCCGCCCGTGCTTTCTTGACAAGCAGGAAAATGACCATCAGCCTCAAGCATTTTTCTTTTGGTCATCTGAGCCCCTGGGCTCCTTCCCTGAGGTCCTTAAGGCGTATGTGATTTGCCGTGAAGGCCCCAGGGGTAGGAGGAGTCCACCACCAGCACACACATCCATCCCCTTGGCCACAGCCCCGGAGAGGGACCAGGCAATGTCCCCCTCCGGCTTGTCCCCAAAACAGATGCCAGCCCCAGGGGCCAGCAGCCGCGGTACCTACCACGCAGCCCGTTGAGTCCACCTTGCGATCTGAAACACACTTGAAGTTGCGGGTACAGCCGCCGTTGTTGCGGGAGCAGTCTCGGACTGGCCCGAAGGAGGAGAGCAAGTCATTGATGGTTTCAAAGTAGGTGGACAGCATCGCTTCTTCCCTTGGAGAGAAAAAGCACCGTTAGGGCTGGCAGGGAGCTGGCAGCACATGGCACAGGCAGGGCAATCCACAAAGCAAGCTGCTCTGGCAAAATCATGGCATTTTGATTAGCAAAAGTGAGTAAAAGGAGGCTTCCCAAGAAAATTAAGGCTTTGTGATTACACTGTATAAAATAAATTTGCTGTGTAACTCTGAGATCCTTGATGAAAATGAAGCAGTTATGGGGTTTCAAAGATACTATCTACCATTTTCACGCAAACTAGCAACTAAGAGATACTTTATTAGTAGCCTGGAGTTGTGTGTGAATCCAACCCTATGCTAGACAACAGCAAATCCACAATAGTGAAACTCCTCCTGGACATTTCACAGCTGGGTCAAACCTTCCTGAGCACCCACACCTCGTCCATCACCTGGGGACACTTGCTAATGTTGGAAAGTCATACAAAACTTGGCTTCACACTTGCTGGGATGTGGATGCAGAGGCTCATCCCTGCGCTTGTCTCCGTGGGTGGGGGACCTGGAGCAGGGGATGCCGTGAGGGGTGCAGGCACAGCTCCCTGCTGCACTGCTCCAGCCCGTGATGGCTCTGCAAAGTGCCAGGCACAGCCGCGCTGTGACACCCCTCTCTTGAGCAAGCAAGAAGCGTAAATGCCTACAAATTCAATGGCCACGTAAAGCCTTGGGAAGCTCCCAGCCCTGCCTCTCTGAGCTGCGCACACAGCAGATTTTGTCTGTGACAAAGTATTCAGGCACAATTCTGCTGGGTTCCTGCAAAGAGAACACAGATGCTTGTTCAGAGCTTTAAGCATCTCCAAGGTATTTTTCATCTTCAAAGCACATTTTATATATTAACCAATACCTGCAACTCATCTTGGGCAACAGATCCCGTCACCCTCTTCCCGACAGGAGAGCAACGAAGCCATTTACCCAGGGTCACAGAAGTAGTCACTGATGGCGACAGACTTGACTTCCACAGGCTATTTATTAGATCTTTATACAACGGGGACTGCAAATAAACACTGACCCCTCTGCCTTAAAATACCCCCCGAGGCAATGCCCGGAGGCACAGAGGCATTTATTCCCCTTTAGCATCTCCCCTGCTCTCCCATCAGCACCTAAAAAGCCACAGAATGACTCAATGCCCGGTGCTAGTGTCCCCCTTTTTTTTTTGGGGGGGGGGGGGGGGGATTAACTTGAAAACCATGTGCTTGGCAATGAAACAGGACTAGAGGAATATATTCAGCAGCCCTTGAAGACCACAGCACTGCTGTCTCGAACTAGCACTGTGTTATCTATCAGCAGAGGGCCCCTGTGCACACACACGCCGTCACACTCACGCACACAGCCCTGCCAACACCAAACGCTCGCAAAAATCATGAGTCAGGCATTAAAAAAAAAAAATAATGAGATTGGCATAAAAATGATGAGATTTTAAAAATAAATCAATCACTGGGTGGTGGGGTTTTTTTTCCTCCCTTAAATTTGCCTTCTGCCTTCTGAGCCTTCAGGGCATAACTGAACCTTTCCCTGAGAACTCAAGGGCTAGAAACTACCCAGAGACCAAACCCAAAGAAATAAAGCCCTATGCAGTATTGAAGTCACGATTTTGTAGTTTCCAGATTTCCAGGCAATCACAGGATTCCAAAAGCTGGAACTTTCAACGAGGAAAACACCATAAAACCAGCAAGAACTGGTAAATTGGCTTGTCCCCATTCAGACAGAGGTGGAGGATAGATTCTTCGCTACCATGGGTCAGGGCAGATGAGTTACCCCAGTGCCACGGTAGCTCCATGCCCACCGTGGTGCCTCCAGCTGCATCACCACCCCACACAGCAAATCCATGTCTGCACTGCCCACTTTCACCCCAGTTAATGCATCCCAATTAACTTCTCCCTCTTGGCGATCATGCTTCCGATATTCCCCCTTTCTTGGCCCATCTCCTAGATTTTCCAGCATATTTGGAGCTGAATCTCCCTCTGTCCTTTCTTGGTCATGTTTCAAATATCTTTAGAGGCCCTTTTCTATTAGCACTCTGTTCCCACCAGAATTTGCGGCTCCTCCGAAGTGAGGGAATGAGAAAGGCAGAATATATTAGATCAGGGCACGTATTTCTGCTGGAGAGATGGGGGAGAGAAAGGGCATATTATTTACTAACCAAAACCACTGTTTATTAATGCAGGGAGAATTATTTTTAAAAAAAACCCAACAAACCATGACAACTCCTCCACCGCCCACCCGGAAAGCTCAGCCCCGTCTGGTCCTCCGGAGGGGCTTCTCATCGTAGGTAGACTGCAAGGAGAACCATACCCCCATCCTCCCTCCTGGCTTTTCCATTTGGCCACCAAACAACCAGACCCTCCTGCAGCTCCCACGTCCCTGGAGGGAGAAGATGAAGAGCTACAGCTGCCTTCATTGGTGTAAAGGAGACCCTGGGGCTGGATCCTTGGCCGGGGTAGCTCCGGAGAGCCGGAGTGCTGCCGGGAGAAGCCAGCTCATCCCGCACAGCACCGTGCTCCTGGGCTGGGGCTGGCGGGGGCAGCTCGTCATGCTTTTAATTAAAACCTGGAAGCACAAACCGATCTTCTCCCCTCTGGGGGGTGGAGGACAGGAACGGGAACCTCGCTCTCCGAAATTGTGCCTGGCATAATGGATGACCCCTGACAAAGCACGGGCAGGGGCTGCCGAGCTGGAATGAGCCATTAAACGTATTAAAATATTAACCTCGCTTGAAGGTGGGGCAGCGGAGCCGGAGGGAAGTGTTCAAATGTCACCTGCGAGAGGAGCTGGGTGACAGCACTGCCTGCAGACGGAGGGAGGCTGCTCGGCCAGATCGCTTCTGCGTCGGCCGTCGTTAGATTAGAGGAGCATCGCTTCAACGCGGCGCCCTTACAAGGGGGATGTCAGCAGATGAGAGGGCTGACGCGATGCTCGGAGCGAGCTGGGAGCAAACTTTGCTTTCGTCTGAATGCGGAGGGGCTTAGTGCAGGCAAGCGCTGCCGAGCCTTTGGCACTGTCAGCCTCAGCGGCTCCTTTTCATTTTGGGGGGTGAAGAGCAATAATTAACCCACCTCCCATAGCGACAATGGGATGGGCAACATGTGGCACACAGCAGACGACTTTCCACCCGCGCAGCTCTGGGGATGACCCCTGCCCGTCCCTCCCTGCCTGCTGTATTGGACCGCAGCCCCCAGCCCCCAAATCCCAGAGCCGGCCCTGGAGAGCAGGCATGCCGACAAGGCAGGGGACGCTCAAGGAGTGATGGCAGCATCTGGCCACCATTGCATGGTGCCTACCGGGGGCAGCCGTCCCTCCCCACCACTCGGGCATGCCAGATTAGACCAGCCCTGATGGATGAATCACTGTCCCCGCAGTAACGAGCTGCCTACAAAAGAACAGCTCTTTTCTCTTGTTCTCCATCTATCCATATTGAATTTCACTGAGTAACCCCCAGATCCGTTCTGACAAGGCAGGATGGAGATGACGGGCTCTGCAGTTTGTGCCGTGCCCGGAGCACACGGGAGAGCTGGGGGAAGCTGCCGGTGGTCCTGGCCAGACCCAGGCACTGAGGCCGCAGGGACTAGGCAGGGCTCAGCACCTGGTAAACTGGGAGGACGGGGCAATACCCCACCGCCCTGAAGCGGATGCCAGATTCCATCAAAAAGGGCATTTTGGAGCGAGCGACCTAATTTCTGGTGCCAGATTCTCTCTGCAAGCACATGCACATCTATGAACACACACACTTGCTCTTTCTTTAATTCTCCAGCCCTCCCAAAGACACACACAGATGCCCAAATGATACACTAATAAATGAAATGCACTCCCCTCCTTACCAGGACCCACTGATTACATACCCAGCATCAGTAAACCCCACTTTTCTAACAACTTCTGTTGCCACAAATGGTCAGCATGGTGCACAGACTTTGCACAGCTCCTGCGGTGCAGACCGCAGCACCCATCCTCACCCAGCCCCACGCCACCTCCCATCACCCACACTCGCCTCAATTCCCTCGAAAATACTTTTCTCCATCCTCCCCCTTTGTTGCACGCCCTCATTAATGAAGCAGATTCAGTGACAAATATCGCTGGGGGTTATTTATTCATGAAATACCAACACCATGCAATTCTCAAAGCCTCCAAAGCACTCGTCTCAGAATAAGCTCCTGAGCTTCGCAGTGGCTCTTCTCTCCAGCTCACCCTGGAAGGGGATTAGCGGGTGTTATCCAACTCAGCTGCCCCTTTTTATTGCCTGCTAATGGTTAAAGACTTTGGTGTCTTACAAAGGTAACCATTGCTGAGAAAAACAAAGAAAAGGATGCGAGCTGGGGACTAAGCCAGTGCTGCTCTACCATCTGCTCCCTGAGCTGTGTTTGGAGAAGGATCAGGGGAGAGATTTGGGGTCCATGAGCTTCTAGAGACAGGGCCCACTAGCAGCAAAAGGCATGATGCTGTGTCACCTGCAGCTGCATCCCGAAGGAGGGACTGCTACAGAGCGGGGACCCAAAACCAGCCGGTGCAGCCCAGCCAGGATGCCTCGTGTCCAGCACCCCGTGCTGCTTCCTACTTCCATTGGCAAGACCCCATTCAACAGGGAACTTAGAAGCTGAGGCACTTGCAAAAGAGTACAGAGCAATTTACACGCTGATTCTGCATTTTCAGCCCAACAGCTGCTCCTCTGAGCAATTTTGACCAGCTCTGGCCATAAAACTTCTGCTGTGCTGCGAGGCTTGAGACAGTGCTCATCTCCTCGCTGCTGAGAGCCCGCCAGAGAGGTGTTCCCCTGTGCAGACTTTGCTCCCTTTTCCCATTACGACCAGCCAGGGGTTAAACCTGGACATCCTCCGCCTTTCACACTACTTCCCTGGCCCATCAGGTCATCTCATCCAGAGCTGGCTTTACCCGGAGAGACCCTCACCCGCTGCCCCATGGGTGCTCACGTGGGAGCCGTGACTGCTTCCCCCTTCCAGACCACATCACAGCCCTATCCAGCCCCAAAATGTGCCAAGGGTGCAGCTCAAGGTGAGCATCCATCCCTCCGGGGCAGTTTCCAGGAGAAGCTGGATGCTCGCCCTAGGGGGGAAAATGTCCCTGAGGAGTCCCCAAACACAGCCCCAGACCTGCAACAGCTCTAGTCCCCATCCCCATGGTAGGTAGGTTACTGCCTCCCCAGAAAATTCTCTGAGCATCACCTGGGCTCTCACCTAGACCACTCCTGTCTTCCTCCGCTCCCTTCCTCTTCTCCCTCACATCTCTTTTTCCTCCACTAAACCCCTGCTTTCCTCTGCTAATCCGGCCAGCGCTGCAGTTATTAGTGAGGCTGCTGAATTCTTCCTCGAGTTTCAGAGTAAACCGCTCAAAGATATTAATGGGATTGGTGGGCGTGGGACCTGCATGAGCCTTTTTGCTGCGCAAATGGTTCTGCCTCTGTTTTGTCTGCAGCCACATGGGTTGGAAACTTCTTTACCAGCCATGAATTGCAAATGCTGAGTGGAAGACAGTGAGCTGGGAAGGGTAGGTGCTCTCAGATGCGAGCCTGAAGTATCAAACTGGAGGGGGAATTATAGACAATAGCAGAAGAGAAGTTAACCCAGCCCTTCATCCCCAGCTTTCTGCACTGCAGCGCTTGGGCTCGTTAAGGCTGGGAAGAGCTCAGCGTGTTCATACAATGCCCAGCAAAACTCATCACAGAAATGGGCACAAAGGGTCTGCCTGCCTGATCGACACACGTACCCCAGCTGAGGGTGTACTGCAACACTCATAATCACATTTTTTATAAAAGCATTACCTATAACCGATAAAAAACCAAACTGCATCTGTGAAGCCCAGCATTCAGGAGTGAAGCGTTGGGATTTGACCAGCACACGGGGCTGGGACCCCGGCTGCAGGCAGACCCCTGGGGACCCCAAGGTACCACCACCCGTGGCCCCAGCCCCGCTCTCAGCACGTGGCATGCCCGCTCGCCTGCAAAGGCAGAGCCATCCCCTCCCCTGGGGCTCTCCCCTCCTGGGGACTCACCACCCAGGATGCCCAGCATCTCATGAACGTTAGTTTATACTCCTAGCTTCTGTACACTGGGTATTATTTTCTTCACACTTAAGATGGGGAGCCAAGGCAACAAGAGATCAGGATCAAAGGTGCTCACCACTGTTGGACGTCCAACTGGAAATGCTTTCAAAGTTATTTTTAGTACTTTTAGCATTTCCCACGCTCACAGTACAATTCCAACTGGGTTTGATTGCACCACAGGCTCAGCTGTTCTGTACAGAGGGCCATGCAGTTAAACACCCAAATCATGATAAACGTGCAATAAATGGTGACCTGAGAAAAGTGGTCAACGATTTTAAAGCAACAGAATACGTTTTTTCCAGGATTTCAACCCTTTTCTTTTTTATTCTGCCTGCAACAAGAGACCATTCTCTCTACAGCCCTCTCCTGCACCCACTACACCATTTACCACCTCTACAGCAAATGCAGCAACCACCTCCCGCAGCACCGAACCATGAGCTATCTCCTGAGCAAGTCCATCTGCACATTGACCAAGCTGGGATGCTCTGGAAAAGTTAATCTCCAGCCCTTGTGTTGGAGGACCCAATGAGGTGGTGGCAGCTTCTAAGGTGGGGACTTTATAGTCTGAAATTTTGGCACAATTAAGGTCACATCTTCAAGCAGGTTTCTTTAGCGTGGTGCCTGAAGATGTGTGTGCATGCAGCAGATTTATTATTTCACGCAGAAAAACTGAGTTTCTGCCCAGCGCACCCACAGACACTTTTCAGCTTAATAGTGCTGGGAGGTTTGAAGAAAAATCACCATCCAGGTCCTAAACTGGGAGAAATCATCCTTACTTGAGTGACGTTGGAGAAGGTACTTCAGTGGAGCTACCCTGACATACCACAGCTGATGAGCTGCTTACTATAAATTTTCCGGGTAGTCTCACTTCTTGTGGTAATACTATAATAAACACTTGCAAAAACGCTCTCCCAAAAACCTTGAGGTTGAAAGTGTGAAAAATTCCCTACCATGCTTCAATAATTTGCTAGAGATTCAATAAAACCATCGCTCCGCCAGAGCGTTTTGAAGCTCACCTCGGCAACCAGAAGGGCCAGAAATTTAATTACAGCAAAGCGAAGCAAAAACAAACACACCGGAATAAAAGCGAGCTCGGAAAGCCCATCGTCCCAGAGCATGCCAGGGCTCACCAGGACCCCCCATCCCACTGCAGCCCCCTCGGAGGCAACGCAGCTCTGCCGTACGAAGGACCAGGATGTCACGGATGAGATAAACAGGAAAGTTTTAATTCTGAGCATTTTTTCCCATTTCAGGGAAGCATTGTGGTCATGGCTTCAACCCCGCACAAGCCAAAGGCAAATGCAGGTGGTGCTGGCTCAGTCTCCCGGGCAACCTCAGTGCTGGGAGGTTTAAGAAAAGATGCACAAGCCTTAATAGGGATGATAAAGCACGGTCAGTACGCATGCTGGAAATCACAGGTGTCAGCGCCTGCTTCACCGTGGCTTCTAATTAATCCCAAATTTGGCGGGTACACAGTACCATCAGGATGCTCCTGTGTGTCAGGCACCTTGACAGCAAAATGCGGGATGGGACGGGACGGGACGGGATGGGACAGTATGGTACAGGGGCTTGGAGCAGAGCAAGTGCCCTCGGTGGGACAGAAAACCCACACTAAGCACCTGGGGACACCAGCCAGGAGGAGAAACAGCACTGCCAAGCATCGTGTCCCACCGTAGCCACCCCAGCTTGTCACAGCAAAAGGCATGGGCATTGCCCTAGATGCCCACCACCCCGTTCTGCATTTATTTAAGATACAGCTTTCCCAGCCATTTTCAAGGTCCCAGGCTTTACCTTCCCATTTTATACCTTTTTGGAGCCCTGAGAGCCACATCCTGGCAGGTCACAGGGGCTCAGCCCTGCCATGCTGCACCGCATTTTCCCCCCGCCCCTCATTAGTTTCATCAGGAGCTCATTCTTAAGGCGAGGATGTGACTCTCCCTGTCTCAAAGGTGTCCAGCACTGATAAAACTACTTCCCCCCTTCCATGCAACCGCAGAGCCCCAGCTCCCTGCTGCTATTACCAGAACTGCTCCTAACACCCCAGCTAATGTTTTCAGCTTCAAAGGAATCCATTTCCTTCTGTTGACTATGTCACCAGCCAGAGCCAGACATACCTAATTCAGTTTTATTAACTTTAGTTATTAAGCTATGAAGCACCCAAGGTTACCCAAGGTGAGCCTGACCCATCCCTTTCCCTACACTGCTCCTCCAAACTTCAGCTGTGAAGAAAAACTTCATAATGTGAAATCCAAAAGTTCAAAAAATGGCAGCAAACAAGAAGCACAGGAAAAGCACAGTTTCAACATCTTAAGAAATTAAATAATAAAAAAATGTAGCATTTAGACCACCAGGAACAGAAAGCTCCACCTGGCGCCTCGCGCCACTGCAATTACCAGTAAACACCGTTGGGTGAGGGGTTCTTGGCAGCTCCAAATATTAATAATTTAAACAGTTAATAGTAGTGGAATCTGCTTGTTCAACACAGAATCAGTAGTAGTAGTACATATTAATTGATAGCAATTGCACACTAATTAACTCACAAAGTAATATGTTTATCTAGCAAAATGGATCATACTATTGGCACGGGGTTTGTCAGTAAAGGCAGCAACGCATAAGTAAAAAAATACATAAATGAAAATCACCAAATGATTTCTCTGTCCTAATTAATATTTTTATTAGCTCAGTTTGCCCAGCAATTCCTTCCAACCCATCCCCTCAAAATATCATTTTCAAAATAGTGAACTTGTAAATACGTTTCTGGCCTCAATTTACAAATAAAAAGCAACGGAAGGGTTTTTCTTATGCTCAGAGCTAACACGGTGATAACAAGGAAGGAAAAAATCTGCACAGAAGGGGAAGAGAGAGACCACAGGGAGAGCTCGTGGCTCGCCACGGACGAGCTGCTCTGAGCCGAGCAGACCTCGCTGATGCTGCTGGCAAGACCTTCTGCACGCTGCCATGAAAGAAGGCATCCAAAAATACTTCTAACACCCCTACCAATTAAACACCGACCCTGGCACTGCGCAGGTGGTGGCCAGGAGTCCCATGGGCTTATCTGGAGGGATGGAGCAGAACACTCCATGCCGTAGGAGGAGAAGTAGTAGGAGGGGTGGCGGTGGGGGGAGAAAGCTGATGTTGTTCAAACCCCTGGTTCTGACCCGAGAACCACGTGTCATGACCAAGGGCAGGGACCAGGGAAGACAAGGGAGGCCAGCCCGGTGCCAGATCCTCCACAGGAATCACGGTTCTGCAGGAGCTCGGCAGGGAAGTGGCATGGGCTCTGCTACCATCCCCGCCTTGCTCCTGCAACCGACTGCTTGGATGTAGCCCAGCCCTTCCACCCAAATCCAGAACAGCTGCCAGACACAGTACCCCACAGTTAAATTTACAGGGAGAAAAGCCCTCCGTGGGGGATGTCACATCCAGGCTATCTCTGTCTGGATGGTGGGATCTCCGCCAGCAAAGGGATCCCGCAGAGCATCTGCTTTGCAACGCAGACCCGGACCAAGTCTCCCAGGAAAGCCCTTGTTAGCAGGGCCGCAGATACGATGGGCGCTGCAACGCCGGTGAGACATCGAGGTCCATCAGGCATCCCGCAAACGGGAGCCCCTGCCACACAATGCGGGTATGTACAGGTCTGTGTGGGCAGAAGTATAATAAAGGAAATTATAAAGGTTGCAATGTCACATACTCAAAACTTAAGAAAATGTGAGAACTAAGGTTGCCAAGACAACCTTAAGCAGTCTCTGGTAATTATGCACTTTGATGAAGGTCTCGATTGCAAGACCACATACAGGAGGGTTACCTCAAGGACCTCTCTGTCCCCAAACACCAAAGGTGATGGTGCTGAGCTGTAGCCGCGTGCCGCTGGGTGCCTGAAACAGTCCAGAGCTCGGCATTTAGGCATCCCCAAAACCACCCCAGGCACCTACGAACATCTGCAGACTTCTTGGCACCCTTCAAACAACTTCATCTGCAGCTTCTCAGTATCTTGTTTTCTCTTCGTTGGAGGACACATAGCTCCTACTTTATTGTACTCTATTCAGGCGCTGTTCTGCATGCACAATTACTCAGCTCCTCATGGGTTGCTTATCCTTTGCTCAACACCAGAAAGCAGCAGTATTTCACAACCAATAAGGTGATTAAGCTCCCAATCTCCCTGTTATCATCCCCATTTTACAGACAGGGAGCTAAGGCCCAGGCATGGTAATGTAAAAAACATTCACTACATTACATGCACCAAATTTGAGACATTTAGACTTGATATTTCAGAGTGCTTAGCATTAAATGACACTTCCCCTGCTCAAAGCACAGCTCTCATTGACTTCGGTTGAAGTTTTTACAGCTCCACATTAATGCAGATCATTCCCAGAGCAGGTTCATCGGCTGTGCTGAGTGAGGCAAAGGTGAAAAACTAGGATATGATCATATCGTTAAAGCGGTTTCATAATGCATATGCACAGAGGGGCTGCCTGAAGGCTGCACAGCAAACTGACCCTGGCACCTCCTGGCTTTGGAGTTTTGCAAACTTGGTAACATTTGCTGAAGAGGAGCCTAATCGGGGTTTTATTCTGGGTAGGGAGGAAGGGGAAGGCATTCAGTCTGCAAAAAGAGGACATTTTTCAGCAGCAGTGCAGGACACAGCATCGCTCAGCCTTTGGTGGGCAGAGTTCTCCCCGGGGTAAAATCGCCTGGGCAGACTCCTACCTGCCCACTCACCGTCCTCTTTCCCTCTTGGCCCAGTATAGACCATTCCTCTCGCCCATTCCCCCAGTTCCCCTTCCCTGCCAGACCTAAACTCAGTATTTTTGGCCAGCTGCTGTCTCCCTCCCTCATGCCCTCGGCCAGCATTTCAGAGCGGGAATGCTCGGCCGTGCTCAGGCACGGAGGATTGCTGCCGACTCTTGCTGCTAAAAATCAAACAAGACTTCATGCCGTGTGCAGCAATTCAAGTTTTTCAAAAGCACTTTTAAGCTGGCCAAATTAAGGTGGTTCTTTGCCTGTAAAAGAGAGACCCTACACAAAACGTCCGCCTCAATCCTCTGCAACAGTTTTGCCTGGGGGAGAAAAAGAAATCTTAGAAAAACAAGTAGTCGAGCAAAAGCGTAGACAGAAGGCCTGGGATCTCTCACCCTAAATTATTAAAGGCTGAAAACATCATGAGATGGGTCAGGCCACCCCAGTACCAGGCAGTGATTGCAGCCCTGCCTGGGCTTGTTCAAATAAAGCATAGATTCACATAGACTCTGTGGCATGGCGAAAAATGCCATTAATCTCGCTGCCATGATGAGCTCTGGGCATCTCCTCTCTACCTTACCCATATCTGCTCCTGACACAGACCCGATCAGACACCGGAGACGAACTGAGCATCTAGCCACCTTCCCCTTGTCTTTGCCCTTCAAAATAATCAGCCGTCAGTAAACCAAGATTTCAGGTCACTGCTCATTCGTCATCCCAAAGGGATGAGCCTGGGATGAGCTAAAGGATTTTCCCATTTAAAACAGACATATATTCTAGCCCAAAAGAGAGCTTGGCTGTGGCGGTTCCCAACTCTCCACAGCTTTCCCAGCCTAGAAATTGGGAATTTTCTTGCTGGTGGGAACTTGGAGGGGCCAGAAAGACAGAGAGGACCTGGAAGGACCCCAGCCCACATGCCAGCTCCATCCCCTGCTCCTGTGCCCAAGCCCTGGGGGTTGCACAGTCCCCCCAGTGCCGCAGCTCGTCCCCCGGCCCTATGCAGGCAGAAATGTCCCATAGGTGCGGGGGACAGACCCAGGATGGGGTACGGCATGGGGGGCTGCCTCTGCCTTCAGTCATCATGAGCATTTTGTAATGGCGAGCTTGAAAATCCCTGCTTGGGGCTCAGACTTCAGCATCTGCTTAGGCACAAATGAGTCACTGGGGTTTTCCTTCCCTTTTATATCCTTCAAGGGTATTTTGGGCAAGTTTTCTGTTCTAATGGGCTCTTCTGGATCTGACTTTGTAGCAATTCATGAGGGTCACCAGGAAAAATTGGACTTTTCAGGGAAACTGGGAGAGGGAGGTGGTTACCCTTTAGCTCGTTGTTTGCCGGCGTACAGGCACCGGGACCAGCCACATCCCTGATTCGACGACTCTCATTACACAGCGGTTGTGGGTTTTTTTCAAGATACATATAAAGTGCTTAGATGCAGTGGCGATAAGCACTTTAGAAATGCCGATAGAATTAGATTAGATAAATAGGAAATGGCCAGGGCTGCTGGATCAGATATCCATGCCCTGATTTTTCATAGATGCTCCTATCGATCCACCGGGAACAGAAGGCGTTGAGCCCCTGGGAAACTGGGTTCCGGGGATCGGCCATCTCCGCACAGGTAGGGATAAGTGTTGGGACTGGAGATCCCTGCCCTGATGAGACAATTGCTGCAGACTCATGGAGGAGCAAGCCCCTGAAGACCACAGCAGCTCAGCATCCTCATGTAGCAACACCAGGCTCTGCAATAAAGCTCCATCCAGCTGAACCCCCCCAAAAGTCACACAGCTGGATGACCTTCACCAACCTCTCTGCATCCCAGGGGACACAAGACCCCGTCTACCCGGCCTGCTCACCGCAGACCTGGGGAGCTGGGTGCGTTGCTCCCAGCCACGGCACCGGGTAAGCCAGCATCCCACGGCGTGGGGGTGCGTACGGCTGCACGGAGGGAGGGGCAAGAGCCTATGAGAAGCAAAACTAGTGCTTTTTGAACAACCAAACCCATAAGCTGTATTTTAGAAAACACCACACACCTGGGTCAGTTACCAGGGATGCATTTATGCATACGTATACATATATGCATAGATTTGCTGCTATATATAGCACCTTCTATCAGCAACGCTTGCTTGCTTTGAAAAAGCCAGGTGAATGTCCGCAGACAGAGGAACTGAGGCACAACTAGATTATTTACAGCTCGTTTCCAGAAGTACTCTTTGAAGTTGGAATCCAATTAATTTTATACCTGGGGAGAGATTTGCATAGGGATTTTCTGTCCATATGGGCAAGTTTTTCAAAAGGACTCGGCTCTTATCTAAGCACCCAATGCAGATTGTGTTTTCCAAGGTGCCCAGCATCCATTAGCAGTTCCTCTGAGTACCGCTGGGTTTGTCACAAGGGCAGCACCCTCCTTGGTAAGCCACCGGCCACCAAGCCCTTCTGAGGACACCACCTCCATGGGTCTGGTCTCCAGGGGTGAGGAGCACCCTGATCTGCTGCTGCCTTTGGTAGGGACCCATCTCACCCCTGCCTGGAGATGTGGCCACCTCAGAGCAAATAATTTCCTACCATGGAGAAAAAGAGGGTTTTCTGCTGGTTTAAATCCCTGAACAAGCTCAGCCCAGGATCAGAGACATGCCACCACTGGCACGGGGAAAATGATGGGCATTGGTGGCTGGGGGAAGGCCAGGGCCATCCTGTGCAGTAGCCACATCCCATTAAATCATCTTGGCTATGACCTAAAACTGCACCCACACTGCCAGGAGGGTTTGTCTTCTATCTCCCTTGCAAAGGTGTGCCACCACTGCAGCGAGCACTGCCCGGACAGACCTCAAAGCAGCCACACACTGTCCCCAGCTTGTCAACTCTTTGGGGTAGAAGCTGTATTTAGACCTGAACCTGGGGCAACTCTCTTTAATGAACCTTTCCCGATTTGCGGTCTTACGAATACCCCGGCAGAGAGGCAACCAAGCCTTTCCCCATCCCCTTTTACACACCCGCAACAAACCACGGTCCCCAGGAGCCCACGGCGCGGTGCCTGAAAATCTCTGATCCAGGCAACGGCTGCAAAGCATCGCCTTCAGACTTCTGAGGAAGGGACAGAGCTTCAAAACGCACGTGAAACCCCCAGAGGCCAACATTTCACAAACAAACAGCACCCACCGGGAGGGAGCAGGCAGCCCTGGTTGCAGCAACATCTACCTATAATGAGCTGACCCGCAGGCTTCCTCCCGGCTCTCCAATTCGTGGAGTAATTGCTGTACATTTTTAGCCTTGCCTGCAGCCATAACGTATAGTGAAGGCTGCCGAGCTGTGTCCAGGGCCAGGTGTGTTCAGAAAAAAGGATAATCAGCATTTTAAAAAAAAAAAAAAAAAAAAAAGGGAAAAAAATCTGGCACTGAACTCTGTTGCATCCATTTTTGTTCCTGCCGAACCAAATTGGCTGCCATCAAAGCAAATGGCAGATGAAGAAAACATTGACTTTCTGCTTGGGTCAATAAACAAGACAAATTAAGCGGGGAGTTGAACATGGAACAGGGAACATCATCATTTACCTGAGGAAGAGAGGGGGTTAAAGTCAGAGAGGCTGAAGCAGGGTGCACAGCCGGTATCTCACGTAAGGGCGTTTCACTTGGGAGCTCAGCGCCGGGAGGCAGGAACCGTGCCGGCTCCACCGAGGCTTGGGACTATGCCGTGGGACTGGGTCTGGTGGGCTTAAAACAGAAGACCCCGGACCCACATCCTGAGAAATGACTACAGGGGATTGCATTCCTGCAACTAAGCATCTCGTGGTGCTGATGGCATTTCCCCCGAGTGGGCGTGCGGCCTGCACAGGGCTGAGACCTGACTGCTGCTGGTCCAGAAGTGGCCAGACCAACCCTACCCCAGGTCCCAGAGACACCAAGGATGGGATTCAGCTCACCTATCCCAAGACAACCTGACACACGCACAGGACTGGTCACTTCGGGCTGCCTCCAAACTCAGCAGGGGAGACTCACTCATTTTGGGGATGATCCCCCTACCCTGAGGTGGTCAAGGATTGCAGCAAGAGCTGATGGTGCCCTGAGCTCCACAGACCAGATCTCTGCTGATTAGAAAAGGCAGCCCGAGGGACTAGCTTAGATGCAGATCTAGGGATGATCTAAGCTATTCCTAAGCGCAGCCAAATCAATCCCAGCCTACAGCCCTTGGACGTACTTGCAATAGATGCCAGGGAGAGAAGAAGAAGCCTGCTATTGGCCTTCCTGAGGAAAGGGAAGGTCTTGAGCTCACCTGTAGCATTAGATAGCTAAAATGCCATTTGCGAGACAGACAGAAAGCCTCAACTACGGAAAAAACTCCTTGCACTTTGCACTGTCTTAGACACCACAGACCTACCGTGAGACACAAACCTGCAAAATGCCAAAATCCCAGTGCCCACAACAGGAGTCATTGCCCTTGCTGTGCTGTCCCATCTTGTAGCCTCTTGACATTGTAGCTTCCCTAGCTTCGATCTGCCAAGCTGGGCTATTAATGGGGCGTGTGGGTGGAAATGTAGAGAGCTGAGCAGACTCCCTGGGTTGGTCACTAGTCCCAGGCTCAGGTTTCCAAAGGAGACACCACTTTGGAAGATCTACCTGCTTATTTTGTTGGGTTATTTTTTTTTATTCACAAGCCTACCCCCTCTGAACAATAACCCACAACCTGAAGCACCTCTAAAGAAGAGATGATGCATTAAACCAATGGCAGCACCGTGTTTACACACACACACCGATTTCGAAGTTTAACTCGGAGCTCCTCCAGCCTCACTCTGATACCAAGCATCCAGAACAGATATCCTCCCTTTACCTACAAACCTTTGCGCTATTGCATTATTAAGCGGAACATAAAGAATACATGCATTTATTAAAGGCAGAAGAGACTACACCTCCCGGCGGACTCTTCCCTGAGCTCAATTATAGGCACTAAGTGTCTTGCATCAAATGCGTTTAGAAAAGCTGCGCTATGGCAGAGGTTACAAGGGATGCATCGGGGGCCCGAGCCCATGGGCAACGATGGGAGCTGCAGGCAGGTTCGCATGGGATGGGAGCATCCCTCCCCTTGGGCCAGCCAGATCTCAGCCATCAGGTTCGTTTCAGTTACCAGTGTCAGGGTGAAGGATATTCAGTTTGAACCGCAATTCACAGGAACGCGGGACATGGTCGTCACTATGCCTGCCTGATTAGATCTGTCAAAACCTATCACGGGGAAGTTTGCCTGGGAGCCCTCTCTCCAGCTGCACATTTAGCAACAGGAGATTGATGACAGGAGAAAAAGGCGGGGGGAGAGGAAAAGACAAGAGGAGCATTTGCACACTGCAGGACCACCCTCCTTCTCCTGCCCATCACATTTCATTCACCACCTTTATTTTAGTGTCTATCTTAATTAAGAAGACTACACGGAAGGGCTTCCATGCCAACCCCAGGTCTTCCCCGAGGGGCCGAGGAGGATGCCCAGAATACAATCTGCTCCCTCTGACAGGCACCAGAGACAGACATGCAGCGATGTGTCCCTCCACAGTCCCACCCCACCACGAACCCCACAAACCACCTCTGCCAGGGCAGGGAGCAATGGATGAAGATCTCCTGACGGGTGCCAGGAACATCCATCAGAGCCCACGGCAGCTGGTGCCTCTGGGTAGACAGGGGAGCTGTGAGCATCGCGTGGGCTCTCGGAGGAGGAGGAGGCAGGGGGTGAGGGACGGCTGAGCCCACCCCGACACCGCGGCGGTGTGCACCCCGCTCCTTTTCACGGGGTGACCTCTCCGCCTGACTTCCCACTGCAGCTGCACAGAGCGCGGTGCCGACCCGATGCTGCATGCAAGGAGAGACGAGGGTTACCCAAAGCCTCTCACACAAACGCTTTCCCAGAATACACTCCTCTTTCATTACACGCACAAGGGCCAAAACATTGATTTTTCAGCCCATAGGCAGCAGCAGAAGCAAGCCTCTGCAAATGTGACCCTTGGAAAAAGATTCAAGTAGAAGGTTTGTGGAGGCAGAGGTCACTGGAGAGGCAAACCTGGGTATTTACAAGCAAGAAAACAGTCAGATGTATTTTTACCATTTCACCCAAACAGGCTTCTCCACACATACTTGCAAGAAGCGGGGATCATAGCAAAGACTGAGCTTAACTTGTTTCGCCAAGTTTTTCTCTCGATGGAAGGAGCACCGCAGAGCTGAAGCACTGCCCGATTGCGGGCCCGAAGGCAATGAACTTTCTTTCAGCATTTGGCATAATTCATATTAAAAGACTCAAATTCAGCTCCAGCAATATTCACCTCTATCTATCCAAACCCAAACTTGGTTTAAAGAAATGAAGATGACCTCAAAACTCCTGAGGGTCTGCTCTGCCACAGCAGACGAGCAGAGAGCGTTCCCAGGAATAAAAGCCCCGAGCGGGAGCTGGCATTTCAAGATCGGCTGCAGACTCGGATGGTGAATTACCGCATGACCGCGGGCAACTCGCAGGATGTGTCAACGCTCCAGACTCCTCATCTGTAAAACGGGGACAACCACAGCTACCTACCTCCCACCGTGGCACGCAGTTAATTAATGCTCTTTTGAGTTGTGAAGATTAAAAGCGGCATATAACTCCAAAATAGTGGTTTATTATTATTATGAATGAAGCCTCCACTTGTTCCATCAGAGTGCACCTTAAAGCAGTGCTACTGTAGACACTGTGAATTGTTTCCAGCAGCTGTACTACTGCTGGTGTTCGCAGGAGTTTGACTGTAGACTTGCTAGTAAGAGCTTTGAATACGCTAGAGAAGAAGAAAGAGAGGGAGAGCAAACAAATAGAAATTCCACCACATTTTGTGCTTAGCACCTGGAGACAATGCTCCCACCCTCCTGGGGCCTGGAACAAAACAAACCAGAGACAACAGCATCTCTTCACCTCCCATTCTTGCCTGTGCTTTACCTTCACGGGCTGCTGTAGCCCTGCATGCATAACGTCAGGACAGGTCATACTGCAAGGGCACTTAAACAGCACATGCAGATCATGCAGCCACTTTAGGAAGTGATTAATATATCATCTGTATTTGACAGGTGGGAGAAATGTAGCGCAAAACACTGAAATCACCTGCTTACAGGCACGCAGCAAGCTGGGGGCAGAACAGCATGCCCGAACTATGCAAAGGCACGGACAGCCCCCCTGCTCTGGCTGGGGCAGTGCCAGCTGTGCCCAGCTGTGGGCACCACCCAACCTGTGTCCCCATCCTCCCAGGTGCGCTGGCAGGAGGGACTCCTCACCCAGCCTCCCTGGGGGGCTCTCCGACCCTGAAAGCCCTCCTTACCCTGCCACGAGCATCAAATCCGGTGGGGCAGGTCCAGAGTCCCCAGTGCCAACCATAACCCCCGCGCTGTACGCAGGCTCAGTCCCTCTCCTGCCACCGATGGTTTTGAGTTGGTAACACCGGAGTAGCACGTAGCAAAAGAAAGTTCGGATCCTGGCTCAAGTACTTCAGGTAAATCACCTTTTTGTACAAAGGGCCAACATGATCTCCTTTGTCCACCTGCAGCTCTTTAGCCTGCATCTCCCCAAGGCAGAACGCCCTCCTTTGATGCCTACGCAGCACCTGGCACTCTGCTTTCCCAACCCTGCAGCCAGCTTCTCCGTGCCCTGGCAATGCAACCGAACCCGGCGGAGCAGCTTGCGGCTCTCCATCTCTCCAGCATCGCTGCTCCCCGTCTCCAGCCCACCTCCACCGTGCCCGGTGAAGGACTCGGATGCCTGCAGCACACGGTGGCCACACCGCTCCCGATAGGTACCTTTCATGTTTAATTCAGAGCCTAGTTTAGTTAATCTATTTTTTAATAATTCATCCCTTCCACCTTAATTTTGGTAGTTGTTGAAAATCCCTAATAAAACATTTAGGGGCTCTTTTACTGAAGCAATGGCATGATTTACTTGATGGAATCCAGTCTTTGATGTCCTGTCTTAATTCCCTCCCTCCCACCGTGCCTCAATCCTGTTTATCACTGTGCCGGAGGTAAGAGGTTCTTGTCGAGTTTTGTAGCACTTAGACGCTTGGTCAGCGTTAATAATTCAGCTGCCCCGAACGGCTTGGACAAATCATGTAGCACACCAGCCTCTTCCTTTTATCAACAGCTCCCTCTGCCACTGCGGATCCAGGCATCGGCCGGGAGCGGTGCAGAGGGACCAGGCGGAGCATCCCTACCAACGCGGGTCAGAAGCGCGAGCAAAATATCGCAGGTGCCAACTATGTTGTTGAAAGAATATACACCCTTTTACAACGCTTATATTTCATTCTCTACTGCCAGAATGGAGAAACATGCTGGGTTTTTGCATCCGTAATTGGGGAAGAACAGATGGTGGAGGCACAGTTGGAAGTAATACAGCCATTAAAATAATCTATACTGCTTGTAATTCTCCAACATCTGAGAAAGAAGAGGGCCTGCCTTCGCCCGAGTGCCCACCCGGCCTACAATATGGGTGGGAAGAGGTTTTTTTGCAGTTGTTGGGATATTGAGGTGTTTTGGTGGGTTTGATGGGTTTTACCATTTCCTTTCTCCTGGGATTCTCCTCTTGAAGCAATCTGAGGAGCCAACAGCTGAACCAGAGCTGCTTCCGCTGGGTATTTATTTGACTCCCGTGTGCCATGCATGGCACATTTTTCCCCCAAGTCACCCAGTTAAAGTAATTGCTAGCTTTACATCTATCTTGATATAAGAACAGCAGCAGAAAGTCCCAAGCACTTCAGGCAGGTAGGGGTATCTCTGTAGTTAACTTAAATTTCAAATGGGGGTAATGGGAGAAAGAATTAATGCAAAAAACCTCCCACTGATTCATGAAAATTGAAACTTCTCAGGGAAACGCACAGGCTTTGCCATCACCTCTGTCACTTACAAATCTCGAGAACAAGAAAATGTAAAATCAGAGTAAGAAAATTGCCCAGAAAAGCCCAGACATTTAGCCAATATATGGAAATTTATGTCCACGCTCTGCATGATTTAGGCCATGGTTTCAGGGATCTCTGTGCCCTCCAAACACCCCAGCCACCTTGTTTGGTACCTCTTGATGGGTGAGGGTTTTTCTCTGGGATTTGGTTACTGCTTTGTGTCGGTTCGTTTTTCTACACAGACATACTATAGAAAAGGACCTGCTTCAATACAAAATGGAGAAAATGTCTGAAATCTCAAAAAAACCACATTGGAAGGAGTAATCCTTTCCCACTCAGACCCAGAGGCCAGTATCCCCATCCTGATTTATGGGGGGGAGAAGGAAGGGGAATC
The DNA here is from genome assembly GCF_000737465.1 of Haliaeetus leucocephalus. NCBI lineage: Eukaryota > Metazoa > Chordata > Aves > Accipitriformes > Accipitridae > Haliaeetus > Haliaeetus leucocephalus. Next base: position 8,024,098 of record NW_010972742.1, on the reverse strand, counting down.
ACAGCAGCATCCCCTGGCCAGGAACACAAGCACCTGCATCCCTTGGGCACCGTGTCTCCCACAAACACCTCCCCGGGCTGGACACAATGATTTTCTCAGACAGAAACCTCTCCATTGGGCTTAAAATCTTCACTGCAATCATGCAAACAAGTACCTCTCCAAATCCTTACCCTCTGCCCTGAACACACAGGAGCCAGCAGGACGTTACCTTGACAGCTAGCTTTGCTTTATGGAGCTGTAAATATAATTTTTAATAGGCTAGCAGCAAGAAAGATGTGTTTTCAGGCTCGACAACATCCAAAATTAACTGTGATTCATTTCAAAAGGGGTGAAGGGGTGGAGGAAGAGGGAATGCGAGCCCGAAACCCACAGAATATAAAAGCCTTGAAAGAAACTGCCAAAAAGCCCCTGCATAGCTGCCTTCTGGCTCTCTGAAAGAGATTAAAAACCTGAGCAGCATCAGGCTGAAGCAGACGTCACGGAGGCCACCCTGGGCCATGCTCATGCTCAGATAAGACTCTTTCTGATTATTATTTTCCCAGAGACGACCCAGCTTTTGCCAACGCATAGCTCTGCCCCTCTCCTCACATCACCCGGCACGATGGGTTTATCTAAACTGAGGAGAGAAGACGTGACATGCCAGTGCCTGAGGTGACCAGGGGCTCCCCCCACATGGTCCCTGGGGACCTCGGCGGGATCCTGCCATGAATGTCAGCATCTCATCCTCCTTCAGCATCTCATCTGCCTTTGTGTGCCAGAGCATTAAGCCTGACGCGCCTTCGTTAGCCTCAGCGCTGCTCTCTGACACCTAATTTGACTAACCCTTTAGTGACTAATTTAATTACCCCGGCCCACAAACTGACAGACAGCTGTTAAAAATGGTTATTGCATTATTAATACGCTCCAGTAATTTCCCATTAAAACTATACTGTTAATAATTTTTTTCCCTGTATTTCTTCCCTCTTAATTAGTCTATTTAAAACTCTGAAGGAATATTCTCTTTATGGTAAATGGGAGCGTCGAGCAAATTACATTTTTGATTGAATACTTCTGTGATAGGCCAGCAAATAAGACCGTTGAGTTGTTAATTATTGTCAGAGTTTCACACGATGCCTGCTAATGAGGCAGTCAATCTTCTCTGCCATTCCTAGAATATTAATGGAGGCCGTTGGTATTGATTTTGTCACCAGGAGAAGGCAGGAACCCCTCCTTCTCAGGTGGCTCCATGGAGGACAAGGGGGGCTCTGCACTGGGAGGGGACATGGAGGGGACCAGAGACCTTCGGGATGGGCTGAGCCAAAGAGGCCTTGGAGCTGGTTGAAGCTCAGGAAGCTCTTGGGTGTGCCAATGGCAGCTGGCACGGCTCACGGACGCGGTGGGGGAGTTGGCGCATCCCCACGGGGGTCACCCCCCTCGACAGGCGTCAACGCACAACAGCCGCAGCCAGGCAGGACAGGCAGTGGGGGGGGGTCAGCTCCTGCCAGACACGCTGGTCCCTGTCCCCTCTCTCTGTGTCTATCTGTTGACTCTGAAGTGTATCAGATTCACCCCTTATCTTTCTGCGATAAGGGAATTTGTATTTTATTTTTTTTTTTAAGGAAAGGGAAATACCTGATCTGTCTGGACTTCAACAGATAACTTGATAGAGTGATGCAGGGAAATTATTAGCAAAGCAACCGTGGATAAGGATTGACATGAAACTGCGAGTTGGCTTAGAGACTGTACAAAAGCAGCCTTTGAGTTGTGCTAAAAGATGCAACAGGGAGCTTTCAGTACCATTTCTCAAGCCCTTTAGGGATTGATTCTATTTGATATTTGCACTAGTCCTCTCATCAGAGGATGGAGGAGTTTGGCAGCAAAGTCTGCCAGTGTCAGTCATAGGACTTGAATACTCTTCCCACCAGGCTGCCATTGCCCAGCTCAGAGAGCAAGAGCAAGAGCAAGTCTTGTGGGGCCATGCCCAGCGCAATCCCCAATGCCAAAGCCGTCTCCCTGCAAACAGTGTCTTGGCCAAGCCAGTGGCAGTCCTACTAAAAAAAAGTCCTGATTTTGTAACAGGGGAACCGAGACAGAGAGAGGCAGCAGCCACCCAAGGAGGTGTATGGGTCTGTGACCGACGTCCCAGCTGCCCCGTTAATGCCACCTCCCTGGGCAGGCAGGGAGCCACACTTCCCGGAGTGAGAGGTTGCATGCACATACATGCAATTAAAAGATGCCTGTTTCAGCCCCCAAAAGCAAGGACGAGCGCACACACGAACTGTTCCACTTGAGCTGCAGAGGCTGTTCAAGTGGCAGAGTCCCCCCGCACAAGCGTGTCCCCCTCTGCTTTCTGCGGCCACATCATCTCCTGCAAGAAAACGCAGCCCTTCCCAGAGCAGCAGCATTTCTACTGCTGCAGTGAAAAATCCCTTGCTGCGAGACACGCAGGGCAGACAGGGGCACGCTGCGTGGTCGTGCGGGCATGTGGCGGCAGGAGGGACCGCAGCAGCTCCCGGCAGCGTCAGAGCTGTGGCAGAGGACGTGGGACTGACTTTGCTGGGATGCTGTGGCACCACATCAGAGCAGAGATGTGGATTTCCTAAATAGGTTGCCCAGCACTTGGTGCTGTGTTTTATTTCTGTAGCTTTGCTCCGAGGAAGTGCCTTGTGTGGGTGCCTGACCGGGAGACCAGCAGGATCAATGCTGCACACAGAGATGCTGTGCTGGCCCTGCACACCAGCTCAGCTCCCTCTAAACTGCTTGAGCTGTCCCAGCCCGAACCTTCCCCAGCCCTGCTCCCACTGGGAAAGCCAGGAGAGACCAGATGAACCTTGTAAAGCTCAGAAAACCCGTTATAGCAGGCGATGTGCGGACATAGGTCAGACTGTCACAGCTGTCGAAGCTTAAGGACTTCACTCCAGCTACCTGCTGCAGCTACTCCAGTTGGGCTTTGCACAGCCAAACCCACCACTCCCCAAAACTGAGATTATTCTGGGCTATGCTGGGAACACCCTCCGTCTGCCTGACCGGGTGCTGCAAGGAGAGGGCGGGAGGCATGGGGGGTGGGTTGGAGCATCTGTGGGGTGCTCCCAGCTGTCTGCATGCCCTGTCATCCCCAGCTGCACACTTGGAATGACACTAAGAGACAGGGACAGACTGAGGACAACGGCCTCCGCAGGAACAGCCGCCCATCCGCGCTGGAAGCTGCGGTGGGGTCGGGACCACCAGTCCCGCAGCCAAGGGATGGCAAAGCTGCTGCTGCCTCCCCACTTCTGCCTGCAACCTGAGCACACACGGTGCTCTCCAAGCAGGCTGCTAAAATACTGGGGAGCCAGATGTTTAGCAGGAAATCTTTTCATGCTCCCTTAAACCCCTGCAAAGCCCCAGCTGGTGAATCCAAAAGACACAGAACAACCGGGGCTTCTCCCTGCACTGCTCACCAGATTTCCACTCAATCCCACCTGTTTCTTGGCCCCTTTCGAGGCCAGGCGAGGGGATGGCAGGGATTTCTGTGGTTTCTTTTCCACCCTGGAGCTGGGCAGCAGATTAGCATGGCTGTCCCCCAAATACAGGCAGCATCCCCCGACCCGGTCACCCCTGCTGCTTCTGAGCCCATCTGCTGCCCACATGGGCTTCAGTAAAAGGAGAGGTTTCCATTTATAATTAATTACCTGTGATGCAGCATATCCTGATTTTACCAGGAAAGAGGGAGTCTGTAACTCTCCCCAAGGTCCAAGTGAGATGCCATGAAAAACCCTTAAGGTCAATGGCAGCCATTCTTGACTCTTCTTCCTCTATCTGTACCTTGTATCAACTATGTTTGGGCACAAATTACAGCTTTCGCCGCCCCCCCCCCCCCCCCCCATCGTGCACACCCACCGC